>NC_086242.1:27727500-28056500 GCF_036321145.2 Pelmatolapia mariae | reverse complement strand
TTTAAATGTTTTTAGACTTTCATTTTGCTTTTCGTGTTTAATAAAAATGAAAAAACTCTTATCAAAATAAGCTTTGTCCGAGTATCTGCATGTACACACTCAAGGAGCTGGGCTCAGTTTTTTCTTCTTAATTCCATGCTCTTTATTGCTTTCAATGTACCTAGGAGAACATGGAAATAGTAGCAATGTGACACAGATGAACATGTATAGCCTATTCATAGTGGTGGGTAACTGGTTCTATATGTAGATGGAGGGAGAGAACTGTGTGAATTTGAGTATGTGTAATATAGGTATAACCAAAGAGTATTTACTGCATGGTTTGTTTCAGTAAAAGCTGTGGTGGACGTTTTAGTAGAGACAACGGGAGCAATGGCCTGTGAAAAGCTGCTCTCTAGCACCTACCAAAGGGAAGGAACTAGAAGAGGATGGATCTGGGTGTTTCCTAATTCTGAGTTTGTACAAATCCAAAGAGTTTCTTGCAGACCTGACTTGTCCACTGTAGTCTGTTCTCATCCTCTTTGGTTTGATTCATACACTGATGGACATGCAGGAAACAGACTGGATTACTGCAGAGTAGAAAAGGACCAATAGCTCCTGAGCTGGTGCAGGAGGTCCATCCTCTTCTGGGCCTCTTTGATAATTTTGTATTAGGTGGCAACAGAGACTGGATCCCTGAAACCTGAAGGAGCATGTTCAGCTGTTTAACCCCTCATTGGTATGCAGACTCATCACCAACCTTCACAAGTCTCATGATCACCATGCCATCTGCAAACTTCACTTTTTTAAATAGGCTAGTGTTTTGAGGTGCAGTCGTTTGTGTATGAGGATCTACTTTCCTCAAGGGCCGATGTCCTGCAGGTTTTTGATATCACCCTGGGTCAACACACCCGAATCAAATAATTAGTTCATTACCAGGCCTCTGGAGAACTTCAAGACATGTTGAGGAGGTAATTTAGCCATTTAAATCAGCTGTGTTGGATCAAGGACACATCTAAAACCTGCAGGACACTAGCCCGTGAGGCCTGGAGTTTCCCCAACCCTGATCTATACACTTCTGTATAGATCAGGGTTCTGTGTCTGTTATAAAGTGAAGCACGAGTAGTAGTGCTGTCCAGCAGAACTGAATCCTTGTTTTGTCATCTTTTTATGGCATATGAACATATACAGAAATAAATAAAAATCTCAATCTGTGACATATGTCTTTCATATCAAGGGTAGGACACTTGAGACACATTGCAGATATAAAATATTTATTTTGCTCTGATTCGTTTAAAAAACAAAAACCCAAACCGCTAGCCCACATAATGCTCAATTATATAAACTGGATCAATGCCAAGTAATTTAAATGTTCAAATCCCAAACCCTTCAATAACAAACGTAAAGTCAAAACAATTCTGATTTCTGAATGAATTATGTTGTGCCAGCACCTGGATTACAAGATTGAAGCAGCCCGTTTCCCAGCTGAAATGATTAACACTACCACAGTGAATAAAACTCTGAAACCTCTTCATACAGGTCGTAGAATAGATGATGACATCATTTTTCTTTTACTGAAGGACAGTGGACCCCATGATCTATCAGCTGGATGATCTAGTTTAGATTAAAACAGTTGGATTAAATCTGAGATGATTGAATTCTTCCTGCTGGTAACACTGATACTGGAAACCACAATCAGCAACTCTGCAACTTAAGTTAAAACTGGGAGGGAAGGAAAAAACCAAAAACATCTAAGCTTACATGTAGCTCAGTACCCTTTAAAATTCAACTAGAGAAAAATGTAGTGAGGGACAGTAGAAAAATGGCAGAAAAGCTTTCTTTTAAATCAATAGGCTACAGCACAATTAATGTCCGTCCTTTTAAAAGCAAATACAAAGAGCGCCTAAATGGGAAAATGAGCTGAAAGCACTTGAATTTAGAGGGCGTAGAAGAAGAACGCTCTTCCTCACAGCAGCTGGACGGATTCAGCGGTGATGACTTTAAGGCCTTGCAGTACAATTTCTCAATTTTATTTTATAGCTGTGCTGAGCCGTGAAAGGAAATTATTTTTGTCTCCTACTACAGACTAGTAGTAAATTTCATATGTGTATTATTTCCTATTGACTGAGGGGGCACCAATAAATGCAAGATCAGAAGTATGCTAAATGATCATGATTTTGCAGTGGTCTCTTGAAAATGCTTCTCTAACACTGAGTCCACAATCACAACCATAGCCAGTATATAATAGATGGACTTCACTACTGTGATTTTACCCTTTGCTTAGTGAAGTTGTTGCGATTTTTGCAATCATCAATTTGGTGTTTTGAAACCAGATGTGACGAGGTAAGGTACTGACTTAAATCTAGCTACAGAGCTCAAGCTCATAAGGAAAGTGTTTACTGAGGTCACAGGTCGTGGATAAGCACAGATTTCTACATGACTGGACTGCTTTTTACAATTGCAGGAGTCACCCCCTGCTGGCCATTATAAAGAATGCAGGTTTAAGGCACTTCTGCATTAGCTCACAATTTAGACCCTGCAGCTACACCCACCTTTTATATACAGACAAGGATTCTAACCAGTTCCTCACACAAGAATAATGCCACCATGGCTCAGTGGCATCATTTCAGTCCAATACTTTTCAAACTGGTATTCTGACAAATCATCCACGATTTAATCCAGCTAAATAGAGTCCACGTACACAAAAGGGGTCCCAGGTCCTACACCCAACATTCAGCACAAAACAGCATGGTGCTGCAGAAAGAGGGCAACAACAGTAAGACTCAACACCAACTGCCTTGTGTTTGTGCTGTGAAGCACTTTGTTTTCCACGAGCTCTCTCTCCACCACCAGATTCTTTACCAACACAACAGCA
Organism: Pelmatolapia mariae; assembly: GCF_036321145.2. NCBI lineage: Eukaryota > Metazoa > Chordata > Actinopteri > Cichliformes > Cichlidae > Pelmatolapia > Pelmatolapia mariae. Next base: position 28,053,649 of record NC_086242.1, on the reverse strand, counting down.
GATGAAACAAGAATTAGCACCAATTTGTTTGGCAGTCTTCTCACTTCCTGGCTGTGTCATAGTTGGCAACAAACCAATCACAGGTTTCCTTTAAAGCTGCAAGTGAAAAGAACCAGGCAAGTCAGGCAAGTGATGCAGTCTTTTGAAATTTTTACACTGATAGCATCTAAATATCAAGCTTTACATCAGCCGCACCTTGGTTGAAGGGGGTGAAAGTGAAGTCTGGCAGATACCGGCACAGCTTTGCATTGCTGGCCGTCTTTTTGAACTGTCCGTCTGCTTTACTGGTGTCAAACTGAATGTCACGGGTAAAGGAAACAACGAGACAACAAGAAGCAATGTTGGGGTTTTCTCTATAGTAGTCTACAGTCTTTACCTTACAACATAAAGCGCTTTGAGGCGACTACTGTTATGATTTAGCGCTATATAAATAAAACTGAACTGAATTTAACGTTAATCTTCCAAATCCACTGTCAAAAACAAATAACTTGCATTACTGAAAGGATACCACAACTTCTCCTTTAAAGCCCAATGCGTCAACAACAGCTTCTGCTGCTTCTTTGATGGACACTTCATCTTCCTCACCAACTGGAAGCAACAGATGTAGCATTATAAGAACACTTCTCCTTAAACTGCCATCATCATTGCATAGTCATAGAGTCTATGAGGACTCACCAGAGAGAATGATTGGCTCAACTTCTGGATACTCCCTCAGGACCCAGAGGAAAAGACGAGCCAGGTCCAAAGAGTAGATGAACTGTCTTCTAGGTGTGCCAGAGCCCCAGACCACCAAGGGTTTCCCCTCCTCTGAACAGTACAACATGTAGATGAAGTCACGTGTCCATTTACACCACCAAAAACTTGTAAATGCTTAAAGAGAAAAGCTGGAATGACGATGGGGTTTTTTGGGGACTTAAAAATTCACAACTCACTTTGAGCAATGTATGCTTTATGTATAAGACCTGGTAGCACATGACCATCTTCGATGCTAAAGTTGTCATGAGGACCAAACACATTAGTGGGAATCACAGCTGTATAGCAACGCCCATGCTGCTGTAAATACGCTCTGTGAAGCACACACAGAAATTAGGAAAAAATGTCATGAGACTGAAAGTTTTAAATGCATTTCCTAAAAATAGGCAGAGACATCATGCGAGGGTGACACAGCAGTATGGGAGAATTCTCAAACACTAATATGGCAAATGTCCTGTGAAACTATACACATGCTAAACAGAAGTATGACTAAAAACTGTTGGGATTACGTTGGTCAGCCTCAAGATCACGATTGTTTTACCCCTTAGAAAAACCCTGCATTTGTTGATCTTTTAAGACAACAAATTCCTTGCTGGACTTCTTGAAAATATAGTATGAACTGGTTTTACTGCTCCTGTTAACCAAAGTCTCCTCTTCCTGTCACCTTGGCTAGAACTGTTCTAAACCAGCCTGCCAGGGAGGGAGTTGAGAGCTGGGAGAGCTGAGAGAAAGCACATTGCAGTAGAGGATATAGAAACGAGACATAGAAGCCAGAGAAGATATAACGTACCTGTTGTGGACATCAATCATCCTCTTTGCATAGGCGTAGCCAAAGTTGGACTTGTGAGGTGGACCGTTGTGGATCTGTAGTAAAGGGAAGCGCACGTGAGCTACTCTTTTCCAAATGCGCTGATACACAGAAAGAGCAGGGAGGTATACTCACCATGGTCTCGTCAATAGGATAGGTCGTCTTATCAGGAAAGATGCAGGTGGATAAGCAGGAAACAACCTTGACCACGCCCACTTCATGTGCTGCCTGCAGCACATTGTCATTGATGTAGATGTTGTTCCTCTGGAAAGTAAATAAAGCAGGATGAGCATCACAAGCATGAATCTAGATGGTACACATTCATAACATTTCTATTACATGAGTTTATTAGATGAGCAGGTTTCTCATACCCAGAAGTCCAGGTTGTACTTCATGTTCTTGAAAAGCCCTCCGACCATAGCAGCCAGGTGGATGACGTGTGTAGGCCGGTGTTTCTCAAACACTGCCCGGGTCTGGTCCATATTCCTGAGGAGAGGCCACCAGCAGGTTAATAGTATCAAAACATGTGATAGCATTTTATCTTGAAGCGGAGCAACTCTCACATGAGGTTGGCATCTTTGGAGGACAGAAATATCCATTCCTCCCCCTCCTTGGCTCCTCCTTCTTCTTTCACCACATGCTGTATGGCCCTGCCCACCAACCCGGATGCACCTGTCACCAACACCCTCATGGGATCGCTCATGTTTATCTAGGTAGTGGAACATGAACAATTCAGCACAGGACGAATCACAGGGAAACTCTGATTTACATACAAGCTATAAACATCGTCAAACTTTCTAAAACTAACAGGTTTATCTGTGTTTTCATGCAGTAAAGTGTGCTATTTGTTAGATGCTTCCTGATTTTTATCTGAGGTGATCTGACCCGTACAAAACCGTACTGGAGCAGATTGTGTGCATATATAGTTGCATATGTGCCACGTACACCGCACACGACCATTCAGACAAGCTAACCTGATTAGCTGTTAGGTGGCGGTAATCGCCGTCATCGTTCCTTGGAACTCGACAAAGTAAAAAACTAATTACCTCGTAAGTTTACTTTTCTTCCTATAAGCGACATATCAGTGCTAGAAATCCTCGTTAACTCAGAGTTAAACAAATAAGCTAGCATTAAAAAAACCTCTTTTACCTGTTTGAAAGCTGAGAACACAGAACAGAGAAGCCGGTTTCTTCTCTTCGCCTCCTCTTCCTTCTTCTTCTAAATTTTGTTGGCGGTTGGCAAAGAACTGAATGGTGCATTACCGCCACCAACTGGTGTGGAATGTGACTGGAACGTCGCTCAAAAGAAAAAAAAACCCCTCAAATCTTCCTAAGCCATTTATTCTCTTTTAAAAACTGAAATAAGGTCTGATAACGTTTACTTCTAGAGTCCTTTTGCAGTATACCAATAACATCTAGTTTCATTTTTATGTTACTGAGGTTTTGGGTCAGTTGTCTTCTCTCCACCTGAGCTGCTTCTTCTTCTTCTTCTATCTTTTTATGGCGGTTGGCAAACAACTTCAGGTATATTACCGCCACCTTTTGGACGGAGATTCTTTTCCGTAGGCTGTCCATTCACCATCCTTCCCTCCAGCGACCCTAGAGGCTTCTTGCTGGTTCTCTTTTATCTCCACTTGCCTATGATGACCTTCCAGGTGCATTCTGTCTCTTCAGCTGCTTTTCTCTTCTTTACACAACTACCGCTTTCCCACGCTGTCAATCTCAATACTGACGTTACTGTAGACCAGTCATCTTCTTGCCTGCCTTTTTCGAGCAAATCAGCCTCCGTGTTGCTTGGTTAAAATCTGTGCTTTCCATCATTTTCCCTTTCAGACTTACTCTTGTGAAACCCACCTCCTTCCCATCTTCACTTTGGACACCTCAGTGGGAGCTGTATTCAAAGCCTCAGTCGTCCACCACCACCAGCATCTAGACGCTGGGGGATACTGGGTAGAATGAACATGGTGAGCTGGTCACCCACATGGGGCAGCTCCAGGATCTGCATATCTTGGTCATGGATTGTAGTTGTAGGGCGGCTTCTTCTTCTGGAACATCATCTGGACTGAACAGGTTACTAATGGTGTCATTTATATCTGTGTTGTGTGCTACAGCTCTGCAGGGCTGAGCATCATTTGAGAAATGTTGATACTGAAGAGCAGAAGCAGTTCAATTAATCAGATATCAGTAAAGTCTGTGATGCTCTGTGTTTAATATACAACCCCAATTTCAAAAAATGCTGAGAGACTATGTAAAATGTATATAAAAACAGACTGCAATGATTTTTCCATATGTTATTCTCAGTCAAACACAGAAAATCATGTATCATGTCAGATGCACAAACTGAAAAAAAAATTTGATTTTAAGCAAAAAAAACCTCTTTTTGAACATCATGACAACATGTCTCAAAAAAAGCTGCCAGTGATGAGAGCAGCTACTAGATTTTTATCTGATCTTGGATTCTAGCTGCTCACTTTTCGTTGCTGTTGTAATAGCTGCAGTATGCAGTTTAGTATACTGTAACAAACAAGGGCTTCCCTGAAAAACTTGTTGCTCTAACCCCTGTATATACCTTTCAGTATTGCTGGGGCCCTTCCAGAGCATACTGCCAGTTCATAGACACTAATGCACCATCATACCATCAGAGATGCAGACTCTTGATAATAAGTTGGAGTTTCCTCTTCAGTCTGGAGGACACAGTATCTATGTTCTCTAAAGCTGCTAGAACTTGTGATTTTATACAAATACCATCTATTTTGTAAAAGCACATTTTGTTTTTAATAGAAGAGACACGTGTGTGTCTGATTAAGTAATAAAATGTTCCAGAGAAAAATACAGTTTTATAATTAGCAAAACATCACAACACAAAACTCCATTTACTTTATTTCATAGATGTATTTATTTGAATTGCAACATCATCTTCCTGTGCTGCTTCCGTCTACTGAGGGGATGAGAATCTGCCAAAGAACAGGATGGACTTGGTCTCATTGTGTCTGATGAAGAAGAGGAAGGGGTGATCTGCTCTGAAATGAGTGTCCGGTATATAACAAAGTAGCCTGATCACAGCACCTGTGGCTGCAGCGGCCTCTGTGCCCTCCTCATTAACCTCCACAAAGGCCTTGTGGGCCACCGTAGACAGGAAGAGCCCCTCTTCACCGTTCATGCCAGACAGGTCAGCTCTTTCTGCACAGAACACGTTCTTCATACCCAGTTTAGTCAGAGGTTCATTCAGCTCGTAGTCTTCCTCCAGCTTGAACTTTGGCAGGTGAAGGACAACTTCTGAACGGGTGCTCATGTTTTTCCTGTCGGTCCATTCATTCAGCCTCTCCTGTGTTAGCTCCTTCTCCAGCTGGAACACAGTTAATACATTCTGTCATATTTCTTTTGCTCATATTTAAATTCATTTTATACACAAAATCAGGAGCTGTCTGTTAAATTCTTAAATGATCAAATTTAATAAAGTGAACTAAAGTGAAGCAGAAGAGTTTTTGTGGCTTTTCTTTACAGGAACTTGTTTCTAGGCTGTGTACCTTCAGCAGAGGGTCTGAGCCGTCTGAGGACTCCTTAGGCAGCAGAATGAACATGCTGAGCTCCTCACCCACATAGGGCAGCTCCAGGATCTGCAAATCATGGTCAGGAATGTAGTTGTAGGGAAGCTTCTTCCTCTGGTGCATCATCTGGACTGTTACGGTCTCATTCTGACAAACAGGAAATGCAGGCAATCGGATCATGTTATCATAAAGCTTCTGATGGTGCTTACCTTAAACATTTTAAACTGTTTCCTGTATTCAGACTTTGAGTCCAGAATTTGTAACCTTCAGTTAAATTTCTACCTTTTTGATTTTAAAGGGCATCTCTTTGGTGTTTGCCTCATCAAATGGGTTCCTCCAGTTGCCCTTGAAGTAGACAGCATTAACCAGAGCCAGTCTGGTATCTGCGTTGACTGTTCCTGGCTTCAGAAGGTCTTTTATCTTATCTGACAGGAAATACAGAAACAACAATATTTCATTATAATCCACAGAGGATGCTGTTCAGGCTGTGGAAGATGCACATTCTCACTTTCTGTCTGCTGCTCGACCCAGCTGTTGATCTCTGCTCTGCACGCCTCTGGAGCTCCGATGAAGTCCACAGCCTTCAGGTCTGCCTGGTAGTACTTATGTGTGGCTTCAAGGAAGTCCTGCAGAGAGCAGACATCTGTTTATTAATCCAGTCTTTGTAATGAAGAACTTTATGAAGAGAATAATTGATGTGGACACTCACTGGGAGGAAGTGGGCAGTGTTTTCTCCATAAAGACGGTTGGCTAGTTTCAGGATGTAGGATGCAGATGGTGAGTTGATGTCAGCGTTCAGTTTCTGGAAATCTGCATGGACGCCTTCACCTGAGCTGAATGAGAGGCCGTCTGTGGCATTGAAGACAAAGACTGAAAGGATGTGATACTGAGCCTGTCTGCCATTTCAGCATCATGTTTAATAATAACCATTAACTGACTGTCAGCATCATGCTCTCAGTAACTATACTGTTTGTGGGTTTTATGGACTTTGATGCCATTTATGTAACACATTCCATCAACATATTGTAGACACAAATTTCTGACGTCCCACTGGGAACATCTTGGGTTTCAGTGTTTTGGATACATAGAAAATTAAGTTTTTCAAACATGTTAAATGAGACCCCAAAATTAATTTATTTATAAATCTACCGAGGAGAAGAATTATTCAGTTTATTATTCAGCCAGCACTCTTGTAGCAAAAAAGTTCAGATTTTATTTATATATATATATATATATATATATATATATATATATATATATATATATATATATATATATATATATATATATATATATATATATATATATATATATATATATATATATATATATATATATATATATATATATATCGCAGCTGGATAGCGTAGTGGTTAGACTACACGCCTTTGGAGCAGAGGATCGCAAGTGCGATTCCTGCCTGGGGCGTCTGTATCCAGTAAGGGTCCTAAGGCTAGACCCCCTATGCTAAGCGAGCCTACCGCAGACATGAGCGAGACAGATAAATATGAAGGCATGCCGGCTTGGACGTCGCCCGCATCAACAAGGTCCGCGTCAGGTGTTGAGGAACCAGGGCACCCTGACGACAAGTGGGCTACTGGAACAAGAAGGCATCGGTGGGCAAGAGATGAAAACAGGGCGTTGTTGGAATGCTACTATGCAAGTAACCCTGGCGGAAGGGGTTACATGAATAGGATGAGGGACCTATGGATTCTTCGATACCCAACATCCACAATGACGGCGAAACAACTAGTAGCTCAGTGTTCCAACATTCGAAAGAAGGGACTGCTCTCACAGCTAGAGATTGACGAGGTACAACATAAATGCTACGGCAAGGAGGAGTCAGGACGCCAGGTCGGGGGAGATATCATCACCCCCACCCGAGATTGGGTACATAGCCCCAAGTGCGATAGGAGAAGGATCGTTGAGTGCGAGAGGAACTGACCTGAAAGACAGGATCATGGCCAAGCTTGAAACCTGGATCCCCCGTAGCCGGTTACCAAGATTACGTGAAGTACCCTCAGAAGATCTGCTAGATGATGTTAATGCAGCACTACAGATGATACCTACAACCACGATTACGACACTAACAAGCTGATCTACAATACGGCAGCAGTGATCAGTGAGATGCTTGGCTACAAGTTGAACAGCCACAAGGGGCAGTACCCTCCATGGAGAAGGAGGCTAGAGGGCAAGATCAAAGTAGCACGAAGGGAGGTTAGCCAACTAACGGAGTTGCAGAAAGGCGCGACAAAGAAGGTGCATAAGAAATACAGCAAGCTGTCCATACCTTGGCCTTGGCCAGCCGCTTGAGGAGGTACACCAGAGAGATAGAAGGCAGGAGAATAAACCAGCTGTTCTCCACAGAACCAGCAAAGGTGTACTCTCAGTGGCAAGGGAACAATAACAGAACAGCACCACCAAGGCTGGAGACGGAGCAATACTGGAAGAGCATATGGGAGAAGGACGCAACCCATAACGGCAATGCTCAGTGGCTAGTGGATCTGAGGGCAGACCATAGCGACCTCCCTGAACAGGGTCCAGTAACCATCACAGTGGCAGATATCCAAGAAAGGGTCTCCAGTATGAAGAGTTGGACAGCACCAGGGCCCGACATGGTTCACGCCTACTGGCTGAAGAAGCTGACTGCACTCCACGAGCGTCTGGCAGCACAAATTAACCAGCTGCTAGTTAACGAGAGACACCCGGAATGGCTAACCGAAGGTCGGACGGTCCTGATCCCCAAGGACCCCAAGAAGGGACCGGTCCCATCCAACTACCGACCAATAACCTGCCTCAGTACTACATGGAAGCTCCTGTCAGGCATCATATCGGCTAAGATGAACAGGCACATGGGTCAATACATGAGCGGGGCACAGAAAGGGATTGGCAAGAATACCAGAGGCGCAAAACACCAGCTACTGGTAGACAGGACAGTCAGCCGAGACTGCAAGACCAGGCTGACCAACCTGTGCACTGCCTGGATTGATTACAAGAAGGCCTATGACTCAATGCCCCACAGCTGGATACTGGAATGCCTAGAATTGTACAAGATCAACAGGACCCTAAGAGCCTTCATCAGGAACTCAATGGGGATGTGGCGTACAACACTAGAGGCCAACTCCAAGCCCATAGCACAAGTCACCATCAAGTGCGGGATCTACCAAGGAGATGCTCTGTCCCCACTGCTGTTCTGCATAGGCCTGAACCCCCTCAGTGAGAGCATTAACAAGACTGACTACGGATACCGACTACAAAACGGAGCGGTTGTCAGCCACCTCCTGTACATGGATGACATCAAGCTGTATGCCAAGAGTGAACGAGACATCGATTCACTGATCCACACTACCAGGATATACAGCAATGACATTGGAATGTCGTTCGGACTGGAGAAGTGTAGTCAGATGGTGACAAAGAGAGGGAAGGTAGTCAGAACTGAGGGGATTGAACTACCAGAAGGCAACAATGCAGACATAGAGGACAGTTACAAGTACCCGGGGATCCCACAGGCGAATGGGAACCATGAAGAGGCCGCTAGGAAAGTTGCAACCACCAAGTACCTGCAGAGGGTCAGGCAAGTCCTGAGGAGTCAGCTGAACGGTAAGAACAAGATCCGGGCCATCAACACCTACGCCCTGCCCGTGATCAGGTACCCTGCTGGGGTAATAGGCTGGCCAAAGGAGGAGATAGAAGCCACTGACATAAAGACAAGAAAGCTCCTTACCATGCATGGAGGGTTTCACCACAAGTCCAGCACCCTGAGGCTGTACGCTAAGCGGAAGGAAGGGGGCCGGGGACTGGTGAGTGTCAGCACCACAGTCCAGGATGAGACAAGAAACATCCACGAATACATCACGAAGATGGCCCAAACTCAGGCAGCAGAAACCCAAGAAAGAGGAGGAAGACGAGGAACCATCATGGAAGGACAGGCCCCTGCACGGTATGTACCACTGGCAGATAGAGGAGGTGGCTGATATCCGGAAATCCTACCAGTGGCTGGACAAAGCTGGACTGAAAGACAGCACGGAGGCACTAGTCATGGCAGCACAAGAACAAGCTCTGAGTACAAGATCCATAGAGGCTGGGGTCTACCACACCAGGCAAGACCCCAGGTGCAGGCTGTGTAAAGAAGCCCCAGAGACAATCCAGCACATAACAGCAGGGTGCAAGATGCTAGCAGGCAAGGCATACATGGAACGCCATAACCAAGTGGCCGGCATAGTGTACAGGAACATCTGTGCCGAGTATAACCTGGAAGTCCCGAGGTCAAAATGGGAGACGCCCCCAAGGGTGGTGGAGAATGACCGAGCTAAGATCCTGTGGGACTTCCAGATACAGACGGACAAAATGGTGGTGGCTAACCAACCGGACATGGTGGTGGTAGACAAACAGAAGAAGACGGCTGTAGTGATCGATGTAGCGGTTCCGAATGACAGCAATATCAGGAAGAAGGAACACGAGAAGCTGGAGAAATACCAAGGGCTCAGAGAAGAGCTCGAGAGGATGTGGAGGGTGAAGGTAACGGTGGTCCCCGTGGTAATCGGAGCACTAGGTGCGGTGACTCCCAAGCTAGGAGAGTGGCTCCAGCAGATCCCGGGAACAACATCGGAGATCTCTGTCCAGAAGAGCGCAGTCCTGGGAACAGCTAAGATACTGCGCAGGACCCTCAAGCTCCCAGGCCTCTGGTACACTGTAAAATCTAATTAGTTCCCAGAACTCAAAAAAATTATGGAAACTCGTTGCCTCAAAAAAATTGAGTAAAGCTTAGCTAAAAATGACTAAGTTAGGACAACGTATTTATTTTGAGTATTCTGTACAAGCTCATTTGTTCCCAGAACTCAAAAAAATTGGATCAAGTTTACGTAAGATGACCAAGTTAGGGCAACTTACTCATTTTGAGTACACCCTACTCAAAATGTACACAGCCGTGTTAGTTCCCAGAACTCAAAAAAATTATGGAAACTCGTTGCCTCAAAAAAACTAAGTAAAGCTTACTTAGGATGACTGTTAGGACAACTTATACATTGCAAGTCTGCAGTATTAAGAATAACTTGATATTTCTGACTTTCTGACAATACAAATTTTTTACCTACTGACAAACATTTCAAGTTCAACTAAATGAAAAAACAATTTGTGGTACCATGAATATCATTAAAAATAATTAACAACACTTTTGTAATGATGTTAAAATGAGCACAACTTTTATTTTCAAACACAACAAAGTACAACAGCCAACATACTGGACACTGTTCTGCTGAATAAAAATGATATTGCCATCACTGTTATAATCTTACAACGAAACAAAGTCTTAGATGTAATTATTCTGAAAATAAGTTTAGGCCTACCACAAGTTTGTTTTGTACTTACATTATTTATATAATCAACATAAAATATTTATTGTTCTGTCACAAGTGCAGTCTCTAATTTAAACAACACATTCGTTTTTCATTCCAACACAGGAGCTGGAATGTTGTATTATTTTAAGGATGGCTTGTTTCCAGTCCAGGCATTACTGCCTGAATGACTGTCATGGATCGAGGTGATCCAAATGTAGGTGCAGAAGAAAGTCTTTAACTTCCCTTAAGTACAGTCGCAGTGGATGTGGGTTGGAGATGCAATGAGCTTGAACCTGCAGGCGACCATCTTCACTGACCACACCATCTGTGACGGGGGACTCATCTCTCCTGGTGTCCTGCAAGCAAACAATCATATTTTTTGGAACATGAACTTAATTGCTTTCTTAAAACATTTTTTCTGCATTTGGTATAAAACAGACTCCAATTTAGACAATCTCAGGCTCCCTCCCCGCCGGAGAGGTGACATTCAATGTCCCAAATTGTCAGTCTGGATAGCCGTGACCACCACGCAACACACAATATTGTCATGAAAGAATAATTTTAAAAAGGGCTATTCAAACATGGCCAATAACTTTCATTCTAATGATGTGCAAAATTATTTTGGGCACAAAACAAATTTTGCTGTTAGAAAACTTGCAGACTTCACTATATACAGTGTAGACTCTCTAAACTAAGTTTAGGGGATGTGATCTTTCAAGAAATGCAGACCAAACTGTTGTTGTTTGTTTACTTACACAGCATGTCTTGTAGAATTAACTGGAGTCACAGCAACAGCACAGTGCAGTCATATCTCAAGTCTAATAACAGAAGACAGGAAAAGATCAGTAAAGAAACAACTTCCCCAAACCAAAGCACAAACAAAACAATAAGTAAGACAGGCTGATCTAAAGTATGATTAAAGTTCAGCCTGATTAATATAAATGTCACTGACAGTTGCTAATATATTGGAAAACCAAAATACTTACCACTGAGTTGATGTCTTTCTGTCCAACAGCAGGAGTGCTGGTCCCGAGCCTCAAAGACAGTAAGAAGCAAGCAGAGGGAGAAAAAACAGAACATATTTCAGAAACTGATTTGATCCTTAATGGCTGTGCAATCATTGTAACATAGAGTTCGCTTATGTTGTTAAATAAAGGCTAGATTTGACATTAATAGATGCCACAGATGTTCTAAAGCTGCCACAAAGCATGAAAAAATAGACGTCTCCGAAAACGTCGGAGCATTTTTGCAAATATGTGATGTCTTGATAAATCGAGCAGATATTTGAAATTCACACAGCTACATTCTTGCCTGAAAATATCTTAAAAGTTTATTTTGTGACCCAGAAAAAGTAATACGTTTTTCAGCAGTGCTCCTCCGCCATTGCCGCGCTTACAAGTGCGCACAGGCTCCGACAACCGTGGCCGACAAATGCGATCCTCTTTTTCACCAGACTACCCTTTCTGGGTCACAAAATAACATTTTAAGATATTTTCAGGCGAGAATGTAGCTGTATAATGCTCAAATATCTACTTAATTTATCAAAATATCACATATTTGCAAAAGTGCTTCCACGTTTTCGGAGAGCTCTGTTATCCACCCCCCACACCCACACCCACCCCACCCCTAACGGCTGCACCTCCCAAAGAATTTTGTCTGGGCTCTTATCTCACTTATTTATTTCAAACAATCAACAAAAAAATTCACCGACGTAGTTTTATGTAAGGTTTTTAAGGCTGTGGTGTTAATTTTTAAGTAACATGAGCACAGCGGCAGCAGCAACGCTAGGCTAACACTAACTAGCTAGCAAGATTATAAACCTGGTGCTAAACTAAGAGAAGCCACAAAATCAGTTTGAATAAGAGTAAACATTTACTCACCAAGTCAGTAAAGATCCACAGCAATGACAACAATAATATCTCCAGGTTTGCTCAATATATTCCATAACAAATGCTGGCGCCATGAACATGCGGACTGATCCGGGAGGGAGGAGAACGGCAGTCACATGGCATTTTCAAAACACATCTTTCATCCTTCCGCCCTGAGAAGCAAAACTTCCAGCTTACTTAGTTTTTCTAAGTTAGGACAGCTCAAATTAATCGAGTTTATCAGCATTTTTGCATAAAAAGTACTGGTAACTTATTTAAATTGAGTTCTATTAACAAATTGATAAAAATTGAGTTCAGCCTATTTAATATTTTTAATTAAACACAATATTACATTTTACAGTGTAGAGGACCCGAGCTTGAAGGATAAACCGCCCGCAGGGGCGAGATGGGTGTTTGTGTATATATATATATATATATATATATATATATATATATATATATATATATATATTTTTTTTTTTAAGACAAAAACAAAATTATTTCTTCTGTATAGAAAAACACAGACAGCCATATCTGACTGCTTTTAAATTGTAACGAGGTCTTGAAGTTGCACAATCATGCTCGCGGATCAACTGACAGCTTGGTGCAGGTAACAAGTGACAGTGAGTTGACCTGAGCCATCTGAGCTGCAGTGTCTCCTTTAGCTCCCAGGTAGACCATGGCCAGGGCTGAGCTGATGCTCAGAGGAGAGACAAAGATGTTCCCGGCAGAGTTTGCCTGGCTCAGAGTGCGGAACAGCTCCAAGGCAAAGACTGTGTTTGAGTTGCTGACGGCGGACATGGCTGACGGTGTTTTCCTGTAACATGGAAACAACCGTTTAAACTGCTACAGCATTACATACAGGAAACACAACAAGAGACTTTATATTAAAGCATCGAGAAAAAGTGAATTTTTTTAGGTTCGCGCACACAAACAGATGCCACTGCCGGAGCTGCCCCACCCACTGAAGCTCCGCACACAGTGTAGCCCGTTTGTCAGCAGCGACTCTACTCACTTATACGAGACTCCAAGCTACTTTATTCACAAGAACTTATTCAGAAGTGATCGCCACAGCGGGTAGCTTCGCTTGTTCGACTTGATAATTTTTTTTTTTAAAAAGTATTATTATTATTATTTTAAATTTTTGTTTTTAATTAATTTTTTTTTATTTTTTTTGTAAATTTCAGACCTTTCTTTTTTTTTTTTTTTTTTTTTTTTTTTTTTTTAACTTTTTATTGTTTATTTTATTTTCACTTGCTGAATACGGGACAGACTTGACTGGAGGAGAGAATGTGGAGAAAGAAAGAGGGAAAGAAAAAAACCTGAGAAGAGGGACGGGGAAAAAGGGCAAAAAACAAAAACCAACAGAATAAGCAGACAAAAAATACATATATCGATCACCTGGATCACCTGTTGAGAAAGAAAAAAGAAAGCAAGCAGAAGAAAACGAGAGTAATAAACAAGATCACAATGATATATGAGAATATGACAGTAAATACTAAATATTAAACATTATTGTGCAGCACGTGAGATCGACAGCGCACAGTGTGCTTTGAGGTAGGAGCCAAAAAGGGTGTAATTTGTGTGTGTGATCACCCGTGTGTACACCTGTGAGCATGAACGCGCTTGTTTTTAAAAGGTTCCTTCATGTAATGATCTGCTAGAGGGTGTGGGGGGCCACTGCCCCGACCTCCAGGGCATGAAGCAGGTATGGAGGAGATCAAGACTCCAGACATCCAGAGGCCCCCAGAACACAAGAGACCAAGGAAGACCAACAGAGGGGCAGCCGCGCCACTGTCCCAGAAAGAGCTGAGGAGAGTCCCAGATGAGGGGTCACTCAGCAGCCGCGGAGCAGAAGCCAGGGGGGGTTGCAGTGACGTGCCCGTGAGCTCCGCCGGCAGCCGGCTGTGCCTGAGTGGCCGAGCCCCGGGCCGTGAGGCCGAGGGCACCCCATCCCCAAAGTGGCCCGAGCGAGCCCCAGGCTCCAGGCCCCAATAAGCAGCCGCCAAGGAGTGAGCCGGTGGGTACCTGGGCGCCCACCCCCGGAGACAGAGAACCACCAACGCACCGATGTCTGAGGGCGTCCGCCACCGGCAGGGGAAGTGGTGGGGGGAGATGGGCCTCCAAACCTTGGAGGGCCTGAGATGTCCTCAGAGAGGTGGCGTCTGATACCCAACCTGACATATAGACACAGACAAACAGGCACACACAGATACAAACATCTATTCCCACCCTCATGCTCTCATATACAATTGCTCAACACTCACCCAACGTGGAGACAGACATAGAGAGACGCTGTACACACAATCACACTCCCCAAGCGTACTCTAAGCCCCGAGTCTAGGTACCCTTGCCCCTGGAGGGGGAAACTGCACCCAGACTCAGGTGGTGTAACCCTTTTCCCTGCGGTGGGGAGAAGCAGACCGCCCCGACTCCGCAGCAGCAGGGAGGCCCCAATTTCAGACCTTTCTGACGCAAATCCAAGGGGATATGCCTTACCTCGAGCCGGGGATCTTTCGCTATGATCGGCGGATGCGTACACTGTGGAGACACTGCAACCTAAACGAGACTGATACTGCCTATTGATCTGTGAGTCTATGATCGATCTATGAGTGCACTGAAAACAGAGACTTTCCGGAAGTAACACCGCCACTGCGGGAAGAATAAAGAAAATCAAAGCTTTGCATTTATTTTAACAACCGGAGCTGTTTTCACATTGGCTGGTTTCTGCGACTGTTATAACAGAGTTTATGACACTTTATAGTTTCATCTATCTATCTATCTATCTATCTATCTATCTATCTATCTATCTATCTATCTATCTATCTATCTATCTATCTATCTATCTATCTATCTATTCTAATCTTAATCAGAGGTGTATTTTAGTACATTTTCAAAATTGTATTGTCTTTAAATAATAATAATAATAAAACACAGGACTTCCTCATCAGAATCAGAATCTGAAGACAATGAAGAGAGGAGGAGGCTCTTTGTCTTTGCTGGCTCCTTTGTGGTGGCATCTTTATACTGTTCCTGCAGCAGGGCCTCTAGGCTGTTCCTAACCTCTTCTCGCTCTCTCCTTGCAAGACACTTTAAATCCTTAAAGCGTGGGTCAAGCACAGTAGCTATTTTGAGCCGCTGACGGTTGAGTGTATAGCTACATGTTGGGATAGGTCCTTCGTAAAGGCAGTCTTAAATTTTACCATGTAGTTTGAGTCATCATTGGAGACCTCCATGGTGTGATGCAGGTGGCAGAAAGCAGGTAAAACCACTGAACATGAGACATGTCTCTCACCTCCAAAAGCTCGGTCACAAACCCGTAGTAGACAGTTCAAGAAAGCAGTTATTAATCTACACAATAACTGTCAACCACAGAGCTTTTTGAAGAAACAGTAACAATAAGTTAAAAATTGTTTTATTTACCTGCATGGCTTAAGGACATTCACCAGCTTTTGGAGTTTTCCCAGCTCTGATCGAGTTAAAATGACTAGCTTGTGCTTTTGTTTGTCTAAAGCAGCAAAAACAGCCTCTTGATTCTTTAGTGGATGAGAAACCATATCCAGTGTTGAATTCCACTGTGTGGAAACATCCTATATGGGTGGCTAATTCTGTTGCCCCAGTCTTGTTTGCTCCTGGTGTAGTTGCTGTTGTAGTAGCTGCTGACACCTTTTGTTGGTACTCAAACTAGGACTGCTAGCGCTAACAGCTCCCACAGTTTCTGTGCTCGCTGCAACATTTTTTGCATTTAGATGGTACCTTAAGGTTGAGGTGCTCCTTTTTGCACAGTTTGCACAATAACACACTTTTATCAAGTCTTTTGAAATGAAATTTGTAACTCTGTTAGCCAACTAACATCCTTCAAGGCTTCCCTGATTCTGGCATCCACCTTTCTTCTTCTCCATGATGGACATTCTTGATCTTCAGGGTGAGTTTATTTTTCAAGCAATGAATATGTTAAATGTAAAAACAAAGAAACAAAAACAAAAAAACAGCAACACTAAAATATTGTTTCTTTATTTGTAATGGGAAGCATGTTGAAGTGATGGTAAAAAGCTTTCAACTTTAATTATTAAGAGATGAAAATGTCATATGTAAAAAAATGACTAGAAGGATACAATAACTGTAAAACAGCCAAAGATTCCCCCTTCCATGAAAGAACAGCGGCACACACAGCTGCATGCAAGTGTAGAAGTGGAACTGTAACTGTGGAACTGTAATCTTTTTGGCCCCACAGTCTTCTGTAGCAGTGGAACTCTTTGCAACCATAGGTAATGCTGATTGCTGGCCATTATAAAGAATGCAGGTTTAAGAACCTTGCACTGCACTGGGTTCTCTTTTCGAACCACTGTATCCATGTCCATATTTTATCATGTCTGAGTTTGAGTAAATATTTTATTCCTGGATTGAGGTTAGGTAATTAATTTGAGTCCATTGTTTTCAATGGCAAAAAAGCAAGCATGCAAGCATCCATCCATCCATCGTTGGGTTGCGGGGGCAGCAGCCCAAGCAGAGAAGCCCAGACCTTCCTCTCCTCAGCCACCTCCTCCCGCTTGTCCAGGGGAAAACCAAGGTGTTCCCAGGCCAGCCAAGAAATATAATCTCTTCAGCGTGTCTTGGGTCTGCCCGGGGCCTCCTCCTGGTGGGACATGCCTGGGTGACATACCAGGCATGTCCCACCAGGACACTCCTGGAACACCTCACCCAGTAGGCGCCCAGGAGGCATCCTTGTCAGATGCCCGAACCATCTCAACTGGCTTCTTTTGATGTGAAGGAACAGCGACTCTACTCTGAGCCCCTCCCGGGTGGCCAAACTTCTCACCCTATCTCTAAGGGAGAGGCCAGCCACCCTTCGGAGGAAGCCCATTTCTGCCGCTTATATCTGAGATCTCGTTCTTTCGGTTACTACCCACAGCTTGTGACCTTAGGTGAGGGTAGGGACCTAGATCGACTGGTAAATTGAGAGCTTCGCTTTTACACTCAGCTGTCTCTTCACCATAGCTGGACTGGCCATCGGGCATACCGGGCATTTGCCCGGTGGGCCGATGGTAATCTTTCGTTTTTATGGGCCGATGGGTTATTTTTTTCGTTGTTTTTTTTTCCCGTAAAGGTATAAACACTGAAAGGTGGTGGATTGGCCAGATGCTGGGAGATGTGTAAAAATAACTCAATTGTTGTTTGGTAGTGGCTATTGCGGAGCTTCCACAGATTCAATAACAGTAGTAGCAAGTGGTGGAGGCCAGCAGATGCAACAGGCTGGCAGGTGGATGACGGAAAGGCAGGAGGAGCAGAGACCCGAGAGGGTGAACGGAACTTCATGTAAGAAGTTATGACCTGCAGTCTATCTGGGTCAGATATAAACCAAGTTTAAGTGGAGTTTTTTTCGTTATGCTGACTTTTTACAGTCAGTTACAATAACTCGTATTGCGTACTAGCTAGCATGACGGAGTTTCTATACAGCTGGGCGGGTGCTGTGATATTATTGATGTTGAACTTGTTTTATCTTATTTTATTTATAAGGTTAGTTATTAGCCAACCGTCCCGTAAAAAACGGAATGGTCTCGTATTCAGAGAAAATATTGCGCGTTTCGTATTGAGCTGAAAAGGAACACAGTTTGTCCCGGACTTCAGCTACAATGAAAAAGACACAAAGCTGGAGTTATTCTGTGTCTTTGCTGCACAGCTGCCTCTTCTTCTCTCATTCTCTCCCCGTCCCTCTCCTGTTTCTACTTCAATCATGAAACTGATCAATGATCAGCTGATCGGCCTTTCTCTCTTGTTTGTTTATCGCCCACTTTGCGCCAGAAAGAGGAAACCAGCGGATGTCGCGCTAAACAACAGCAGCACATTTAAGCTTGATCAGCTATTGTTGTAATTTATTTAATATTAATTTCTAGTATCAGCTGATGTTTGCTGGAGCCACAGCTGTAAAAGCTGCTGGTCATGATATCAGTTTGGTTATGTGGTGAGAGGGAAACATGAAGATGAAACCAGGAGATGTCCTTACTGAATCATCAGAGCTGAACAGGTGATGGTGAAACAGGTTTACCTTTTAGGTGACATGAATGAGTTGAAAGGGAAGTTATGAACTGTTTCTGAGAGACAAATAACACCAGGATCTTTTTCTAAGTAGCTGACAGCTGGTAACTGTGCAGGGGCGGGTCTAGCAAAGTGTTGCCAGGGGGCCAGGTATTAACAGGGAAAGGGGGGCACAAATAAATACTTTTCTTTCTTATTTTCATTTAAAATGTCTCGCTTTTAACAAATAATTATCTGAATCTTACAACAAACGTTTTCATCTGATGTAAAATGTAAAATGTATAGAAATCCATTATTGTACATAGTAATTTGTTTTAGGGTCCCATCATAATTTCTTCAGAAGTAGCTATGTACTGTATATGATGCCAGTATTTTCCCACATTTTCTTGATACTGTACCAGTACTGTGTGTAAAATGCCATCAAAAAGGCAATTAAGTTTTCTTTCTCACCTGTCTTTCTATCTCTTCTCACGTTTTAAAGGTTGCCATGTTAGAAAAAATATTTTGCCCTGTCATGCTGTTTATTGATGTGGCAAATTAATTGTTTATGAAAATATATGTAAATCTGTCATCAGTAATCAGTAATGATCATGAATAACCTCTAGTCCTTGTCTTAATTTCAGGTTTTCACCATGTGTTGTAGATAGTTCAGGAGGTTAACTCGACCAAGCAGTCTACTTTCGGGTACTGTTTAGAATACCAGAATAGGGAGGATGGTTTAGGTTTAAGTTTATTAAACTGATACATATAGCTACTCATTATGCGAACTGTAAGATGTTTTAGAAGCATATGAGGCAAAGGAGATAAGTTGATGATGGCGCTCTAAAATGCATCATTGCCTTTCAGAACGTGTCTTTAAGGGCCGATCAGGTCGCACCTCAGGTAACTGATGATGTCATTTATGCCTGCATCCATGCAGGCCTGAGTATCATTTGAGAAATGTTGATAACTGAACGGCTTATGCTGTTCAGTTAATCAGATATCAGTAAAGTCTGTGGTGCTCTGTTGTGAAACAGATCAGGAGAAATGGTGTTAAAACCTGTGTTTAATTTAGAACGCCAATTTCAAACAAACAAACAAAAAAATATAAAAATAAAAACCACATACGAGATGTGCAAACTGAGATAAATTGATTTAATTTTAAGCAAAAAGGCCCTTTTTAAAATATGATGCCAACAGGTCTCAAATTTTTTTTTTTTTTTTTTTTTTTTAAAATGAAAAATACAGTTTTATAATTAGCAAAACACCACAACACTCCATTTACTTCCTTTCAGATATTTTTTTTAATTTTCATTTGAATTGTAACATCTTCCTGTGCTGCTTCCGTTTACTGAGGAGATGAGAATCTGCCAAAGAACAGCATGGACTTGGTCTCATTGTGTCTGATGAAGAAGAGGAAGGGGTGATCTGCTGTGAAGTGCGTGTCTGCTATAAAACTTTCCAGCTTGATCACAGCACCTGTGGCTGCAGCGGCCTCCGTGCCCTCCTCGTTCACCTCCGCGAAGGCCTTGTGGGCCACCGTAGAAAGGAAGAGCCCAGCTTCACCGTTCATGCCAGACAGGTCAGCTTTTCCTGCACAGAACACGTCCTTCATACCCAGTTTAGCCAGAGGTTCATTCAGCTCGTAGTCTTCCTCCAGCTTGAACTTTGGCAGGTGAAGGACAACTTCTGAATCAACTTCCATGTTTTTCCTGTCGGTCCATTCATTCAGCCTCTCCTGTGTTAGCTCCTTCTCCAGCTGGAACACAGTTAATACATTTTGTCATATTTCTTTTGCTCCTGTTTAAATTCATTTTATACATGAAATCAGGAGCTGTCTGTTAAATTCTTAAATGGTCAAATTTAAGTAAACTGAAGTGAAGCATTTGTGTAAATGACCTTTGAATGGTCAGACAATTTGGTAATATTGACACGTTAATTTGTTTTGGAACTACTTGTGTTTTATTTTGAAGTCCATGCTTTTATTTTGAAACAGGAAACTAGCGCAAAACACAAGATGAAGGTTTGTTAATAACGTGGGTTTTACAATGTGGCCTCAAGACGATAGATCATGCATTTTGTGTGTATTAATTAATACCCGGCTGACAGTGGCACGAGTTTTGTTAATGTTACCTTTAATGTAATAAGTTATGTGCAATCAAAATGTTGTTTAGAGTTTTTGTAGTTGTAAGCTAGTAAAGTAAGAACAAATCGGGTGAACTGAAGCAATGTCAAAAGAGAATTTTAGTTTCCAGTGAAAGGACTTACCACCTTTTGATTATGTAGGATTGAGAGGTGAAAAATACGCATAAGATTGATATAAAGTGAAAATTTGATGTTCATGTTATAGTTAGTGTGCAGGAGAAATGAGTGTTCCCTTAATATTTTGATTTTATGGTATTAATATTTTGGGTTTTCACCAAATGTTTCAGTGAACCACACCTCCAATAAAAATTCTGTGAAGCATCAGTATAAGAGACCATCATTCAATCAGGGAAGCTACAAGAAGAGGTTTTCATGGCTTTTCCTTACAGGAACTTGTTTCTAGGCTATGTACCTTCAGCAGAGAGTCTGAGGACTCCTTAGGCAGCAGAATGAACATGCTGAGCTCCTCACCCACATAGGGCAGCTCCAGGATCTGCAAATCATGGTCAGCAATGTAGTTGTAGGGAAGCTTCTTCTTCTGGTACATCATCTGGACTGGTACGGTCTCATTCTGACAAACAGGAAATGCAGGCGACCAGATCATGTTACTATAAAGCTTCTGATGGTGCTTACCTTAAACATTTTAAACTGTTTCCTGTATTCAGACTTTTGATTCAGGTTTTGTAACCTTCAGTTAAATTTCTACCTGTCTGATTTTAAAGGGCATCTCTTTGGTGTTTGCCTCCTCAAATCTGTTCATCCAGTTGCCCTTGAAGTAGACAGCATTGACCAGAACTAGTCTGGTATCTTTGTTGACTGTTCCTGGCTTCAGAAGGTCTTTTATCTTATCTGACAGGAAATACAGAAACAACAATATTTCATTATAATCCACAGAGGATGCTAAAATGATTCCCTGCTGTTCAGGCTGTGGAAGATGCACACTCTCACTTTCTGTCTGCTGCTCGACCCAGCTGTTGATCTCTGCTCTGCACGCCTCTGGAGCTCCGATGAAGTCCACAGCCTTTAGGTCTGCCAGGTAGTACTTATGTGTGGCTTCAAGGAAGTCCTGCAGAGAGCAGACATCTGTTTATTAATCCAGTCTTTGTAATGAAGAACAATTGATGTGGACACTCACTGGGAGGAAGTGGGCAGTGTTTTCTCCATAAAGACGGTTGGCTAGTTTCAGGATGTAGGATGCAGATGGTGAGTTGTCAGCGTTCAGTTTCTGGAAGTCTGCATGGACGCCTTCACCTGAGCTGAATGAGAGGGCCTGTGTGGCATTGAAGACAAAGACTGAACGGATGTGACACTGAGCCTGAGCGACCCTAATGTAACAATTTATGGTCCAAAAGCAGAAACTGGACAACTATTCTTTCAGCATCAGGTTTAATAATAACATTTAACATACTGTCAGTGTCACTGAGCGTCATGCTCTCAGTAACTATACTGTTTGTATGTTTTATGGACTTTGATGCCATTTATAAACACAAATTGCTGATGTCAGACTGGGAACATATTGGGATTCAGCGTTTTGGCCACATAAACAAAGCTTTTCAAACACGTTTAACGAAACCCCAAAACTTGAATTCTGTTCATTCATAAAACTACTGAAAAGAAAAGAAAGTTTATAAGACAGCACTGGTCTCACAAGAAGATGAAATTTTTCCAAAGATATAAACGTGTGTGTGTGTGTGTGTGTGTGTGTGTAATAAAAAAAACAAAAAACAAAAGAACAGACAGCCACGTCTGACAAGACATTTTGTGGAAACAGGTCAAACTGACTGCTTTTAAAATGCAATGAGGGCTTTAAGTTGCACAGGCATGCTAGCTGATCAACTGATGGCGTGATGCAGGTAACAAGTGACAGTGAGTTGACCTGAGCCATCTGAGCTGCAGTGTTTCCTTTAGCTCCCAGGTAGACCATGGCCAGGGCTGAGCTGATGCTCAGAGGAGAGACAAAGATGTTCCCGGCAGAGTTTGCCTGGCTCAGAGTGCGGAACAGCTCCAAGGCAAAGGCTGTGTTTGAGCTGCCAACGGCGGACATGGCTGATGGTGTTTTCCTGTAACATGCAAACAACAGTTTAAACTGCTACAGCATTACATACCGGAAACACAACAAGAGACTTTATATTTAAGCAATGAGGCAAAAACAACAACAACAAAAAAAACAAAAACAAAACCCCACCACCCTTCAGGAAGTAACATCAGCACTGCTGGAAGAATATAGAAAATCACCCCAATCATCTGCCAACTGTGCGTTTATTTTAACAACCTGAGCCGTTTTCACATAGCTGGTTTCTGTGACTTAAGCACGCTTTACTCACTGAGTGCGAGAAATTCAAAGCAAGATGAGAAGAGTGGAATCCTCTTCTGGTGATGGCTTGTTTTACAGAGAACAGCATGACTAGATCTCGTGTATAAACCTGAACTCAGATCGATCGACTCTGACGGGAACGGTTGATGGGAATGTTTCAGAGAATGAAGTTCGTCTAGTGCAGTTCATTGTTAATTCATTTAGTTCCCACGAAACATGGAGCCTGTTCTAAAAAGCACATTTTACAGTCTGACTCTAATCTCGGACTGTAAGTTGATGAACTCACAGAACACAGTGCCTCCTCTCGGATCTGATTATTAACCACACATATTACGGCTCCTCCAAACCAGCGGCCGCGGCAGGCTAAACATGGGGATACTGACGACACGCAACAATAACGCAGGAAATGCACTTCTGAGCTATTGTTCTCTTTATTCAACCATTATACTATTCAAACCACACATCAGTACATGGGATCCAATATAAAACAAGTGTACAGACTGCACAAAGAAAGATGACTGCCACTCTTAAAGTTTTACACCAATTATTATGCCAAATTGCGATATCCACCCGCAGAATCAAACAAACTGCGCATTCAGTTGCGGTCAACAGAAAGTTTTACCCCATGCTCACCTTACCTTTCTGCTCATCAAACAGCAGGTGCGCTGAACAGGTGAGTGCAACAACATTTATTGCCCAAAACACACCCATGAGCCACGCCCCACAACCGTGCACCAATGCAGTGTGTGCATTTTAAATCAACCCTGTTAACCCCAAAAAGGAAAAACTCACATATGGCTCGTACAACATATGCACATACGTACACTCCTCTATAAAATACTCCTGTGTTCTGGCCGGAAATGTTTCCTCATTGCTAACTGGTGTTATTTTTTTTTTTCTTCTGTTACATCATCCAGGACCTGTATCTCATGATGCCCTTCTGTACCTCTGTTAGCCGACTAACATCCTTCAAGGCTTTCCTGATTCTGGTATCCAGCTTTCTTCTTCTTTATGATGGGCATTCTTGATCTTCAGGGTGAGTTTGTTTTTCGAGCAATGAATATGTTAAATATAAAAACAAAAAACACAAAAACAAACAAAGAAACAATACTAAAATATTTTTTTTCTTCATTGCTGATTGGAAGCACATTGAAGTGATGGTTATTCTTAAAACTTTCAACGTTGACTGTTAACAGATGAAAGTGTCATATATTAAAAATGACTAGAATCATTTAATAACTGTAAAACAGCCAAAAATTCCCCTTTCCATGAAAGAACAGCGGCACACACAGCTGCATACAGTGTAGGAGTGATGGAGTTTTTAGAGTGTCAGCAGATGGCGATAGAGAGCTTGTGAGAGGGCCCGGCCTGACTGTGGAACTGTAATCTTTTTGACCTCACAGACTTCTGTAGAAGTGCAACCATAAGTAATGTTAATTGCTGCCCATTAAAAAGAATAGAGGTTTAAGGACACTGCAGTGCACTGGCTTCTCATTTCACACCTCTGTATCCATGTCCATATTTTATCATGTCTTAGTTCCAGCAAATACTTTATTGCCAGTTTGAGGTAATTAATGTGAGTCCGTTTCTTTCAACGGCAAAAACGATTTTACTTTTTTTTTTTTTTTTTTTTTTTTTTTTTTTTTTTACATATTTGTGTCTCCCATGAGGAGTCAACTATTTAGTGGAGTGCCCATTGAAATTGATCATAAGATCAAAGTCATAATTTCCATTTTGTTGAGATGCCCTGCTCTCTGTATCAAAATTCCTCTCCTGAGATTGCTGCACCTTTACCTCTCTCAGTGCACATGGATCTATTATTATATACAAACTGATTACCAGTTCTCTCTCCTTCATCTGCAGCTGATTCTTCTCATTTCAAAGCTGTATGTATAAAGCTTCTATCAGAATGTTAATGTGGTGTGCTGCATGTTGCTGTCTACAGCCTGAGGAACATAAAAATAACAGTGGCTCCTCGTTGCTCATTTGGAATGCATAGTCCTTCCTGCTTGACTCATTGGAAAGTTTTCCAGTGTATTATCTAGACTCTGCGACAGACTGGCGACCTGTCCGGGGCTCTCACCCTATGACAGCTGGGATAGGCTCCAGCGCCCCCCGCGACCCTGAAAAGGATAAGCGGAAGTGAATGGATGGATGGATGGATTATCTAGACTGCACTGAGGATAATTACGGGGGAATAAACACACAGGCTTTTGCCATTTTCTGGACTTGAACACAGTCTGAGAGAGAGAAACTTTATTGACAGCCACTGATATATACACATGTACATTACTTGAAAAACACAATGCATGTTATAGGCTGTTTCCATTTTCCTTTATATACTCTCTGCATTCATTCAAACATTGTCCCTGTGTGTTGACAATGCTATAAAAAATATGTCCTTTAATTGAGAGCATATTTGTTTTAAATCAATGTCAACACTCTCACTGTCATCCCTAAGATGTGATTTTTTGGGGGAAAAAAAAAGTTTGGAAATTCTCAGAGTTGTGCATTCTTGTGAACTTGCTTTATGTGGCCTTGGTGTTTCAGGTATTTCCATGCTTGGTTTACTCAGAGCAAATACAATGGTCAGTCACTCTTTTAGCACCAATTAGTGATCAACTTAAATATGACTGGAATATTTTTCTAGCAATGATTCAGCTCAATACTGGCATCACAGTATGTTAATGAGCTCGCATTCTCAGCCTGGTCATTCCACAAGCTTCCTTTCAACCCACTCAGGTCAAATGCTCCTTGCGGCAGGTTCACGTTAATATAGAAGCATTTAGTGAAATGACTGCATTGTCTTACTGAGAGACTTCAACGCTCATATGGGAAACTACAGTGAGACTTCCGGGGGCATGATTGGGAGGAACCGTCAGGGTCCGGCAGTCTTCCGCGGTCTACCTGCCCGTTATGTCCATGTGCGCTGTTTTTGTTTGTGTCGTCAAAGCGACCTCTCAACCCGGAAGTGTTCCTGTGCTGGAGGTAGCCGCACCTGCCGCTCATCACCTGTGCTGATTGCCGTCATCGGAGCGACCTATTTAGCAGTGCTTCTGAGCTTCAGTCAGCGCTGGATCATTGAGTTAACCCTCATCAGTATGGTTTGTTTTGGTATTCTTCACAGAGAATATCAACAAAAAACAATCACACAATAAAATTAATTCTCTATTTGTCCAAAATGGTGTACCTCTCTAATTTATATGGAACAGTACACCATGTTGTTCGTTTACTGTTGTAATATGTAGAAATGACTTAATTTTAATGTTTTTGCAAAACTATGATGAGTAAGTAATTAAGTAACTAAATAATTACCTTAAAACTAAGTAATTACCTTAAAAATAATTTATGTCTAAACTGTACATTTTACTAATTTTTACCTTTAAAATTGTATAAAACTTTTCATTAAGAAGAATCCTATATTTTCCTATGTGTAAAAAATGTGGTTTATGTTTGTTAAGTCATTTTGATGTCCAGGTAAAACATATGTGTTAGTCTGAATTTGCAATAAATCAATTAGCTGATCAAAATGGTAAATGTCCTGTATTTGTATAGCGCTTTACTTAGTCCCTAGGGACCCCAAAGCGCTTTACACTACATTCAGTCATTCACACACTCACACACTGGTGATGGCAAGCTACATTGTAGCCACAGCTGCCCTGGGGCGCACTGACAGAGGCGAGGCTGCCAGACACTGGCGCCACCGGGCCCTCTGACCACCACCAGTAGGCAACGGCTGAAATGTCTTGCCCAAGGACACAACGAGACTGTCGGAGTCGGGGCTCGAACCGGCAACCTTCCGATTACAAGACGAACTGCCAACTCTTGAGTCACGATCGCCCCGGAAGAAGAAAATGTGTTTGCAGCTATTTTTATAATAGATTAATAGCCCCATCTATTTTTAGACTAGAAAATGGCACAGACTGTGTTGTTATGCAATGTATATAAACACTGTAGTAACTGCACTAGGTGCACTTGCTTGTGACCCCTCGAGGCTGGTTTTATGTTTCTTCCCAGTGTCAAACTGGGAATCTTTCATGTGTGAGGTGAGTTGAGCCACAGTTATGCAGAACAAGAAAAGAAAAGAAAAAAAAAGGAAACTCAAGCAACTCTGTGCAAAGCTCATGACCAGGGTGGGAACATAGATCGACCAGTAAATCGAGAGCTTTGCTTTTATGCTCAGCTCTCTCCTCACCATTACAGACCAGTACAGTGTCCGCATCACTGCAGACGCAGCACCAATCCGTCTGTCGATCTCTCAGTCCCTTCTCCCCTCACTCATCAACAAAACCCAGAGATACTTAATCCCTCCACTTGGGGCAGTAACTCGTGCCTGACCTGGAGTAAGCACTACACCCATTTCAGGCTGAGGACCATGGCCTCAGACTTGGAGTTGCTGATTCTCATTCCCGCCGCTTTACACTCGGCTGGAGTTGGAGGCCACCACCTGATGAATCAAACTGAACCACATCATCTACAAAAGGCAGAGATGAGATTCTGAGACTGGAAGCCTTCTGGCATTTGTCTAGAAATTCTGTTCATACAATTATGAACAGAATCGGTGATAGAGGGCAGCCCTGGCAGAGTCCATTCCCCCCCGGGAACAAGACTGGCTTATTGCCGGCTATGCAGACCAAGCTTTTGCAATGGTTGTATAAGGATCAAATGGCTCATAGCAAGGGGCCAGACACCCCATACTCACGGAGAACCTCCCACAGAACACTTGGAGGGACACAGTCGAATACCTTCTCCAAGTCCACAAAGCACATTTTGACTGGTTGGGCAAACTTCCATGCACCCTCAAGTTTTCTCGAGAGGGTAAAGAAATGGGTCCAGCATTTCACAACCAGAACAAAAACCGCATTTTTCCTCCGGTATCAGAGGTTCGACTAACAAACAGCATAGACTTTCCTGGGGAGGCTGTAGTTGGACCCCTTCCCTGCAGCCCCCTTTTCGAAGATGGGAACCACCACCCGATCTCCACACAATATTGTAGAGGCATGTCAACTAAGAGAGCCCTATAACATCCAGAGCCTTCAGGAACTCAGGGCAAACCTCATCCACCCCAGGGGGCCTGCCACCAAGGAGATGTTTAAATGACCTGAAGACAAAGATTGTTCACCATCATGGTTTAGGGGAAGGATACAGAAAGCTGTCTCAGAGATTTAAGCTGTCTGTTTCCACAGTTAGGAACATATTGAGAAAATGGAAGACCACAGGCTCAGTTCAAGTTAAGGCTCGAAGTGGCAGACCAAGAAAAATCTCGGATAGACAGAAGCGACGAATGGTGAGGACAGTCAGAGTCAAGCCACAGACCAGCACCAAAGACCTACAACATCATCTTGCAGCAGATGGAGTCACTGTGCATCGTTCAACCATTCGGCACACTTGACACAAGGAGATGCTGTGATGGAGAGGAAGCCTTTTCTCCGCCCACAGCACAAACAGAGCTGCTTGAGGTATGCTAAAGCACATTTGGACAAGCCAGCTTCATTCTGGAATAAGGTGCTGTGGACTGATGAAACTAAAATTGAGTTATTTGGGCATAACAAGGGGCGTTATGCATGGTGGAAAAAGAACACAGCATTCCAAGAAAAACACCTGCTACCTACAGTAAAATATGGTGGTGGTTCCATCATGCTGTGGGGCTGTGTGGCCAGTGCAGGGACTGGGAATCGTGTCAAAGCTGAGGGACACATGGATTCCACTCAGTATCAGCAGATTCTGGAGACCAATGTCCAGGAATCAGGGACAAAGCTGAAGCTGCGCCGGGGCTGCATCTTTCAACAAGACAACGACCCGAAACACTGCTCAAAATCCACTAAGGCATTCATGCAGAGGAACAAGTACAACGTTCTGGAATGGCCATCTCAGTCCCCAGACCTGAATATTATTGAAAATCTGTGGTGTGAGTTAAAGAGAGCTGTCCATGCTCGGAAGCCATCAAACCTGAATGAACTAGAGATGTTTTGTAAAGAGGAATGGTCCAAAATACCTTCAACCACAATCCATACTCTCATTGGAACCTACAGGAAGCGTTTAGAGGCTGTAATTTCTGCAAAAGGCGGATCTACTAAATATTGATTTCATTTCTTTTTTCGTGGTGCCCAAATTTATGCACCTGCCTGATTTTGTTTAAACAATTATTGCACACTTTCTGGAAATCCAATAAACTTCATTTCACTTCTCAAATATCACTGTGTGTCTCCTATATGATATATTTAACTGACATTTGTTATTGTAGCAACCAACGTTGCAACGTTGTGAGCGTTGAAGTCTCCCAGTAAGATGACAGAGTCCAAGAAGGCCCAGTACTCTGACCTATCATTTGGTATATAGCCGCAGACAACAGGGACTTCCCTAGAGAAAGGTAGGCCCATGTCCAATGTTCCCTCTAATTTTTCATGTGTGGTGTGTTTTGGTTTCGTCACTGCTCACAGGTGGAGAGTGCTTTCGAGCGTTTTCCTTGAAAACGCAGTAAATATGAACAACAATAGTATTCAGGAAGAAAACCAAACATTGCATATTTTTTTATCATAACTCTGGTTTTACGTGGCCCATCAACACAATTTAAAAACTGGTATAAAGTCCACACTTTTTCCGTTAATTGTTCGGTCTGTCTTGCTCACATCTCCAAAGGTTGTACACGTTGTCATTAATGTGGCTTCACTCCACATCAGCCACACCGCTTTGCTAGCTAAAACACCGGTGTCAGCACATATTTACTTTAATTTCAATTCAGGTTAGAATTTTTTTTGTGTGCGCAACGCAGATTTTCTGTGCGCAGAGACCGTGCCAACAGTGCGCAATTGCGCACGTGCGCAGCTTAGAGGGAACATTGCCCATGTCCCTTTTTTGGACTAAGGCCTGGCCTCGAGGTGCTTGCCCTCGGACACCCTACCTGGACCTGGCTCCAGGGCAGGGCCCCAGTAACCCTATCCAAGGCAGGGTGAAATGTTCCCTGGATCTTCTACTGATAGGGGCTTTTGAACTGCTCTTTGTCTGGGCCGTCACCTAGGATCAATTTGCCATGGGCAAAAGCCCCCCACAACATAGCCCCTGGGGTTCTTGGGACACACAAACCCCTCCATCAATATGGTAGCGATCCACGGAGGGGAATTATTATACATATAACATTCAATTTACAACAAGGTTTCAACATTAAACTTGTCGATGGTGAGCATTTAATTTTTGAAAACATTGTGTCATTATGCGAACTGTAAGATGTTTTAGAAGCATATGAGGCAAAGGAGATAAGTTGATGATGGCGCTCTAAAATGCATCATTGCCTTTCAGAACGTGTCTTTAAGGGCCGATCAGGTCCCATCACAGGTAACTGATGATGTCATTTATACAGGCCTGAGTATCATTTGAGAAATGTTGATACCGAACAGCATAAGCAGTTCAGTTAATCAGATATCAGTAAAGTCTGTGGTGCTCTGTTGTGAAACAGATCAGGAGAAATGGTGTTAAAACCTGTGTTTAATTTAGAATGCCAATTTAAAAAAAAACCCACAAGATGTGCAAACTGAGATAAATAGATTTAATTTTAAGCAAAAAGGCCCTTTTAAATATGATGGCAACATGTCTCAAAGTTGGCACAGAGTCGTGTTTGCCTCTGTGTAGCATTCCCTCTTCTTTTAACAGCAGTCTGTAAACATGTGATGAGAGCAGCTGCGAGATTTGTCCGATCTTGGAATCTGGCTACTCATAATAGCTACACACAGTATCCCTGTTCTCCAAAGCTGCTAGAACTTGTGCTTGTACCATCTATTTTGTATATACACATATATATACACACACACACACACACATATATGGGGTGGTTTATTTTTATTTATTTATTTTTTAAATGAAAAATACAGTTTTTTTTAATTAGCAAAACACCACAACACTCCATTTACTTCATTTCAGATATATATTTTTTAATTTTCATTTGAATTGTAACATCTTCCTGTGCTGCTTCCGTTTACTGAGGAGATGAGAATCTGCCAAAGAACAGGATGGACTTGGTCTCATTGTGTCTGATGAAGAAGAGGAAGGGGTGATCTGCTGTGAAGGGCGTGTCTGCTATAAAACTTTCCAGCATGACCACAGCACCTGTGGCTGCAGCGGCCTCCGTGCCCTCCTCGTTCACCTTCACAAAGGCCTTGTGGGCCACCGTAGAAAGGAAGAGCCCAGCTTCACCGTTCATGCCAGACAGGTCAGCCTTTCCTGCACAGAACACGTCCTTCATACCCAGTTTAGCCAGAGGTTCATTCAGCTCGTAGTCTTCCTCCAGCTTGAACTTTGGCAGGTGAAGGACAACTTCTGAATCAACTTCCATGTTTTTCCTGTCGGTCCATTCATTCAGCCTCTCCTGTGTTAGCTCCTTCTCCAGCTGGAACACAGTTAATACATTTTGTCATATTTCTTTTGCTCCTGTTTAAATTCATTTTATAACTGGAATCAGGAGCTGTCTGTTAAATTCTTAAATGGTCAAATTTAAGTAAACTGAAGTGAAGCATTTGTGTAAATGACCTTTGAATGGTCAGACATAATTTGGTATTATTGTCATGTATATTTGTTTTGGAACTACCTGTGTTTTATTTTGAAGTCCATGCTTTTATTTTGAAACAGGAAACTAGCGCAAAACACAAGATGAAGGTTTGTTAATAACGTGGGTTTTACAATGTGGCCTCAAGACGATAGATCATGCATTTTGTCTGTATTAATTAATACCCGGCTGACAGTGGCACGAGTTTTGTTAATGTTACCTTTAATGTAATAAGTTATGTGCAATCAAAATGTTGTTTAGAGTTTTTGTAGTTGTAAGCTAGTAAAGTAAGAGCAAATCGGGTGAACTGAAGCAATGTCAAAAGAGAATTTTAGTTTCCAGTGAAAGGACTTACCACCTTTTGATTATGTAGGATTGAGAGGTGAAAAATACGCATAAGATTCATGATATAAAGTGAAAATTTGATGTTCATGTTATAGTTAGTGTTCAGGAGAAATGAGTGGTCCCTTAATATTTTGATTTTATGGTATTAATATTTTGGGTTTTCGACAGTGTTTTCACCAAATGTTTCAGTGAACCACACCTCCAATAAAAATTCTGTGAAGCATCAGTATAAGAGACCATCATTCAGTAAGGGATGCTACAAGAAGAGGTTTTCATGGCTTTTCTTTACAGGAACTTGTTTCTAGGCTGTGTACCTTTAGCAGAGGGTCTGAGCTGTCTGAGGACTCCTTAGGCAGCAGAATGAACATGCTGAGCTCCTCACCCACATAGGGCAGCGCCAGGATCTGCAAATCATGGTCGGCAATGTAGTTGTAGGGAAGCTTCTTCTTCTGGTACATCATCTGGACTGGTACGGTCTCATTCTGACAAACAGGAAATCCAGGCGACCAGATCATGTTATCATAAAGCTTCTGATGGTGCTTACCTTAAACGTTTTACAGTTTCCTGTATTCAAGCTTTTGTAACCTTCAGTTAAATTTCTACCTGTCTGATTTTAAAGGGCATCTCTTTGGTGTTTGCCTCCTCAAATCTGTTCATCCAGTTTCCCTTGAAGTAGACAGCATTGACCAGAACCAGTCTGGTATCTGCGTTGACTGTTCCTGGCTTCAGAAGGTCTTTTATCTTATCTGACAGGAAATACAGAAACAACAATATTTCATTATAATCCACAGAGGATGCTAAAATGATTCCCTGCTGTTCAGGCTGTGGAAGATGCACATTCTTACTTTCCGTCTGCTGCTCGACCCAGCTGTTGATCTCTGCTCTGCACGCCTCTGGAGCTCCGATGAAGTCCACAGCCCTCAGGTCTGCCTGGTAGTACTTCTGTGTGGCTTCAAGGAAGTCCTGCAGAGAGCAGACATCTGTTTATTAATCCAGTCTTTGTAATGAAGAACTTTATGAAGAGAATCATTGATGTGGACACTCACTGGGAGGAAGTGGGCAGTGTTTTCGCCATAAAGACGGTTGGCTAGTTTCAGGATGTAGGATGCAGATGGTGAGTTGATGTCAGCGTTCAGTTTCTGGAAGTCTGCATGGACGCCTTCACCTGATCTGAATGAGAGGGCCTGTGTGGCATTGAAGACAAAGACTGAACGGATGTGACACTGAGCCTGAGCGACCCTAATGTAACAATTTATGGTCCAAAAGCAGAAAGTGGGCAACTATTCTTTCAGCATCAGGTTTAATAATAACATTTAACATACTGTCAGTGTCACTGAGCGTCATGCTCTCACTCACTATACTGTCTGTAGGTTTTATGGACTTTGATGCCATTTAAAAACACAAATTGCTGATGTCAGACTGGGAACATCTTGGGATTCAGCGTTTTGGCCACATAAACAAAGCTTGCCATCTTATTACTATATGCATATTTGAATTGTACAGCACTTTGGTTTACCAGGTGTGTTTTTAAGGTGCTATATAAATAGATGATGATATAAAAAAAAACAAAAGAACAGACAGCCACATCTGACAAGACATTTTGTGGAAACAGGTCAAACTGACTGCTTTTAAAACGCAACGAGGGCTTGAAGTTGCACAGGC
The DNA here is from genome assembly GCF_036321145.2 of Pelmatolapia mariae. NCBI lineage: Eukaryota > Metazoa > Chordata > Actinopteri > Cichliformes > Cichlidae > Pelmatolapia > Pelmatolapia mariae. The sequence continues at coordinate 28,020,320 of NC_086242.1, read as the reverse complement.
ATGCTAGCTGATTAACTGATGGCGTGATGCAGGTAACAAGTGACAGTGAGCTGACCTGAGCCATCTGAGCTGCAGTGTTTCCTTTAGCTCCCAGGTAGACCATGGCCAGGGCTGAGATGATGCTCAGAGGAGAGACAAAGATGTTCCCAGCAGGGTTTGTCTGGCTCAGAGTGCCGAACAGCTCCAAGGCAAAGGCTGTGTTTGAGCTGTTGACGGCGGACATGGTTGATGGTGTTTTCCTGTAACATGCAAACAACCGTTTAAACTGCAACAGCCGGAAACACAACAAAAGACTTTATATTAAAGCAATGAGGAAAAAACGAACACCTTCAGGAAGTAACACCAGCACTGCTGGGAGAATATAGAAAATCACCCCAATCATCTGCCAGCTGTGCATTTATTTTAACAACCTGAGCCATTTTCACAAAGCGGGTTTCTGTGACTTAAGCACGCTTTACTCACTGAGTGCGAGAAATTCAAAGCAAGATGAGAAGAGAACGATAAGTCAAACTCGTAGACACAAAACGAGGATGAGCACAGGAATGAGGAAAGCGTATAAATAAGGTTGGTGGAATAAAGAAATGCGGTCCTACGGAAGATGATCAGGGCTTTAAAAAAGAAAAGTGGGGACTTTAATCTCAGAATTCTGTAAGAAAATTCGTCCCCACTTTTTTCTGTTTCCAGTGGCAGTGGAATCCTCTTCTGGTGATGGCTTGTTTTACAGAGAACAGCATGACTAGATCTCGTGTGTAAACCTGAACTCAGATCGATCGACTCTGACGGGAACGGTTGATGGGAATGTTTCAGAGAATGAAGTTTCTCTAGTGCAGTTCATTGTTAATTCATTTAGTTCCCACGAAACATGGAGCCTGTTCTAAAAAGCACATTTTACAGTCTGACTCTAATCTCGGACTGTAAGTTGATGAACTCACAGAACACAGTGCCTCCTCTCGGATCTGATTATTAAATATTACGGCTCCTCCAAACCAGCGGCCGCGGCAGGCTAAACATGGGGATACTGACGACACGCAACAATAACGCAGGAAATGCACTTCTGAGCTATTGTTCTCTTTATTCAACCATTATACTATTCAAACCACACATCAGTACATGGGATCCAATATAAAACAAATGCACAGACTGCATAAAGAAAGATGACTGCCACTCTAAGTTTTACACCAATTATTATGCCAAATTGCGATATCCACCCGCAGAACTAAACAAACTGCGCATTCAGTTGCGGTCAACAGAAAGTTTTACCCCATGCTCACCTTACCTTTCTGCTCATCAAACAGCAGGTGCGCTGAACAGGTGAGTGCAACAACATTTATTGCCCAAAACACACCCATGAGTCACGCCCCACAACCGTGCACCAATGCAGTGTGTGCATTTTAAATCAACCCTGTTAACCCCAAAAAGGAAAAACTCACATATGGCTCGTACAACATATGCACATACGTACACTCCTCTATAAAAGACTCCTGTGTTCTGGCCGGAAATGTTTCCTCATTGCTAACTGGTGTTATTTTTTTTTCTTCTGTTACATCATCCAGGACCTGTATCTCATGATGCCCTTCTGTACCTCTGTTAGCCGACTAACATCCTTCAAGGCTTTCCTGATTCTGGTATCCAGCTTTCTTCTTCTTTATGATGGGCATTCTTGATCTTCAGGGTGAGTTTGTTTTTTGAGATTTTTGATGAATATGTTATATATAAAAACAAAGAAACAACACTAAAATAATATTTTTTCTTTATTGATGATTGGAAGCACATTGAAGTGATGGTTATTCTTAAAACTTTCAACTTTCAACTGTTAACAGATGAAAGTGTCATATATTAAAAATGACTAGAATCATTTAATAACTGTAAAACAGCCAAAAATTCCCCTTTCCATGAAAGAACAGCGGCACACACAGCTGCATACAGTGTAGGAGTGATGGAGTTTTTAGAGTGTCAGCAGATGGCGATAGAGAGCTTGTGAGAGGGCCCGGCCTGACTGTGGAACTGTAATCTTTTTGACCTCACAGACTTCTGTAGAAGTGGAACTCTTTGCAACCATAGGAAAGATGTGATTTTTTTGGAAAAAAAGTTTGGAAATTCTCAGAGTTGTGCATTCTTGTGAACTTGCTTTATGTGGCCTTGGTGTTTCAGGTATTTCCATGCTCGGTTTACCCAGAGCAAATACAATGGTCAGTCACTCTTTTAGCACCAATTAGTGATCAACTTAAATATGACTGGAATATTTTTCTAGCAAACCTGGACTCCACATATTTCAGCTCAGTACTGGCATCAATAGGACAGTATGTTAACGAGCTCGCATTCTCAGCCTGGTCATTCCACAAGCTTCCTTTCAACCCACTCAGGTCAAATGCTCCTTGCGGCAGGTTCACGTTAATATAGAAGCATTTAGTGAAATGACTGCATTGTCTTACTGAGAGACTTCAACGCTCATGTGGGAAACTACAGTGAGACTTCCGGGGGCATGATTGGGAGGAACCGTCAGGTTCCGGCAGTCTTCCGCGGCCTACCTGCCCGTTATGTCCATGTGCGCTGTTTTTGTTTGTGTCGTCGAAGCGACCTCTCAACCCGGAAGTGTTCCTGTGCTGGAGGTAGCTGCTCCTGAGCTTCAGTCAACGCTGGATCATTGAGTTAACCCTCATCAGTATGGCCGTGATTGATAGTGTTTAGAACCTCGTGTCATGATGGGGTACGCTGGTGTGTTTATGGATTGGACCCAAAATCAGACTTAAACCAGCGTTCCTCCCTTTCCAGCCATTCCCCAACTGTCTGTGAATGGTACTCATGGCCATTGATCAGTGGTCCTTGATCAATGAGCTTTGATCAGTGGTTTTTCATCAATGGTCATGAGAATTTTCATACTAATGATCTGGGAACTGACCTCCCAGCCCATTGTTCATTCAGTGGTGCTAGTTTCAGTCATTATGTAAATGTACTGTTTATAAGATTGGGGAAACCTGCAGTCAGCTGAGACTGAAGAAGTCACTTGAAAGAGTGATGAAATGTTTCTCTCACTGAAAACGCTACATCCAGATGAACAGAATCAACTTTTTGGGTTTTACTTACCTGGATGATTGAGCGTGCATCAAGACATTCTTTTGATTTGGTTTAATAATATGCTGCAGCAGAGAGAGCACTCCGGTCAAACGCCAAACTCCTCTCTGAAGATGGGTACTGCCTTGTGCCTTATATTCAAAATGACAAAACATACAGACAAAGACATTCCACAACACTTACACATTGCCACATCACGTGGGTCTATACCTTTAGCTCATCCTCCCAGAGAGAGAGTTATGACCTTGTTTTTTACTTAACCGTCACCTAAAGATTAACTTCCTGAAGCCTCCTCCTTCTTCCATGAGTAAAGGAGAAGGAGTCCCACTATCTGTCTAATCCCCACAACGCCTGGATGTCTCTAACTTACTCACAATGACCTAACTGTGTTTGTGTAATAAAGCATAAAACACATATGTGATGCTATTATATATATGTATATAACTAAATGACACAAAAAGTGATATTACTATTACTAAAGTGAAATTGCAAAAACATTTGATCATAATAAAATAAAGAAATTTGCATCACGCCCACCTCCTCAGTCATGGTGGTTATCATGATTGCCACTGAAATAGTTTATCAGCATTTGGGTTTTTAGGTTTTTCATTTCAAAATTATGTCACTATGTGTTGTGCAATTTCAGATTTCTGCTGAGGGGGCTCAGTGACATATTTGCTGAACCTAGATGCCCAAGGCTCTTTCATAACCGCGACACTGCATCAGCGACAGGCAGGATTCACATGTTTGCATCATCCTTGCAAACTACTGTGTCACTGTTTCCTGATAGGGAGGTACATTTAGCATTGCTTTCATATCCTCCTGAGAACCAGCTTATTCATTTATTTCCTCTGCAATGGACATTTGTCTTTAGTCTATGTCTTTTGACTCATTTGAGATATCTTACTATGTCCTGATCTACTAAATAGAGGCCATCCTGGGCTTTCCATTGATGTCTGATGTGTTTGGGTGGGTGGCAAAAAAAGTTCAATGGAAAGATTCTTTTGTACTGAGGACGATATATCCACATGAGTCATTGTATGGAAGTTCATTCAATCCACCATATTGAGCCTTTTATATTAAAATCCATTGTGTAATCTCTCCTGCTGATTTTCTGCAAAGTGAAACTTCATAAGTCTATACAGGTTTTGCTTTGTGTAGCCACATGTGGAGTTTCTGTGCATTGTAGGCATGTTAATGATTAAATGCTGCACATCTTTCTTTGCTCATTGTCCATTAAATGTTGGCTGCCTCACCTGCTTGGCTGTCTGAATCCCACATGTCACGCCACAAATCACGCTTGTTTTCTCATGAGTATTCAGTCTTGGCTGTCACTGTCACTTGTTACTGTCACTACTGCAGTCCAATCATCTTCTTGCCTGCCTTCTTCGAACCATCAGCCTTCGTGTCGCATGGTTTAAATCTGTGCGCTCCATCATTTTCATGGATTGTATTTGTAGGGCTTCTCCTTCATCTACATAATCTGAACTGGACAGGTGACTAATGGTGTCATTTATATCTGTAGTGTGTGCTACAGGCCTGAGCATCATTTGAGAAATGTTGATACTGAACAGCATAAGCAGTGGAGTTAATCAGATATCAGTAAAGTCTGTGATGCTCTGTGTTTAATGTATAACCCCAATTTTAAAAAATGTTGACAGACTATGTAAAATGTAAATAAAAACAGACTGCAATGATTTTCCCACATTTTATTCTCAGCAAAACACAGAAAACACATCAGATGTTTAAACTGAGAAAAACTGATAATTTTGAGTAAAGCGCATCATGACTGTCTCAAAAAAGTTGGTACAGAGTGTTTGCCCCTGTGTAGCATTCCCTCGTCTTTTAACAAGCCTGTAAACATGTGACGCGAGCAGCTGCTAGATTTTTTTTGTGATGTTGGATTCCAACTGCTCATTTTTCATTGTGGTTGTAATACCTGCAGTATGCAGTTTAGCGTCATCATGGTGTAACATAAAAGGCCTTCCCTGAAAAATATGCTGCTGTAATAACTGTATATATTTTTCAGCATTGCTGGGGCCTTTCCATCTACTAGAATTTGTGCTTTTATACAAGTACCATCTCTTTTGAAAAGCAAAATATTTTATAGAAGGCACACAAACGTGTCTGATAAGTAGTTAAATATTTCAGTGAAAAATACAGTTTCAGAATTAGCAAAACATCACAACACAAAACTCAATGTCCTTTATTTCAGTGATTTATTTATTTGAATTGCAGCATCATCTCTCTCTTCTGTCTACTGAGGAGATGAGAATCTGCCAAAGAACAGGATGGACTTGGTCTTATTGTGTCTGATGAAGAAGAGGAAGGGGTGATCTGCTGTGAAGGGCGTGTCCGGTATATAACAACAAGCGCTGATCATAGCACCTGTGGCTGCAGCGGCCTCTGTGCCCTCCTCGTTCACCTCCACAAAGGCCTTGTGGGCCACCGTAGACAGGAAGAGCCTCCCTTCACCGTTCATGCCAGACAGGTCAGCTTTTCCTGCACAGAACACGTCCTTCATACCCAGTTTAGCCAGAGGATCATTCAGCTCGTAGTCTTCCTCCAGCTTGAACTTTGGCAGGTGAAGGACAACTTCTGAATAGCTGTTCATGCTTTTCCTGTCGGTCCATTCATTCAGCCTCTCCTGTGTTAGCTCCTTCTCCAGCTGGAACACAGTTAATACATTTTGTCATATTTCTTTTGCTCATATTTAAATTCATTTTATACATGAAATCAGAAGCGGTCTGTTAAATGATCAAATTTAATAAAGTAAGCACGTTTCTAGGCTGTGTACCTTCAGCAGAGGGTCTGAGCTGTCTGAGGACTCCTTAGGCAGCAGAATGAACATGCTGAGCTCCTCACCCACATAGGGCAGCTCCAGGATCTGCAAATCATGGTCAGCAATGTAGTTGTAGGGAAGCTTCTTCTTCTGGTACATCATCTGGACTGGTACGGTCTCATTCTGACACACAGGAAATCCAAGCGATCGGATCATGTTATCATAAAGCTTCTGATGGTGCTTACCTTAAACATTTTACAGTTTCCTGTATTCAGAGTTTTGATCCAGATTTTGTAACCTTCAGTTAAATTTCTACCTTTTTGATTTTAAAGGGCATCTCTTTGGTGTTTGCCTCATCAAATGGGTTCCTCCAGTTGCCCTTGAAGTAGACAGCATTAACCAGAGCCAGTCTGGTATCTGCGTTGACTGTTCCTGGCTTCAGAAGGTCTTTTATCTTATCTGACAGGAAATACAGAAACAACAATATTTCATTATAATCCACAGAGGATGCTAAAATGATTCTCTGCTGTTCAGGCTGTGGAAGATGCACACTCTCACTTTCTGTCTGCTGCTCGACCCAGCTGTTGATCTCTGCTCTGCACGCCTCTGGAGCTCCGATGAAGTCCACAGCCTTCAGGTCTGCCTGGTAGTACTTCTGTGTGGCTTCAAGGAAGTCCTGCAGAGAGCAGACATCTGTTTATTAATCCAGTCTTTGTAATGAAGAACTTTATGAAGAGAATAATTGATGTGGACACTCACTGGGAGGAAGTGGGCAGTGTTTTCTCCATAAAGACGGTTGGCTAGTTTCAGGATGTAGGATGCAGATGGTGAGTTGATGTCAGCGTTCAGTTTCTGGAAGTCTGCATGGACGCCTTCACCTGAGCTGAATGAGAGGGCCTGTGTGGCATTGAAGACAAAGACTGAACGGATGTGAAACTGAGCCTAAGCGACCCTAATGTAACAATTTATGGTCCAAAAGCAGAAACTGGACAACTTTATTCTTTCAGCATCAGGTTTAATAATAACATTTAACATACTGTCTGTCTCACTGAACATCATGCTCTCAGTAACTATACTGCTTGTGCGTTTTATGGACTTTCATGCCATTTATATAACACATTCTAGCTTCATATGTTATTTACATGATGGTATATTATTAGAACAATAAAGTTTTGACGTTATAACGTAATATAGTTCTATTTTTCTTTTGCCTGGGTGGCAGCTCAACGCTTCCGTAACTGCTTTTAAAATGCAACGAGGGCTGGAAGTTGCAGTCATGCTAGCTGATCAACTGATGGCGTGATGCAGGTAACAAGTGACAGTGAGCTGACCTGAGCCATCTGAGCTGCAGTGTCTCCTTTAGCTCCCAGGTAGACCATGGCCAGGGCTGAGCTGATGCTCAGAGGAGAGACAAAGCTGTTCCCAGCAGGGTTTGTCTGGCTCACAGTGCGGAACAGCTCCAAGGCAAAAGCTGTGTTTGAGCTGCTGACGGCGGACATGGCTGATGGTGTTTTCCTGTAACATGCAAACAACCGTTTAAACTGCTACGGCATTACATACCGGAAACACAACAGGAGACTTTAATACAAAGTATCGAGAAAAAGTGACTTTTTCAGGAGAGCGCATACAGACAGAAACCACCGCCCCCCCTCACTGAAGCTAAGACACCGGACTACCTGATTTACAGGGTGAGATATGAGTCTAACTGCAGTCCTTTGCTGGGTGTAAATAAAGTTGGAGGATTGAAGAAGGGCGGGCCTACGGAAGAGGATAGGGCTTTGGAGCGTAATGTCAGGGGAGGGGCCAAGATTTTTGGTTGAGGCGCCATATTTGCAGGCAAACAGAAACAAATGATCCCTATTGTCTTTGCTTAATGATTGGTTTTAGTCCTGGAAATCCACATTGCTGGCATTGCATGTTTCAACGTGTGTGTGGGTCGATTTGAATGATCCAGATGTAAGTGCAGCCACTCAGCCTAGCTGCAGATGTGTCACAAATTAGTCTTGTAGTAAACTATGGCAGTTGGCCACAGGTGGCAGTAGCGGACTGACCTCCATTTGAGACTGCTCCAGCTGCTATGTGATAGTCAGTAGATCCAGTGGCGGTCCTAGCCTGTTTGGCGCCCCGGGCGAACACGCCCTCTGGCGCGCCCCCCCCCCCCCCCCCCCCCCACACACACACACACACACGCACGCACACACACACATATGACCCTATATATAAAGAGAGAGAGAGAGTATGCATAGTATGCAAAGGGCTACCCAACAGACATCATAATTCGTCATACAATGAGAACAGGACAAATCAACAATTGACACTGACTAATTAATATTATATTATTGTATATATTCTTTGGAGTTTAGTCTCTTACTGTTACTATTTTTACCATTTCTTCTTGGAGGAACTGTAACCCACATAATTTCCTTAGGGATTAAGAAAGTATTCTGATTCTTAATGTTTTAGGATACATGACCTGCCATTATCCAATGACACATCTGCTTACCTGTTTCTTTTGCTCGTTTCTCCTTGTAGGAGCCATAATTAAATGTATTGAATTTTAATGATCACTGGGTTTTCATTTGTTTGGTTGCTATGGTGATGTGTAACGGGAGTCACGTGGGTGGTAGCGGTGACATTAAGAGGGCGTTGTCAGTCTGTCTTTCACTGGTTTGATTTTGACAGAGAGCAGGGCTGGGTAGCCGTAGATTTTGTTGACCGCAGCACAACGAGTTTCCCCTTGTTGCATTAGAGCTGTGATGTTTTAAGAGTTTGAATCGCGAGCCGATCACATTGCTCTGTAAACTTTTCAAGCACTTTAATAAACAAGCAAGCAATTCCACCTCTGGCATTATTGCGTACAGTTGACAGCGCGTCAGGCAAATAGGCAGGCTCAGTCCCCGGCCTCTAGCGACTGTGGAAGTCGCTACACTCCTCCTCTTCTTTCTCTTTTTTTTAAACTTTAAAAACGGGTTGTGTGTGAGACTTTAAATCAACAAAATATAAAATATACATTTTAAATTGTTATTGATCCCTTTACCCCTGGTCCTAAAGTGTATATTTATTTTCTTACTCTTCTTATAGTTATTGATTGTTTACTTGCACTGCTGTAACTGGAGCCTCGTCGTCTCGTCTCTCTGTATACTGTACTGTATGTAGCGGAGATGACAATAAAGTTTACTTTGACTTCAGCAGCGAGCAGGCGCACCGAGGGCTCTCGCGCTCACTTTTCACGTATAGAATTTCGAAAAAACATCGGTGCAAATTATAAGTCTGTATCATAATGTCTGCTCTTTTCGTGTTGTTGGTTTGTTTTTATTTTGTTTTATTTTGCAAGTTGGTTATTAGATGCTGCTCCAGCCAGCCAGAGAATCCCCCGCCGCCCCGCCCTCTCCTCCCTGTGCCGCAAGCAGCAGGCGCACCTCGCAAACGGAGGGCGCCCTTACTCCCAGCAAATGGGCGATAGAAAATCGATCGGTACCTATGCCATTCCCAATATGCGCTGGCATGATGTCGGGGCAGCATGAGTACGAGCATTTTTTTTTTTGCCGATGCCCGTGATGCCGCCCCCCACCACGATGCCGCCCCGGGCAACCGCCCGTGTCGCCCGTATCTAAAACCGCTACTGAGTAGATCTGCTACAAATTGCAGATCATATGCAAGTTTTGGAAATAAATCATGAATATTCCTCGCTTAGCATTAAAAGTAAACATTTCTAGCTCTCCCCCACACTCAAAAACAGATGACAAACCAACTGACACACCTGAGTCACTCACTGTCTTAAATGCACTCACTCTGTTTATTATTAATCACTGTGTAACTGCTGCAAATTCACAGTAACTGCCATCTCCTTACAAATGTTTATTATATTAACCACACTTATACAGACTGTATATAACTGCCAACTCTCTCCAGCCATGTTGGTGACTTACCTATATTGGCTGAAAATGTTCATTTCCAGAGAAAAAACAGACTATGCTTACAGGATGTGATGTTACAACACTAGTGAAATATGAATGCGTCATATATTTGTTCAAGACATATTTCTTTGTTATGGGAAGAAATATTGAAATCATCATGGCTGGAAGACTGTTTACTTAGCCTGGCAGGGCGAAGGACACTGTCTCAGCTGAACTCTGGGCACACACACACATACACATACACTGATACACACTCATCTCCCCTCCCTTTCCAAACGCCTTCGATGCCTGTCCCCCCACCCCGGGGAAGATGGTGGTCGACTGGACCAGCGCAGACATGCTGCAGGACCGGATGCGCTGTCTACACCGGCTCTCTCTTACCCTTTACCCGCCCCTGTTGCTTGTCTTGTGTTTCTATGGTGTATTGATAGTCATGTGCTCTTTGTGCTGAGGTGTTTTTTTTTCTGTTATCAAACTGTTCTCCCATTAGGAGCTCAGTCTGAGTGGAGTTTTTTTTCTACTCCTCTCACCTCATGTTATGTATTTTCGTTGTTTTTTCCTATCAGCCTACCTCTCTGAGATATCTTCCCAATGCGTTGTTTGTGTAAGTTTGGTCAGAAGGTTCCTTTGTAAGTGCGCATGCGCCATTAGCGTGCTGCCTGCTGTAACCTATAATTTCCTTCGGGATTAATAAAGTATTCTGATTCTGAACAAAGGGAGTGGTGATTTCTATAACTTTGTGCATATAATTTGGCATTTCTTACTGATGTAGGCCAAAAATAAATACATAATACCATTTCATTTATTTTAAAGGTTTATTTGCAAGACACAAAAACAGAAAAAATAGAACGTTCCAAATGTATTGTGCATGAAACGAATTCAAATGTGGCAATAGAGCCAGGTGCAGATGTGTGTCACAACTTAATCTGGCTGTAGGCTATGGCACTTGGCCACAGGTGGAGCTAGTTGACTCCATTTGAGTGCACACAAAGTAAACTGCACGCTTTAGTTGTGTAGCGAAAACACTGAAATCGGAGTAATAACACGTACAAGGGGAACGATAACGACGACAAGATGCTCCTGATCGTTTACTATTGCTGTCCTGTGAACAGCATCGGCGTGGTGTTAACTGTTTGCTGTTTTCGCGATCGCCTCCTGCATGAGAATATCGCCAGGTAAACAAGAGCAACAAGACGGACGAAGTGTGTTTGAGGTAACCTCACAAATATTAAAGATGAAATATTTGGTGTTTATTTGCTGTTTTATCGGTAGCAGCTCCTGAAAAGCAAGTCTACCACACTTCTGTTTGACCAACGCCAGTTAATCTGCGATGCCAGTTAATCTGGAACACCGGGGCCCCGCACCCAGATGTTCTTCTACTCTCGCTTGAAGCTAAAAATACATCTGAATGAGACTTTGGAGACCAAGTCATTCAATCGTTTGACCTCTGCTGTTAACTTTTTTTTGTTGCATCATCCAGGACCTGTATCTCATGATGCCCTACCTCTTTTAGCCGACTAACATCCTTCAGGGCTTCCCTGATTCTGGCATCCAGCTTTCTTCTTCCTCATGATGGGCATTCTTGATCTTCAGGATGAGTTTATTTTCCAAGCAATGGATATGTTAAATGTAAAAACAAAGAAATAAAAACAAACAAACAACACTAAAACAATCTTTTTTCTTTATTGCTGATGGGAAACATACGGAAGTGACTCCTTAAAATTTTTTTCTACGTTAATTATTAAGAGACGAAAGTGTTATATATTTAAACATGACTAGAATCATCTAATAACCTACAAAACAGCCCAAAATTATCCTTTCCATGAAAGAACAGCTGCATACAGTGTAGGAGTGATGGAGTTTTTAGAGTGTCAGCAGATGGCGATAGAGAGCTTGTGAGAGGGCCCGGCCTGACTGTGGAACCGTAATCTTTTTGGCCTCACAGACTTCAGTAGAAGTGGAACTTTTTGCAAACATAAGCAATGCTGATAGCTGCCCATTGAAAAGAATGCAGGTTTAACGACCTTGCAAGGCACTGGCTTCTTTTTCCAGACCTCTGTATCCATGTCCATATTTTATCATGAATTAGTTCCAGCAAATAATTTACTGCCAGTTTGAGGTTTGGTGATTCATGTGAGTCCGTTTCTTTCAACGGCAAAAACGACTTTACTTTTTTTTTTTGACATATTTGTGTCTCCCTTGAGGAGTCAACTATTTAGTGGAGTGCCCATTGAAATTGATCATAAGATCAAAGTCATAATTTCCATTTTGTTGAGATGCCCTGCTCTCTGTATCAAAATTCCTCTCCTGATATTGCTGCACCTTTACCTCTCTCAGTGCACATGGATCTATTATTATATACAAACTGATCACCAGTTCTCTCTCCTTCATCTGCAGCTGATTCTTCTCATTTCAAAGCTGTATGTATAAAGCTTCTATCAGAATGGTAAAGTGGTGTGCTGTATGTTGTTGTCTCCAGCCTGAGGAACATAAAAATAACAGTGGCTCCACACTGCTCTCCAACTGTCATTGGCATTGTATGCATCCCCCTTATTACGTGACATATAGCTGCATCTCACCGAGCACAGTACAATAACTCTTTTTGTTCTTCACATTTTCTTGTTTCAAGATGTGAATCTAAGGAGCTTTCAGTTACAACTAATAAGATGCAATATCTGCCCATACTGTTCTAGGGTGAAATTTACAAAGCTTCTTACTAAACATATAACAGCTTTAGCAGCTTCACAAAGCTTTCTATCATCTCTCCTCCACAAATGATCTGCTGTAACCCTGGACGATACTGGGTAGAATGAACATGCTGAGCTCCTCTCCCATATAGGGCAGCTCCAGGATCTACATATGCAAAAGCAGCTTGGTTGTTATCACTAAAGTCTGTGATGCTCTGTTGTTAAACACAGAGCAGGAGAAATGGTGCTGAACCCTTTGTGTAATATATAATCCCAATCTAAAAAAATGTTGAGAGACGATGTAAATAAAAACAGAGTGCAGTGATTTTCCCACATTTTATTCTCAATAAAACACAGAAAACACATCAGATGTGTAAACTGAGAAAAATTGATAATTTTAAGCAAGAAAGGTCTTCAAATATGATGGCAGAGTCGTGTTTTCCACTGTGTAGCATTCCCTCTTCTTTTAACAACGGTGTGTAAACATGTGATGAGAACAGCTGCTAGATTTTTGTCCGTTCTCAGATTCTATGTCATGGTCCTGGGTCATTTTGACCCAGTGTTCTCAGTTTTCTTGTGTTTTTGTATTATGTTAAGTTTATTTGTTATTTTAAGGATTTATTCTATGGTTCCTAGGTTGTTCTGTTTAGTTTATTAGATTCCCCCTTGTGTCTTTGCCCTCTGTATGTCTTCCTTTATTGAATTGTGAGTTCTTGTGCTTTGTTTCCTCTCCCTGTTTTGTTCCATCATGTTTCCCCTGCCTGTCATGTCTCTGCTCTCCCTCGTGTTCTCTCTCCCCCTCCAGTCTGTGTCTCGGTGTACTTCCTGTTTTACTTTGATAGTCTCCCGTCAGTGTACATCATGGTGTTTGCTCCTGCCCTTTCTCGTTATGGTTATTCGTTATCAGCTGCCCGTTCCATAGATACTAATGCACCATCATACCATCAGAGATGCAGACTCTTGATAATAAGTTGGATTTTCCTCTTCAGTCTGGAGGACACAGTACCCATGTTCTCCAAATCTGCTAGAACTTGTGCTTTTATACAAATACCATCTATTTTATTTAAAAAAATGTAATGAAAAATAGAGTTCGTAATTAGCAAAACATCACAATACAAAACTCAATTTGCTTTATTTCAGAGATTTTTTTTATTTGAATTGCAACATCATCTTTCTCTGCTGCTTCTGTCTACTGAGGAGATGAGAATCTGCCAAAGAACAGGATGGACTTGGTCTTATTGTGTCTGATGAAGAAGAGGAAGGGGTGATCTGCTCTGAAGTGTGTGTCCGGTATATAACAAAGTAGCTTGATCACAGCACCTGTGGCTGCAGCAGCCTCCGTGCCCTCCTCATTAACCTCCACAAAGGCCTTGTGGGCCACCGTAGACAGGAAGAGCCTCCCTTCACCGTTCATGCCAGACAGGTCAGCCCTTCCTGAACAGAACACGTCCTTCATACCCAGTTTAGCCAGAGGATCATTCAGCTCGTAGTCTTCCTCCAGCTTGAACTTTGGCAGGTGAAGGACAACTTCTGAATCATCTTCCATGTTTTTCCTGTCGGTCCATTCATTCAGCCTCTCCTGTGTTAGCTCCTTCTCCAGCTGGAACACAGTTAATACATTTTGTCATATTTCTTTTGCTCATATTTAAATTCATTTTATACATGAAATCAGGAGCTGTCTGTTAAATTCTTAAATGATCAAATTTAATAAAGTAAATTAAAGTGAAGCAGAAGAGTTTTTGTGGCTTTTCTTTACAGGAACTTGTTTCTAGGCTGTGTACCTTCAGCAGAGGGTCTGAGCCGTCTGAGGACTCCTTAGGCAGCAGAATGAACATGCTGAGCTCCTCACCCACATAGGGCAGCTCCAGGATCTGCAAATCATGGTCAGGAATGTAGTTGTAGGGAAGCTTCTTCCTCTGGTGCATCATCTGGACTGGTACGGTCTCATTCTGACACACAGGAAATCCAGGCGACCAGATCATGTTACTATAAAGCTTCTGATGGTGCTTACGTTAAACATTTTAAACTGTTTCCTGTATTCAGACTTTTGATCCAGAATTTGTAACCTTCAGTTAAATTTTTACCTTTTTGATTTTAAAGGGCATCTCTTTGGTGTTTGCCTCATCAAATGGGTTCCTCCAGTTGCCCTTGAAGTAGACAGCATTGACCAGAGCCAGTCTGGTATCTGCGTTGACTGTTCCTGGCTTCAGAAGGTCTTTTATCTTATCTGACAGGAAATACAGAAACAACAATATTTCATTATAATCCACAGAGGATGCTAAAATGATTCCCTGCTGTTCAGGCTGTGGAAGATGCACACTCTCACTTTCTGTCTGCTGCTCGACCCAGCTGTTGATCTCTGCTCTGCACGCCTCTGGAGCTCCGATGAAGTCCACAGCCTTCAGGTCTGCCTGGTAGTACTTCTGTGTGGCTTCAAGGAAGTCCTGCAGAGAGCAGACATCTGTTTATTAATCCAGTCTTTGTAATGAAGAACTTTATGAAGAGAATCATTGATGTGGACACTCACTGGGAGGAAGTGGGCAGTGTTTTCTCCATAAAGACGGTTGGCTAGTTTCAGGATGTAGGATGCACATGGTGAGTTGATGTCAGCGTTCAGTTTCTGGAAGTCTGCATGGACGCCTTCACCTGATCTGAATGAGAGGGCCTGTGTGGCATTGAAGACAAAGACTGAAAGGATGTGAAACTGAGCCTGAGCGACCCTAATGTAACAATTTATGGTCCAAAGGCAGATATTGGGCAACTATTCTTTCAGCATCAGGTTTAATAATAACCCTCACTGTGAAACTGTTATATGCTGTTAATTTAATATTTACTTTAAGTCTATAAGAGGCTGTTATGATGTGTTATGCTAGAGTTTATTATTTATGTTCTTGACCACTGTCCCAGTTTCAAAAAATTCTTATTGCACCTATATTTTTGTGGTGGGATGTGGTTTGTGGCTCAGCTGCAGAGGAGGGGTGGATCAGTGGGTTCAGGGTGTGGTGTCAGGAGAGACTGATTCAAACACCTGACCTCCATCATCTAATCACGTCTCTCCTTTTAAGGATTCTGCTGGACGAGGAGGGAGCAGTGTGGTGTGCTGAGAAGGACAAGGTAGATGTAAAGCTGTGTGAACAAAGTGTGTCAAAAAAAACAAGAAAACTTTTCCTGTAAGTGTTATTCCTTTTGGCAGGTTAACTGTATGATAATGGGTATAATTATTTGTCCATGTTAAAGTTATGCCTCAGTACTTTGATACCATGTTGGAAGGATTATTTAGTAGTAAGTTAATAGCAGTGGCCATAATCTCCTGCGATGATTACATCCAGCAGCATTAGGAATAATGGACTTTTCTATTGTTTAGTTTAACTGTTGCTAGTTTTCCATGTTCGTGCCTTACTATTAGCAACTTGTAATACGTGCTATTTTTTTTTTTCTTTTCAAATATTTATCTGTTGCTATTACCTGCGTCTCACAGCATGACTATTATGTAATTACTTCTTTGTTTACTTCTGCTTTACTGGCAGATGGCAACCCATTAGTTAGAGCAGGTAGTTGTACTGCCTGCTAGTGGAAGAGAATGTAATTGTTCTGCACGTTACTGACGCCGGTCGCTTAGAGTGCTAATCAGGTGGAACCGGATAATCTTCCAGGGCACACCTATGCGCTGTGGCGCAGTGGTTGGGGGAATACTGCTCTACAGTGACCCCTTGTGGACACTGAGATATTGCGGTGTTGTGTAGATGTGATTGTTTTCGTAGTTATCTACGAAAACTGCCTGTTTCTGTTTTCAGAAAACCATGCTCATAAGTCACACCTACTGTATTCTCTACAACAATAAGTTCAAGTATGGCTGCACCAAATTTGGATTGAGCCTGGAAAGCTCTCTGATGTAAATAATTCTTCTGTGGAACTTGGTTAAAGACCGTTAACCCAACTCCTGCGGTCTTTCTGACAGAAGACTTAGTCCAGACTTGTATACCCAGCATTCATGTATGTCTGTATGTATGAATGCATATAGTCTATAGTGTGGATGGGTCCTTATTCTGGTCACAATCTTAAATAATGGTTTGTTTTCAACACACTACCATGGGATGAACATGTGGAAGATCTACTTTTGCTACTGTGTGTAAAGCCAGTTTGATATGTTATTTGCACATCCATAGAGTTAAGGTTCAGAGGCACTACATGTTTTACAATGGTTCTTATTTGCCCATTAACATCAACACTAGAAAAGCTGCAAGTGTAAAGTATTTGCTTGGCACTGGCAATATATCAGGGTTTAGCACCAAAACATCTTAGTTAACCAAAATAAAAATAGAAACAAGACTTTTGAAATAAAATCTTCAATTATCGATTTTCCGATTAAAATCTATTTTTAGCTTTAATAAAGCGATATCGATTCATTAAATCCTGAATCAATTTTTAAATATAAATATATTTTGCCAGAAACGCCAGAATCTCAGGTTAAAGCTTTCATTTCAACAACCATCTCAAATCTCTGTTTTCTGCATTATTTGCTTGCTTGTTACGCACCAGTCTACCGTTGTATACAGTGCTGTCAGCTGCTGGTTTTTGTTTTGTTTGTTTTTTTTCAAAAATGACCTCCAATAAGAAAGTCTCATTTCTGCTGTTCAATACTGAAGAAATGTAAACTTTTTAAAATTGTACCAAATTGCAAAATGCTTATCCGTGTCTCTAATAAAACCTCTGTAACTTTGCTCTACTTCATTTTAGCAGCATCAGGTAATGTTCATATGTTGACTTCAGTTTTTGTTCTACTGAACAATATTTTTAAGGTGGTTATCTGCTATGAAAAGCCAGGCCAGGAAAATCTCATTTGTTTTCTGTGTTTTATCCTCAGTTACTTTGACACAAAGCCATCTGCTGTGATGCTTACACCTCTGAAGTTATGCAAGTCTCAGTACTAATAAATGATCAGAATTAAAATATTTTTGACTGTCTGAGGCAAAATTTCCCTGAATCGGGGATCGAGTCAGGACCTTGTGAATTGGAGAGATTATAGAAATCAGTGATGATACCCAGCCCTGTAGAGGAGGTAATTTAGCCAATTAATTCAGCTGTGTTTGATCAAGGACACATCTAAAACGTGCAGAACACCGGCCCTTGAGCCCTGTACTAGACAGTTAAAGAAAAAGGCATGAAGGTGGAATTCAGTTACTAAATTTAAGCATCATCAGCTGAGCTTCAAATTCATCTGTTATACTCTGCACCACCACCACTGTGTACTAGTCAGATATGTTTTATTTTAAATTAATCACTGTACTGCAATCTAACCTGTTTATCCTGCACTAAACTGCAGAGCATTGTAATGTAGTCTTTAAATAACACAGGTCGTCTACCTCATTTTGATTAGCAGCATGTTTCACAATATCATCAAAACAAACAAAACAAAACAGTTGGCTCTCTTTCTTTTCTCTCTCTGTGAAATACAGCAACTGGACCTCTGGCGATGCAGGAAGAGTCTCAAAAAATAACCAATGTGTTGTTTGTGCTGTTGTTAAACACATGAACTTTAACATGACACTAATAACTTCAATAATATCTTCAACAATAATCATAAGCCTTTTCTATATGGAAAAACACAGACAGCCACATCTGACAAGACGTTTTGTGGAAACAGGTCAAACTGACTGCTTTTAAAATGCAACGAGGGCTTGAAGTTGCACAGGCATCATACTAGCTGATCAACTGATAGCGTGGTGCAGGTAACAAGTGACAGTGAGCTGACCTGAGCCATCTGAGCTGCAGTGTCTCCTTTAGCTCCCAGGTAGACCATGGCCAGGGCTGAGCTGATGCTCAGAGGAGAGACAAAGATGTTTCCAGCAGGGTTTGTCTGGCTCAGAGTGCCGAACAGCTCCAAGGCAAAGGCTGTGTTTGAGCTGCTGACGGCGGACATGGCTGATGGTGTTTTCCTGTAACATACAAACAACCGTTCAAACAGCTACAGCATTACATACCGGAAACACAACAGGAGACTTTAGATTAAAGTATCGAGAAAAAAGTGACTTTTTTAGGAGAGCGCATACAGACACAAACCACCGCTGGAGCTGCCCCACCCACTGAAGCTAAGACACCGGACACGGCCAGTGTTGCCAACTCCTCAGTAAGGAAAATCGCTATTGGTTGTCCTAAAAGTCGCTAAATGACGTCATCACCTAATTTGCATAATTGGTCATGCTAATATAATTGTAACCTATGTTGTTGGAGAGAGAAATAACATCGTGGAAGAGACATAAAGTGAGTAAAAAACGTCCTAAATGCATTTAGAGTTTATTTAGAACTACAAATTAAATTTCTTTTAGCAATTATTGTTTTTTAAATGTCGCAATTCCAACCCTGCCCCTTTACCCGGGCTTGGACCGGCAAAAGTGACCCGAACTAGCCACTCTGGTGGAGTTACTTTGTGTGTGTGTGTTTATAAGTAGTTTTAAACCTTGTGATCCACAAAACAGCATAAGAGTAAAAGAACTGACTGCGTTACAGCACCCGCTGCTTGTTGAGAGTAAAAGCGATACGCGCTTTCACGTCTTTTTAGTCGACTTTTTTTTTTTTTAGAAAAAAAGTCGCTAGGGGGTCTGAAAACTCGCTAAATATAGCGACAAAGTCGCTAAGTTGGCAACACCGGACACGGCGCAGCCCGTTTCAGACACTTGTCAACAGCGACTCTCTGCTCGCTTTATGAGACTACAAGCTACTTTATTCACAAGAAGACATTGTTTAAAAGTAATACACACATAAAACGCTTTACTTGCTGTGTGCGAGAAAGTCAAAGCAAGACAAAGGAAAGTAAAACTATACACACACAAAACCGAGGACAAATCCAGAGGACTACCTGATTTAGGACTGCGGTGAGATATGAGTCTAACTGCAGTCATTTGGTGGAATGAAGAAGGGCGGTCCTACGGAAGAGGGTTAGGGCCACTGGGGGAAAAAATAGTTCTTCCACTCTTGCGTGCAGCTAAGAATAAACCCTGAATGGGACTTTGGAGACCAAATCATTCAATCGTTCGACCTCTGCTGTTGACTTTTTTGTTTTTGTTTTGTTACATCATCCAGGACCCGTATCTCATGACGACTAACAAGGCACCCGCGATTCTGGCATCCAGCTTTCTTCTTCTCCATGACGGGAATTCTTGATCTTCAGGATGAGTT
Organism: Pelmatolapia mariae; assembly: GCF_036321145.2. Lineage (NCBI taxonomy): Eukaryota > Metazoa > Chordata > Actinopteri > Cichliformes > Cichlidae > Pelmatolapia > Pelmatolapia mariae. Next base: position 28,000,686 of record NC_086242.1, on the reverse strand, counting down.
TATTTTCCCAGCAATGAATATGTTAAATGTAAAAACAAAGAAACAAAAACAAACAACAACACTAAAATAATCTTTTTATCTTTATTTATAATGGGAAGCATGTTGAAGTGATGTTAAAAAAAGTCTAACTTTAATTATTAACACTAGAAGTCCCAGAGAAGAGCCATTTGGCTTTTCTACCTATAAAACCCACCGTCGAGCCAAATGGCTGGTAGGCTTTTAGCTAATATCCTTAATCACCTGTGAACAGCTGCTTTTGTTATGTAAATAAGGTGGGGCCATGCTGAACCACTTGGAGTGGTTAGTTTCCTGAGCCACAAGGAAACTTGTGTTTCAGTTTGCCTTAGGGAGAAATCAACACACATGGGTGTATTTCCTTTGTTGCTGAGATTTATTGATAAAACAGTACAAAAAAATAAAAAACAACCATTTGTACACATATTTACAAATAACAATAAAAAGTGAGTGAGTACATTTCAACATTTTCAGCAATCACTCACAATCCTGGCACTGCTATGGTATCTGTAGTCTGCATTTACCACATGTGTATCTGTAGCAGTGAACACATCGCACAGTGGCATGATTGTTCTTGCATTTGTGTTTGACCTCACACGTGGCTCTTTTTCCAGGGCTAGGTGTGGAGGGTTGTGTCTGAGGCAACTGTTCTTTTCTTGCCTTCTTCCCAGCCATATGAGAGTTAGCCAACTCTCTTGCAAACTCCACCAGGAAGTCCACCCGTCTTTCCTGCGTCCCGGTGCATGCTTGATACAGCACATGTGCATTCAGTGCTCCCATGTCAATCATGTTATAGAACACAGCAACTGGCCAGTGCCGTGTTCCTCTGCGGACCGTGTACTCCCGCACCATCTGGTCCATCACATCCACGCCACACTTTGTGGTGTTGTAAAGGGTGACAGTGTTTGGCTTCCTTTTGGTGGTGTTATCAGTCTGAACCACGCTGTGCATGCTGCTAAGAATATAGACTGTCTTCTTCCGTTTGGCCGCATATGCCGTCAGCGTGGCAGCAGTGGTTGAAAATACCTAAGAAATAAGATAAATTGTTATTTCCATAGCACTTTTACACACAATGAAACACATAAACATAGAACCACAAAAGACCTGCAGCCTACCTGAGTGGTGAATTCATTGCGATTTGTGTACCTAGCGGATTGAGGAATTTCCCGGCGAATCTTGTTGACTGTGCCGAGGATGGTAGTTTTCCGTCTAAGAAGTTTTTGCGCAAGTGAAAGTGATGTGAAGAAATTGTCCGTGGTAACATTTCTGCCCTTGTCTAGGAATGGTTCCATCAGCCTCATCACTACATTTTCAGACAGTCTCTCCCCACTGGGACGATTGGGGTCCTTGCCAAGATATAGGAGGACATTGCAAATGTACTTGGATTTTAGGTCGCAGGCCACCCAAAACTTGATCCCAAACCTGTCAGGTTTACTTGCAATATACTGCAGGAAACAGCACCGAGTGTTTGACATGGCAGCACTGAATGCACATGTGCTGTATCAAGCATGCACCGGGACGCAGGAAAGACGGGTGGACTTCCTGGTGGAGTTTGCAAGAGAGTTGGCTAACTCTCATATGGCTGGGAAGAAGGCAAGAAAAGAACAGTTGCTTCGGACACAACCCTCCACACCTAGCCCTGGAAAAAGAGCCACGTGTGAGGTCAAACACAAATGCAAGAACAATCATGCCACTGTGCGATGTGTTCACTGCTACAGATACACATGTGGTAAATGCAGACTACAGATACCATAGCAGTGCCAGGATTGTGAGTGATTGAAATGTACTCACTCACTTTTTATTATTATCTGTAAATATGTGTACAAATGGTTGTTTTTGTAGAAATATTTTTTGTTTTTTTTTTGTACTGTTTTTATCAATAAATCTTTTGGAGATTTATTTTCCTGGATGATTGAGAATGCATCAAGACGAACACAAAATGAAGTTCACAGCTTTTAGCAGTTCCCCCTCCCCACACACAAAACAAAGAGGCAGTTTGCAGTTAGAAATCCGCAATCATTCACAGACCCCCACTCCCCTCCACAATTCTCAGGTAACGACCCAATTTACATATGAATTGATGCTAACAGACTAGCCAAGTTAGCTTCCACTTGGCTGACAGAGGGTTAGAAAAGCCTGGGACTTCTAGTGTTAAGAGATGAACATGTTATATATTAAAAATTGAATAATCTAATAACTGTAAAACAGCCCCCCCCCCCCCCCCCAAAAAAAATATATTTTTTTTTTTTACATATTTGTGTCTCCCATGAGGAATCAACTATTTAGTGGAGTGCCCACTGAAATTGATCATAAGATCAAAGTCATAATGTACATTTTGTTGTGATGCCCTGCTCTTTGTACCAAAATCCCTCTCCTGATATTGCTGCAACTTTACATAACATCATTACCTTTTCATCAAATTCATTGTTTACTGCTTTGCAAGTAGTACAGTCTGTTGTATTCATATATGGGGAACTTTGTACTGTTTCTGTGTTGCAGGCTTTTGCTCTGTTGGAAGTAGCTGCTTTCACACACACAAAATAAATAAATAAAAAAAATTCCTGTGGATGTACAGTGCCTGTTTTAAAGTTGTGTGGTGACATTGCCCTTTGCTGTCAATCAACTATATCGCTGCATCTTCTCTGTGCTTTCAGCTAACTGTCATAGAATTTTCTGATCTCTGTTATTCAATTCAATTTTATTTATATAGCGCCAAATCACAACAAGAGTTGCCCCAAGGTGCTTTATATTGTAAGGTAAAGATCCTACAAGAATGCAGACAAATAGAGAAAATGGCAACAATCATATGACCGCCTATGAGCAAGTGTTTAGGTGACAGTAGGAAGGAAAAACTTCCTAGTAACAGGAAGAAACCTCTAGCACTGGGGTGAGCAACTCCAGGCCTCAAGGGCCGGTGTCCTGCGTACAGATATGACCCTGGGTCAATACACCTGAATCAAGTGATTAGTTTAATCATTACCAGGCCTCTGGAGAACATCAAGACATATTGATAAGGTAATTTAGCCATTTAAATCAACTGTGGTGGATCAAGGACACATCTAAAATCTGCAGGACACCGGCCCTTGAGGCCTGGAGTTGCCCAACCCTGCTTTAGCAGATCCAGGCACAGAGAGGGGCAGCCATTTGCTGTAACCAGTTGCGGGTGAGTGGATGAAGACGGGACAAAGACACACTGTGGAAGAGAGACAGAGACTAATAATAAATAAACGCAGGGAGGTGTAGAGAGAGTAACACTAACTACATGCTTTATCAAAAAAGGAAAGTTTTAGAGTGTCATGTTCCGTGGGAATGTCTGGGGATTTCAGTTTAGTTTTCCATGATGATGGGATTTATTTTTATCTGTAAGGCTAATGTCTCATAATTAGCATCACATATTTGTGTTTTAGAATTTGCTGGACATGGTGTATTGTAGAGAAGTTTTGCAGGTGGACTGTTACTCTGATACTAACAGACATAAACGGAGAGAAGCATTGTTCTCTGTGAAATGTGGCCAAGGCTATAAATCAGGTGCTGCTGGTATACACTGTAAACCCCTTCTTTAACTCTGCAGGTCTGACCGGAAGGCAAGATGTGGTTGCCATGGTAACAAGAGTGTTGCCAGCAGGATGAGTCATCTTCAAATAAGGAGATGCCCGGAAAGCTGCAGAAGAAGAAACGTGAGCTCAAGTGCTGGATCTCAGCCAAATACTAAGATCTGTGGCTTTCCTCCAACTTTTGACCAATCAGCTTAGTATCCTTAGTATCACACATAATGAGAAGCATGTACTGCCTGGGTGTGGGGGCCTTTTGTTCGTTTGGGTCTCCTAGGGAGGCAGAGAGACATGGCAGCCTGTGACAAAGTGGAGGAGCGGTTGCAATGCTCTCCATTTGTCCCATATGTGTTTACCTTTTTTTTTGCACATTGTACACATTATTCTGTTTCTATGTATTTGCTATGATTTGCTATTTGTCAAGTAACATTGCTTCACTCACTATCCCGGGTTTGTTTGTGTAAGCGTTCTGTTGCCGGCAAATCAAACATTCTGCAAATTAAGACAAATACTAAGTTATGTTTCTTTATATTTTATTATGTTACAGATTAAGTCATTTGTTCATACTTACTTTGTTTGTCTTTTCAGTCTTCATGAGAGTCAGGTGTGGGGAAACGCCCGCCAGGCATTTCCTCATTTTAAAATCCTGATGTCAAACATGACATCAGGAGGTCAAACCAAGTGGAGGGGTTTCTTTTTCCATAGAGATGCTTCCTTTTGTTTGTGTTAAGGTTTAAAGGGATTTGTTGAATGTTTTCCTTTCGTTAATATTGCCATTTAGTTGTGTAAATGTGCGTATTAGAAGTGTGTAGAGGTTTTGTGTTTTTAGATAATCTGTGTAGAGTTTTAGATCCCTCAGTTGTGTGAGTGGTACTGGCTGGGTAATTGGAGGGAAATTGATGGCCCTATTTAAAGCCAGTCTCTACCAAATGCGAGAGGGAAAAACACTACAGATGATAGGAGAACATGAGATGGGGCTTTGTGGTGGTGGTGGTGGTGGTGGTGGTGGTGGTGGTGGTGGTGGTGGTGGTGGTGGTGGTGGTGGTGGAGGAGGAGGAGGAGGAGGAGGAGGAGGAGGAGGAGGAGGAGGAGGAGGAGGAGGAGGAGGAGGAGGAGGAGGAGGAGGAGGAGGAGGAGGAGGAGGAGGAGGAGGAGGAGGAGGAGGAGGTGGTGGTGGTGGTGGTGGTGGTGGTGGTGGTGGTGGTGGTGGTGGTGGTAATAATACTGCGGTGCACGGGTTATGATGTGGAGAGGAAAGTTCTGCAGAATAGATTGAGGGAGCGGGGAATTGGGGAATTTAATCTGAAGAGTGTGTTGGAGGGTAGTAGGGCACAGGTGAGGGAATTGGTGGGGTTTTTGAAGGCTATAGGTGTTTATGAAAGAGTGTAAGGGTTTTTTGTTTGGTTTTTTTTGTTTGATTTGGATACAGATTGTAAGCTCACTGTCTGACCCATACTCCGGAACAGTAGGAGGCGGTAATGCTCCTTTACGTTGGTTGCCAACCGCCGTTAAACACGAAGAAGAAGAAGATGCGAGAGGGAGGAGAGGTGAGCTGTGTCACCAGATCCAATGTTATGTTGAGTTTTGTTAATTGAATTGATTTGGGCGGAAGTTTTGTTAAGTTATACCTTAAATTAAGTTCACTGTAAATAAATTGCTCACCTTGGAAATCTGAAATGTCTGCCTAGTCTGCTTCCCTACCACCTTCCTTGACGTTCGAGTCTGACTACTCTACACAGCCGTTTTTGTTTTTTGTATTTTTTTTAAACTTGAACCTTTAACTGCTTAGTAAATTTCAGATAAAGCAATTTCAGCATATTTGTCTTCTCTCTCTCAAAAATTAACCCAACAATGAGAATCTGCATCTAACTATAAAAGAATCACCCTGGAGACCCTTATGAGAATATCATTAACGGACACAAAGCACGTACAAACTCCAAAACACATTGCTAGCGTTAACTGAACTTCCAAAACAGAGCTACCTAGATCACTTAAATTACACAATTGAAAGCATATGTGTATTGTTTGTGTATTTATACACACACATACTTTAGAAAATCTTCACTTACCTGTTACTACCACACACCAAATCTGGTCGTTGGTACTTCCTGGCTGAAAAACCAACTATTTACATTTTCAGCTTTTTCCTTTTAAACAAATTTAAAGTGAAACAACATAAAACACTGCAACCCACAACAGAATAAAATATAAATTAAAATATGCAAAACAAAAAGAAGATGTACATTCTCTGTCATATAGGCCTGGGATGGTTTTTTTGGGGAGTGTTTTCCTGCTTGGAATTGTATACATAGGATTCACTGCATGAATACATTTTCTGAATCCTTTATCATCTGCAACTGAAAATAGTTGTGGATGATTACTATACCTTTCTAATGTGACGTAGTTGTCTCTTGTTGTTATCCATGGCTTCCTTTCTCTCTTTCCCTCCCGCTCTGTTTCTGTGCTACTGCAAGTGTAACTACCGCCACTCCCACCTCTGTTCAGCGCAAGCACAAGGCTCACGTGTGGCGTGAAGCGGAAAAAAAGTGCGAGAAGAGGGTGAGAGAAAGGGAAAAACCCCCCCCCAAAAAACTAAACACGGCTCCCAATAAGGAGCCGGATCGCGTCGTTCACTTCAAAGATCCGGCTCTAAGATCCCTTTCGGTCGCGACCAACACATCACTAGTGGGTATTTTAATATCCCCTCGGCTTGCTGCCTGTACATTGGGGTTCTTCCCGGTGGATGAGAGGGTTTGTTCCCTATGCCTTCGGGTCGGGGAACGAGTCCTGACAGTCATCTGAGCTTATGTGCCGAGTGACAGCTCAGAGTACCCATCCTTTTTAGAGTCCTAGGGTGGGGGTGCTGGAGGGTGCTCCGCCTGGAGACTTTGGCTACATTCACACTGCAGGCGAAAGCGCATCAAATCTGACTTTTTTGACCCTATATGACCCATATCCGATCATGGTATGACAGTGTGAACAGCACAAATCCGATATTTTCAAATCCGACCTGGGTCACTTTCGTATGTGGTACTAAATCCGATACATATCCGATGTTTTAGAAAGCGACTGCTGTTTGAATGGTCATGTCGCATTAAATCCGTCTCTTACGTCACTGACACAAGACAGAAGCCAATTATCAGCGCCGAGGAAGCGCCCGAAAAGACATCGTGAACGCTTCCTGACCATCCAGTGAAACTGTTGGGAAGACAATGTTGAAGAAACATGAACATTTTATTTGTACTGTATAATCTGCAGATTCTGACAGAAATCTGCAACTATCCTTTGAAGCACCGCTCCTCTCTAAAACAGCAATAAGGATAATTATTAGGCCATATGTAAATAACAAAATAACTTTATAACTTAAAGCAAAATTGGGAAACGTAAAGTCCGAAACAAGTCTTCATATTAAGGGCCATCAGTGAAACAATACTGTTTGGTCTGGGTCTAAACAGAGCGCGTTGTGTGTGACGTCTTCTTTTTCGCATGTGGGCTGCTTTGAGGGTTCACACTAGAGCGCGTTTGCTGTCACACTTTATTTGTAGTGTGAACAAGCAGACCAAAAAAACAAAAAAATCGGATTTGATCCAAAAAATTGGATTTGATCAAAAAAATCGGAATTGAGCATTAAGACCTGCAGTGTGAACTTAGCCTTTGTTGTCCTACTGGGAGACTTCAGTGCTCACGTGGGTAACAACAGTGAGACCTGGAGGGGCGTGATTGGGAGGAACGGCCTCCCTGATCTGAACCCGAGTGGTGTTTTGTTAATCGACTTCTGTGCAAACCACAGTTTGGCCATAATGAACACCATGTTCGAACATAAGAGTGTCCATAAGTGCACGTGGCACCAGGACGCTCTAGGCCGCAGGTTGATGATCGATTTTGTAATCGTACCACCAGACCTGAGGCCATATGTTCTGGACACTCTGGAAAAGAGAGGGGCTGAGCTGTCAACTGATCACAACCTGGTGGTGAGTGGGATCAAGTGATGAGGGAGGATGCTGGACGGACCTGGCGCGCCTAAAAATATTGTGAAGGTGCGCTGGGAATGCCTAGTGGAGGCCCCACTCCGCGAGATCTTCAATGCACACCTCCGGCAGAGCTTCAGCAGTATTCCGAGGGAGACTGGGGACATTGAGTAAGAATGGACCATGTTCAGCACCTCTATTGCCGAAGCAGTTGCACTGAGCTGTGGCCACGAGGTGGTTGGTGCCTGGCGTGGTGGTAACCCCGAACCAAATGATGGACACCAGAGGTGAAGGGAGGCTGAAGAAGGAGTCCTATCTGGTTTGGTTAGCCTGTGGGACTTTGGAGGCAGCTAATAGGTACCAACAGGCCAAGCCAAATGTGGCTTGGGCAGTGGATGAAGCAAAAACTCGTGTGGGAGGAGTTCAGAGAGGCCATGGAAAAAGACTTTCTGACCTCCTCGAAGAGATTCTTGAAAACCGTCAGGTGACTCAGGAAGGGAAAGCGGTGCTCTAACTGTACTGTGGGGTGAGGTCACTGTAGCAGTTGAGGTTCTTCGGTCATGTGACAAGGATGCCTCCTGGGTGAGGTGTTCTGGGTACGTCCCACTGGGAGGGGGCCCCAGGGCAGATCCAGCACACCCCGGAGAGATTTTCTCTCTCAGCTGGCCTGGGAACACCTTGAGTGTTCCCCCAGACAAGCTAGAGGAGGTGGCTGTGGAGAGGGAGGTCTGGGCTTCTCTGCTTAGGCTGCTGCCCCCGCGACCCGGCCCCGGATAAGCCGAAGAAGATGGATGGATGGCTACAGGTTTCAAAGTAATTATTCAATCAATTTAAAAAAAAAGTAAAGATTCTATTAATCACAAATAAAAATCAAACCAAGATCTGTCTCCTGAATCCAAACTGGAAGCTGGATCCAAAGAAGAGGGGTTGGAAAGGGTCTTACTCCTATTCTACTTTTAAATAATCTAGGAATTACAAATATGCTCGCAGTGTGAGAACAAAGAGTTCTAATAGGGTGATATGGTGCTATAAGATAACATGGGGTATGATTATTCAAGACCTTATATGTGAGGAGAAGGAGATTGCACAAATGTAAGAAAGAAGTCCTACAGATTTGTTTAATATGTACATTAAAGGAAAGTACTTAGTTACTGGAGACCAGGGTAATGCCATCCAGAGTAAGCATCTGGCTAAATACTGCATTTCTAAGGTTTTTAGACCTCAATTTTATCTGAATTCAGAAGCAGAAAAATTGAGGTCATCCAGGTCTTTATATCTTTAAGACATTCCTGCAGTTTAACTAATGTGTGTTTGTATTTTGCTTCATGGATAAATAAAGTTGGGTGTCATTGGCATAGCACTGAAAATGTATGCTATGCCTTCTAATGATACTGTCTAAGTGATGCATGTATAATGTAAACAGAATTGGTCCTAGCATGGAACCCTGTAGAACTCCACAATTTACCTTACTGTGTGAAGAGAAATCTCTTTACATAAACAAACTGGAGTCTATTAAATAGATATGATTCAAACCAGTGCAGCGCAGTACCTGTAATACCTACAACATGCTCTAATCACTGCAATAAAATCAACAGTACCAAATGCTGCACTGAGGTGTAACAGGACAAGCACGGAGATGAGTCCACTGTCAGAGGCCATAAAAAACATGTAACGTTCACTAAAGCTGTTTCTATACTGTGATGAGCTCTGAACCCTGACTGAAATTCTTAAAAGATACCATTTCTCTGCAGATTAGCTATCCATCCTCGAAATATTCTCTTTCTAGACTTTTTGAGATAAAAGGAAGGTTGGAGATTAGCCTATAATGAACTAAGACAGCTGGGTCAATTGATGTTTTTTTTTTTTAAATTTTTGATTAACTATTACCAGCTTGAAGGCCTGTGGCACATAGCTGATGACATTATATCTGTAATCATGTGTGAAGTTGTTCCTGTGCCAGCATCAGAACTTTCCTTTTGACACCTTGCCCTGATTAGATCTCTGTGTCCTCGTTTCTTGTTGCGTAGTCCTTGCTGCTTAAACGATGAGTAGTTGGTAGCACCCTTGGGCACGCCTCCCTGTAGGTTGCCTCGCCAATTGGCTGGTCTCCACCATTTTGTTTAATTATTTTACAGAGCTGCTAATTTAACTAGGGTAGCACTGTGCTAGCTCTGCTACCAAAGACGTTCTCTGGTTTTACAGCTCTATGCTTTTAGTAGTTTTGTCTAATAAACTTTGATTTGTGAAATTGACCTGCCTCACCTCTGCTTGCTAATAATGAGCCTGGGAGCCTCTTGTAACTGGTGCAGCGTTAGCACTGGCTATAGTAATCTCTCCTGGGGTGTAACTCTCTCCCCAGCTGCCGTTGTCAACACCATTTAGTCACCTTTAATGGTTTTCCGCCTTCGCGCCACCACAAACTCTTCTCAGTTGGATAATCCACTGAAGGCCACAGTCAACTCTTCTGCTAGTGCATCTTCTCCTGCCACATTTTGCCCTTCCGCTAGACTTTTCATTGATATGCTTGGACACAGCACTCTGTGAACAGCCAGCCTCCTCAGTTATGAACTTTTGTGGCTTACCCATCCTATGGAGGGTATCAATGATGCTCTTCTGGCCAGTTTTCAAGTCTGCAATCTTTCCCATATTGAACCTAACTGAGACAATTGAACCAAAGTGAAGCAATTACATGACACCTAGGAAACTCTTTGCAGGTGTTTAGTAGACGAGTTGTGTGTGACACTCAGTTTAAAAAATTCATGCCCTGTAAAATTTGGGCTGATGTCTTCACAGTATTCTAAGTTTTTGAATTCCTGTTTTTATGAGCTGGAAGCCCAAATTATGTACAAATAAACACCGAAGTACTTGAAGTGATTTAAGTTGTGGGCCTTGAATGTATAATCTATGAAAGTTTTAACGTTTTGAATGGAATTATGAAAATACATTTTTCAATTATATTCTAATTTTTTGGAAAGGGTCTGTATTAAACACCAGCGTTCAACACCATTTCTCCATATCTCTGTTTAACAACTGAGCTTCACAGACTTTACTGATATCTGATTAACTGAACTGCTTCTGCTGTTCAGTATCAACATTTCTTAAATGATGCTCAGGCCTGCAGGACTGTAGCACACACCACAGATATAAATGACATCATTAGCCACCTGTCCAGTCCAGAAGCCGGCTTCTCATTATGTAGAATGAGAAGCCGGCCTTCAACTGCAATCCATGACCAAGGTATGCAGCTGCTGGAGCTGCCCTATGTGGGTGAAGAGCTCAGCATGTTCATTCTACCCAGTATCCCCCAGAGTCTTGAAGATTGTGGTGGTGAAGATGAAGACTGGGGTTTGACTAAAGCGCTCACTGAGGTGTCTAAGGTGGAGATGGGGAGGAGTTTGGTTTCAGGAAAGAGACTCTGAAAGGGAAAACAACGGAGAGCACAGATTTAAACCATGCAACACGGAGGCTCACTGGTTTGAAGCAGGCAGGCAAGAAAATGACTGGACTACAGTAATGACAGTATTAAGACTGCCAGCATGGGAAAGTGGTAGTCATGTAAAGAAGAGAAAACCAGCTGAACAGAGACAGAAAGCATACAGCTGGAAGGTCAACATAGGCAAGGGGAGATAAAAGAGAACCTGCGAGAAGCCTCTAGGGTCGCTGGAGGTCAGGATGGTGAATGGACAGACTACAGAAAAGAATCCAGGCACCTGAGGCTCACAGAATAAAACACTTGTTAACAAGAGGTTAAATGTGACTAGAGAAGTAAAACAGAGAAAATCATGTGTCATATATGATGTGTAAACTGAGAAAAAATGATAATTTTAAGCAAAAAAAAGCTGTTTTTGAACATCATGACATGTTTAAAAAAAGTTGTCACAGAGTCGTGTTTGCCACTGTGTAGCATTGTCTCTTATTTTAACAACAGTCTTTAAACATGTGATGAGAGCAGCTTATAGATTTTTGTCTGATCTTGGATTCTAGCTGCTCTTTTTCCATTGCTGTTGTAATAGCTGCAGTATGCAGTTTAGTATACTGTAACATACAAGGCCTTCCCTGAAAAACATGTTGCTCTAACCCTGTATATACCTTTCAGCATTGCTGGGGCCTTTCCAGAGCAAGCTGAGAGTACCATAGATACTAATGCACCATCATACCATCAGAGATGCAGACTCTTGATAATAAGTTGGATTTTCCTCATCAGTCTGCAGGACACAGTATCTATGTTTTCCTAATCTGCCTGAACTTGTGCTTTTATACAAGTACCATCTTTTTTGTAAAAGCACAGTTTTTATATAGAAAAGACACGTGTGTGTCTGATTAAGTAATAAAAATTTCCAGTGAAAAATACGGTTTTATAATTAGCAAAACATCAAAACACAAAACTCCATTTACTTTATTTCATAGATTTATTTTAATTTGAATTGCAACATCATCTTCCTCTGCTGCTTCTGTCTACTGAGGGGATGAGAATCTGCCAAAGAACAGGATGGACTTGGTCTCATTGTGCCTGATGAAGAAGAGGAAGGGGTGATCTGCTCCGAAGAGTATGTCCGGTATATAACATTGCAGCATGATCACAGCATCTGTGGCTGCAGCAGCCTCCGTGCCCTCCTCATTAACCTCCACAAAGGCCTTGTGGGCCACCGTAGACAGAAAGAGCCCCCCTTCACCGTTCATGCCAGACAGGTCAGCTCTTTCTGCACAGAACACGTCCTTCATACCCAGTTTAGCCAGAGGTTCATTCAACTCGTAGTCTTCCTCCAGCTTGAACTTTGGCAGCTGAACAAGAACTTCTGAATCAACTTCCATGTTTTTCCTGTCGGTCCATTCATTCAGCCTCTCCTGTGTTAGCTCCTTCTCCAACTGGAATATAGTTAATACATTTTGTCATATTTCTTTTGCTCATATTTAAATTCATTTTATACATGAAATCAGAAGTGGTCTGTTAAATGATCAAATTTAATAAAGTAAACTAAAGTGAAGCAGAAGGGTTTTTGTGTCTTTTCTTTACAGGAACTTGTTTCTAGGCTGTGTACCTTCAGCAGAGGGTCTGAGCCGTCTGAGGACTCCTTAGGCAGCAGAATGAACATGCTGAGCTCCTCACCCACATAGGGCAGCTCCAGGATCTGCAAATCATGGTCAGCAATGTAGTTGTAGGGAAGCTGCTCCTTCTGGTGCATCATCTGGACTGTTACGATCTCATTCTGACACACAGGAAATCCAGGCGATCAGATCATGTTATTATAAAGCTTCTGATGGTGCTTACCTTAAACATTTTACATAATTTTCTGTATTTCTGTAACCTTCAATTAAATTTCTACCTGTTTGACTTTAAAGGGCACATCTTCGGTGTTTGCCTCATCAAATGGGTTCCTCCAGTTGCCCTTGAAGTAGACAGCATTGACCAGAACCAGTCTGGTATCTTTGTCGACTGTTCCTGGCTTCAGAAGGTCTTTTATCTTATCTGACAGGAAATACAGAAACACAACAATATTTCATTATAATCCACAGAGGATGCTAAAATGATTCCCTGCTGTTCAGGCTGTGGAAGATGCACATTCTCACTTTCTGTCTGCTGCTCGACCCAGCTGTTGATCTCTGCTCTGCACGCCTCTGGAGCTCCGATGAAGTCCACAGCCCTCAGGTCTGCCTGGTAGTACTTCTGTGTGGCTTCAAGGAAGTCCTGCAGAGAGCAGACATCTGTTTATTAATCCAGTCTTTGTAATGAAGAACTTTATGAAGAGAATCATTAATGTGGACACTCACTGGGAGGAAGTGGGCAGTGTTTTCTCCATAAAGACGGTTGGCTAGTTTCAGGATGTAGGATGCAGATGGTGAGTTGATGTCAGCGTTCAGTTTCTGGAAGTCTGCATGGACGCCTTCACCTGAGCTGAATGAGAGGGCCTGTGTGGCATTGAAGACAAAGACTGAACGGATGTGATACTGAGCCTGAGCGACCCTAATGTAACAATTTATGGTCCAAAGGCAGAAAGTGGACAACTTTATTCTTTCAGCATCATGTTTAATTAACATACTGTCAATCCCACTGAGCATCATGCTCTCAGTAACTATACTGTTTGTGGGTTTTATTGATTTTAATGCTATTTATATAACACATTCCATCCTCATATGTTAGACAGAAATTGCTGACGTCCCACTGGGAACATCTTCGGGTTCAGTGTTTTGGCCACATAGAAAATTAAGCTTTTTAAAGGTGTTTAACAAAACCCCAAAAGTTGAATTCTGTTTATTCATAAACCTACTGAGGACAAGATTTTGCGGAAGTTTTGCAGTTTGTCTATAAACAGCACTCTTCTAGCAAAAAAGTTCAGATTTTCTTCTTTTTAAATACAAAAATAACAATAAATGATTTCTTCTATATGGAAAACACAGTCAGCCACATCTGACAAGACGTTTTGTGGAAACAGGTCAAACTGACTGCTTTTAAAAGGCAACGAGGGCTTAAAATTGCACAATCATGCTAGCTGATCAACTGATGGCGTGGTGCAGGTAACAAGTGACAGTGAGCTGACCTGAGCCATCTGAGCTGCAGTGTTTCCTTTAGCTCCCAGGTAGACCATGGCCAGGGCTGAGATGATGCTCAGAGGAGAGACAAAGATGTTCCCAGCAGGGTTTGTCTGGCTCAGAGTGCGGAACAGCTCCAAGGCAAAGGCTGTGTTTGAGCTGCTGACGGCGGACATGGCTGATGGTGTTTTCCTGCAAACAACCGTTTAACCTGCTACAGCATTACATACTGAAAACATAACAAGAGACTTAAAGCAATGAGAAAAAACCTTTCCGGAAGTAACACCAGCACTGCTGGAGAATAAAGAAAATCAAAGGATTCCTATCAGAGTTATCTGTACACCAGTCAGCTTTGCATTTATTTTAACAGCCTGAGCTGTTATCACATTAGCTGGTGTCTATGACTCAACCACACTTGACTCGCTGTGTGCGAAAAAAATCTAAGCAAAATGACAAGACAAAGAAAAGTAAAACTTCACTCACACATAAAACAAGGAAAAATCCAGTGGACTACCTGATTTACAAAAGCACAGAACTGTGGTGAGACAGGAGACTGACTGTAGTCCTTCTCTCTGTATAAATAAGGTTGGTGGAAGGAACAAGGGCGGTCCAGTCTTACTGGTTATGGCTCATTTTCCAGAGAACAGCATTACTAAATCTCATGGGAAAATCTGAAGTGAGAATGCTCAACTCTGATGGGAAATAAAATCCCAGACTGTAAGTTGACGAATCAGAGTGTTCTCTATAATCTGAGTCATTATTTCCGACATATGTACATGTCATCCGGGGAAGAAGGATTTTTCTTACCAAGTTGTTGCATGCCCAGTGCATCGGCGGAGCACCACTTCCTGCCATACAAGACAGGAAGAGGTGTCCGAAACGGGCTGGGAAAATCATCAGAGACCCTAGTCACCCAGCACACAGACTCTTCACCCTCCTGCCCTCTGGGAAGCGGTACAGGAGCCTCCGGACTAGGCAAAAATAAAAAGCTCTTTTGAACATAACATGTCTCAAAAAAGTTGGCACAGAGTCGTGTTTGCCACTGTGTAGCATTGTCTCTTCTTTTAACAGCAGTCTGTGTCTCAAAAAAGTTGCCAGTGATCAGAGCATCTACTAGATTTTTGTCTGATCTTGGATTCTAGTAGATCATTTTACATTTCTGTTGTAATAGCTGCAGTATGCGGTTTAGTGTACTGTAACATACAAGGCCTTCCCTGAAAAACATGTTGCTCTAGCACTTGTATATACTTTACCTTTCAGCATTGCTGGGGCCTTTCCAGAGCGAGCTGAGAGTACCATAGAGACTAATGCACCATCATTAGTACCTATGGTAGTGTCTGCTAGAACTTGTGCTTCTATAGAAGTACCATCTATTTTATTAAAAATAGAAAAAAATATGATTTTTTTAAAATGAAAAATAGTTTTATAATTAGCAAAACATCACAACACAAAACTCCATTTACTTTATTTCAGTGGTTTATTTATTTGAATTGCAACATCATCTTCCTCTGCTGCTTCTGTCTACTGAGGAGATGAGAATCTGCCAAAGAACAGGATGGACTTGGTCTCATTGTGTCTGATGAAGAAGAGGAAGGGGTGATCTGCTCTGAAGTGTGTGTCAATCAACTGAATCAACTTCCATGTTTTTCCTGTCGGTCCATTCATTCAGCCTCTCCTGTGTTAGCTCCTTCTCCAACTGGAATATAGTTAATACATTTTGTCATATTTCTTTTGCTCATATTTAAATTCATTTTATACACGAAATCAGGAGCTGTCTGTTAAATTCTTAAGTGATCAAATTTAATAAAGTGAACTAAAGTGAAGCAGAAGAGTTTTTGTGTCTTTTCTTTACAGGAACTTGTTTCTAGGCTGTGTACCTTCAGCAGAGGGTCTGAGCCGTCTGAGGACTCCTTAGGCAGCAGAATGAACATGCTGAGCTCCTCACCCACATAGGGCAGCTCCAGGATCTGCAAATCATGGTCAGGAATGTAGTTGTAGGGAAACTTCTTCCTCTGGTACATCATCTGGACTGGTACGGTCTCAGAGAGAAAGAGAGAGAGAGAGAGAGAGAGAGAGAGAGAGAGAGAGAGAGAGAGAGAGAGAGAGAGAGAGCAGAAAAAGAGAGAGAGCGAGTTTTGAGATGTGAGAGATTTGTGACGTTTAGCGTGTTTGGGGTGTGTAGTTAATGTGTTGTCTTGTGTAGTTAGTGTGTAGTGTTGTGGATAGTTTTGTGTTGTGTGTCAGAACAATGAGGCGACTGCTGTCTCCAGGTAGAAAAAGGAGTGATACACCTGCTGCTGTCAGACCTGCAGGTATCAGGCTGTGATGTTCTCCTTTATAGTGGACAGAAATTATTTTTTTGGAGTGGCACAAATAATTTGTGTGGCATCTTATTAAATGCAGAACAGCTGATTGTTCTGTAAATAGTTTGAAATGGTTATTAAAAAAGGGGGTAAAAGGTAAATGGCTGCAAATAACTTTGTTGTTTGCAAAACTTGTGCGTATGATTTTAAAATTGACAATTTATATTTGCATTTAAGTTATGAAATATGATTCATTAAACATGTTTGTGGTTGTTACAGTAAAAAATATAACTTTTTCCACTCGGATTTTATGTTTTTTTTTGTCTGATTTTAGATTAATTGTGTTAATACAGTATGTCAAAATGAAAACATAACTGTAAATTCAAACACGTGAGGTTGTGGTGAAAAGAATGAAACCAAACAAGGCAAAGTAAATAGTTTTTTAAGGTTAAATGTAGAGGTCAAATCAAAAGTAGTGAAAAATGGCCAATTATACCCTGGACCCCAGAGGATGAAACATTTTTTTTTAAAGTAACACAATAGTTACTTTTCAAGTAATTAATTACTTTTAGAATCTTATAACTCAGCTACTAACTCAGTTACTTATTTGAAGAAGTAACTAGTAACTATAATTAATTACTTTTTCAAAGTAACTTGCCCAACACTGATCATGAGATACAGGTCCTGGACGATGCAACCAAAAAAAAAAAGTTAACAGCAGAGGTCAAATGACTGAATGATTTGGTGTCTAAAGTCGTAGTCAGAGTTTATTCTCAGCTCCACGCAAGAGTGGAAGAACCCCCCCCCCCCCAGTGGCCCTAATCGTCTTCCGTAGGACCGCCCTTCTTCATTCCACCAAACTTAATGCACTAAGGACTGCAGTTACACTCATATCTCACCGTGTAAATCAGGTAGTTCTCTGGATTTGTCCTCGTTTTATTTTATGTGTGTGTGTGTATTTACTTTCCTTTGTCTTCGCGTCTTGCTTTGACTTTCTCGCCCACAGCAAGTAAAGCGTTTTATGTGTGTATCACTTTTGAATAATGTCTTCTTGTGAATAAAGTAGCTTGTAGTCTCATATAAGCGAGCAGAGAGTCGCTGTTGACAAGTGTCTGAAACGGGCTGCGCCGTGTCCGGTGTCTTAGCTTCAGTGGGTGGGGCAGCTCCAGCGGTGGTTTCTGTCTGTATGCGCTCTCCTCAAAACCTTTCGTTTTCTCGATACTTTAATCTAAAGTCTCTTGTTGTGTTTCGGGTATGTAATGCTGTAGCAGTTTAAACGGTTGTTTGCATGTTACAGGAAAACACCATCAGCCATGTCCGCCGTCAGCAGCTCAAACACAGCCTTTGCCTTGGAGCTGTTCCGCACTCTGAGCCAGACAAACCCTGCTGGGAACATCTTTGTCTCTCCTCTGAGCATCAGCTCAGCCCTGGCCATGGTCTACCTGGGAGCTAAAGAAGACACTGCAGCTCAGATGGCTCAGGTCAGCTCACTGTCACTTGTTACCTGCACCACGCTATCAGTTGATCAGCTAGCATGATGCCTGTGCAACTTCATGCCCTCGTTGCATTTTAAAAGCAGTCAGTCTGACCTGTTTCCACAAAACGTCTTGTCAGATGTGGCTGTCTGTGTTTTTCCATACAAAAAAAACAACATTTCTCTTTTGTTTTTTTTGTTTGTTTTTTGTCTTTATAAAAACACACCTTGCTGCCGTCTATAGATAAACTGCATAATCGCTCACCCTCAGTAGGTTTATGAATAAATAAAATTCATCTTTTGGTATTTAGTTAAACGTGTTTGAAAAGCTTGTGGGAAACAAGCTATTTGTGTCTAACATATGAGGCTGGAATGTGTTATAAAAATGGCACGAAAGTCCAAAAACCCCACAAACAGTATAGTTAGTGAGAGCATGATGCTCAGTGAGATCATACATAAAAGCCTGACCATAGGTTAAAGGTTATGATTATTTTTGAAGATATTATTGAAGTTATTAGTGTCATGTTAAAGTTTATGTGTTTAACAACAGAACAAACAACACATTGGTTATTTTTTGAGACTCTTCCCGCATCGCCAGAGGTCAATGGGTCAGTGTTTTTTGTTCATTTATGTTTTTATTTATTTAATTGGCTACAACTGTGGCATGAATGCAGATCTCCATAAGTTGTGGTTCACCATCTAGCTAGCAATACTGGAAAGGAGCAAGCATAAAGGGAGTGATGTTTTTTAAGTGGCAGGTAGTTTCAAAGGCAAGGTTTCTATCAGCTCAACAAACATCAGCAAACACACAAACTGTTTGTGTGTTGCAGTTAAAGGTCCAGCTCCTGAATTTTACAGAGGGAGAAAAGAAAAAGAGCCAACTGTTTTGTTTGTTTTGTTTTGTTTTGATGATATTGTGAAACATGCTGCTAATCAAAATGAGGTAGACGACCTGTGTTATTTAAAGACTACATTACAATGCTCTGCAGTTTAGTGCAGGATAAACAGGTTAGATTGCAGTACAGTGATTAATTTAAAATAAAACATGTCTGACTAGTGCACAGTGGCTGTGGTGCAGAGTATAACAGAGATGAATTTGAAGCTCAGCTGATGATACTTAAATTTAGTAACTGAATTCCACCTTCATGCCTTTTTTTCTCTTTTTTTACTGCCTAGTACAGGGGCATCCAACTTCAGGCCTCAAGGGCCGGTGTCCTGCAGGTTTTAGATGTGTCCTTGATCAAACACAGCTGAATTAATTGGCTAAATTACCTCCTCTATAGGGCTGGGTATCATCACTGATTTCTATAATCTCTCCGATTCACAAGATCCTGATTTAATCCCCGATTCAGTGAAATTTTGCCTCAGACAGTCAAAAATAATATAATTCTGATCATTTATCAGTTCTGAGACTTGTGAGAGTTCATCAGAGGTGTAAGCATCACAGCAGATGGCTTTGTGTCAAAGTAACCGAGGATAAAACACAGAAAAACATGAAGGAGATTTTCCTGATCTGGCTTTTCATAGCAGATAGCCACCTTAAAATATTGTTCAGTAGAACAAAAACGTCCGACAGTGTTGTAAACAAATGTAGACTAGTGCGTAATAATGCAGAAAACAGAGATTTGAGGTGGGGAAACTGTTCTTGAAATACACTGAGAGAGAGACAGAGAGCTGTCCGGGAAGTATGAATTTTATCGTGGTTGAAGCAAAACAGCAAAAGTAAGAGGGAATTAATGACGATGTGAAGCGCAGTTTTGATCTTATTTTGCTGCTGGTTCAGTGAATTTTGGTCAGAGTGACAAAACCTGCAGCTTCAGAATCTGTGAGCCGTCGGCTTTCAGCCCTGACAGCGTGTCCGTGTCCGTGTCGTTGGGTGAGAAAGCCGACATCTCACTGATTCTGATGCGCCAGGTCTGTGCTTGGTGTTTACGTCTTTGTGTGGAATCCGTTTATTCTCGTTTGCTGTTTCAGCTGTTTGGTGGTTGTTGAAATGAAAGCTTTAACCTGAGATTCTGGCGTTTCTGGCAAAATATATTTATATTTAAAAATCGATTCATATTTAATGAATTAATATCCGTTATTCAAGCTAAAATTGATTTTAATCGGAAAATCGATAATTGAAACCCAGCCCTACTCCTCAACATATCTTGAAGTTCTCCAGAGGTAATGAACTAATCATTTGATTCAGGTGTGCTGACCCCGGGTGACATCTAAAACCTGCAGGAGAAATGCCCTTGAGGCCTGGAGGTCCCCACCTCTGGTCTAGTATAAAGACAACATAAACCGTGTACTGCCAGTGCAGCGGATGGAATCCATCAGGACAACTTCTGCTGACATCTTGTTGAATTTAGTTGTGTAAATTCAAAAATAGCAGTAAACCTCAGAGCAGCAGTAGCTCAGATCAGCTGATCACAGCCTGTACATTAAGAAAATCTAAAACTCACAATAGAAATTGTTATGAGTTGTGATTCTTTTCCCCACGCTGAGCCACTGTGACCGATTTTAGGGTTCCCTCATCTTTCTGTATCCCACTTTGCCTCTAAACAGGATAATGAGTAGGGTATGGGACAAAGTCAAACTCTACAATGTAGGCAGCACGAAAACAAAGGTATTTTTTATTTTGCATATTTTATTTTGTTCATCTTCTACTTAACTGATTCAAGCTGAGGACATTTCTTAAAATTAAGATAAAGTTTGTTCCCTTCTTCTAATAATATTTTATTTGTACACTCAATAAACACTTCCATCAAAGCCTCAATAGGCAAGTTGTAGTAACAGTTTTTTAAAGGATATTTCCTTTAAAAAAATGTAGTTAGTTTTCCATTACTAATGTCATTTCAGTTAATTTAAGATTTTATTTCAAAAGTCTCGTTTGTATTTTTATTTTGGTTAACTAAGATGGTTTTGGTGCTAAACCCTGATATATTGCCAGTGCCAAGCAAATGCTTTACACTTGCAGCTTTTCTAGTGTTGATGTTAATGGGCAAGTAAGAACCATTGTAAAACACGTAGTGCCCCTGAGCCTTAACTCTATGGATGTGCAAATAACATTTATCAAACTGGCTTTACACACTAGTGATGGTAAATTCGATTCTTTTTACTGAATCGAGTTTTAATGAGTCACTCACCAAAGTGAATCGGGTTTCTTGAGTCACTGAGTCAGTTGACCAGAGAGTGCAAAAATGTATATTTTCACTCAAACTTAATTTGTTTCTCTTTTAATGTAAATCCTACTGCTAAGATGAATGATTGTAAAAGAAAACAACTATTTTTTTAGAGCAAAAAAGAGCAAAAAAAATTCTAAAGGGAACATTTATTTATTTTTATTTTATTTTATTGGTATTTTCCTTAAATGTGTCAAATATATATTTTCTCATTGAAATGTCCACTGAGCTGTGAGCCAGGTGGCGGTAATGCGCCTTAACATTGGTTGCCAACCAAGAAGAAGAAGCTGTGAGCCAGGAGAGAGGGGCCCCGTTTCTCAATATGCGTACTTGTGCGTACTTGCGTTCTCGTGTACTCGTGATACGTCATCAGTCGGAGACCAAGTACTGTTCCAATTCGAAGTACGCATCAAGCCGAGAACGCGAAAACGTCCCGGATGTGTTCTCGCTCCGCCCGTTTTATCGAGCATGCATCGGTGTGGACTTGGTACAGCTAAATATCCCAGAATGCATTTCGTCCAAAACTCAACAGCGGACTAAGTCTTCTGTCAGAAAGACCGCAGGAGTTGGGTTAACTGTCTTGAACCAAGTTCCACAGAAGAATTGTTTACATCAGAGATTTTGCCAGGCTCAATCCAAATTTGGGGCAGCCATACTTGAACTTATTGTGGTAGGTCAGGGGTCAGCAACCCTGGGCACGCGTGCCAGGGTTAACTGATGGCACGGCCATAGCTGGACAGGCCATCAGGCATACCGGGCATCTTGTCGATGGCCGATTGTGATTTTTAGTTTTTATGGGCCGATGATTTTTTATTTTTAGTAACGGTATAAACAATGAAAGATGGTGGATTGGCATGGATTGGATTGATGCTGGCCGATGTGTAAAAATAACTCAGTTTTTTGGTGGTGGCTATGGCGGAGCTCCCACAGAGGCCAGCAGGTGGATGAGGGAAAGGGGAGGCAGGAGGAGAGACCCGAGGCGGCCGCCGGTCCGAGTGTCAGGTGAACTGAACTTCAGGTAAGAAGTTATGACCTGCAGTCTATCTGGGTCAGATATAAACCAAGTTTAGGTGGAGTTTATTTTCATTGTGCTGACTTTTTACAGTCAGTTACAATAACTCGTACTGCGTACTAGCTAGCATGACGGAGTTTCTAAACTGCTGGGCGGGTGCTATGATGTTCCTGATAGTGAACTTTATTTTATTCATAAGGTTAGTTATTAGAGTTGCCAACCGTCCCGTAAAAAACGGAATCGTCCTGTATTCAGAGAAAATATTACGCGTTTCATATTGAGCCGCAAAATAACACAGTTTGTCACAGACTTCAGCTAGAATGGAAAAAGACACAAAGCTGGAGTTACTCTGTCTTTACACTGCAGCTGTTTCTTCTTCTCTCATTCTCTCCCCTCCCTCTCCTGTTGCTACTTCAATCATGAAACTGATCAATGATCAGCTGATCGGCCTCTCTGACGCAAGTCCTGTCTCTCTAGTTCATTTATTGCCCACTTTGCGCCAGAGAGAGGAAACCAGCGGATGTCATGCTAAACAACAGCAGCACGTTTAAGTGTGATAAGCTGTTATTAGAATTTATTTAATATTAATTTCTTGTATCAGCTGCTGTATGCTGGTGTCACAGCTGTAAAAGCTGCTGGTCATGATATCGGTTTGGATATCTGGTGAAAGGGAAAAGTGAAGATGAAACCAGGAGATGTCCTTACTGAATCATCAGAGCTGTGATGGAGAAACAGGTTTACCTTTTATTTGACATGAATGAGTTGAAGGGAAGTTATGAACTGTCTCTGTGAAACAAATAACACCAGGATCCTTTTCTAAGTAAGCTGGTAACTGTGCAGGGACAGGTCTAGCAAAGCTTTGCCAGGGGGCCAGGTAGGGCATTAACAGGGAAAGGGGGGCACAAAGAAATACTTTTCTTTCTTATTCTCATTTAAAATGTCTAGCTTTTAAAAACTAATTATCTGAATCTTACAACCAAAGTTTTTATCTGATGTAAAATGTATAGAAATCATACATATACCAACAAGACAGTGTACATCACTGTCACAACAGGGTTTGTTTTCATTCCAAGGCTTTATGGCTTTTCCCTGGGCACAACATGCAGTGAATTAATCTGAGAAGGTGCATTAAAAAATAAATGGCCGGGCCAGCGGTGCACATCGCAAATTAGCTCGCATAGACACGTTAGTTGTGCCGCTTCTTAATGACGGTATCTTAGCTAACAACCCAAACTACCAGATTCAACTTGTAATTGGCTAAAATAACTTAGGCTACCAGTGAGAGGGATGTTGCTAGCTGGCAGTTTTTTCAAGCGATATTGAAATTCCCACATTCCAACACTTCAAATGCTTCAGGAGCTCTCCGCTCAGCGCAGCATCAGCACCATGGAAATACACGGATACATCAATAGACTTGAGACAGAATTCA
Source organism: Pelmatolapia mariae (assembly GCF_036321145.2). Lineage (NCBI taxonomy): Eukaryota > Metazoa > Chordata > Actinopteri > Cichliformes > Cichlidae > Pelmatolapia > Pelmatolapia mariae. The sequence goes on along the minus strand of NC_086242.1, from coordinate 27,977,239 downwards.
CAATGGGTTATCGGGACTTTCAGGTGTATGGACCAATGTTTTCTTTTCTGATCAAACCAGAAAGCTTTAATGAGCAGCTGAATTTGTTTCGCATTACTGGCTGAGTTAATGATAGTTAATGCGACATCGAAATGCAGCTGATTGAACTGAAAACCTCGACTCTGTGGGGGTCAAAGTTTGTAGAACTACGAACCCAGCTGGAATCCATAGCTGTGCGTGTTCATGGAGCTTGCATTTTCACCTGCTGGACATCACTACTTGACAAGGTTAACTGTTTTCAGAACATTGCAGAGGCATTATTGACAGTATTTGGCTCTACATATCTGTGTGAGCAGATTTTCTCTCACACGAAGAGTGTCCTCAGGTAGCTGTCTGAATGCTGGACACTCGTTGACCTGTGTCTCTGAGTGGGAGACCAGAGATCACATTAACATGTGTATCCCTGTATTAACAAACATCCCATATTGGCCCAGTTTATTTCTCTTATCATTGTTGTGAGGAGACCATAAATAGCATTTGCATTTTCTGTTGTACAGTTCATTTGCTGTTCTTGTTATGGTTAAAAAGTCTGTTTTTTTTTTTTTTTTTTTTTTTGTTTCAAAATAGCTGCCAACATCTGCGAACAAATATAATTCTATAAAGTTGTTCTATATAGTGTGTAACTGTTCATTTAGAGCGTTATTACATTATTACTAATGCAATCATATGGCACATTGACTTCTGAGGAAATTTTAGATGGCACTCATCATCAGAAAGGTTGCCTACCCCTGTTGTAGACCAGTGTTTCCCAACTACTGTGCCGATGCACAGTGCCATGAGAGATGATCAGGTGTTACCTTGAAGATTATCTGGTTCCTATGACCGGCGTGAGTAACTTGCCTAAAAATTACGTTGTCTTCCACTAGCGGGCAGTACAACTACCTGCTCTAATTAAATTAGTTGCCAACTGCCAGTAAGCAGAAGAAAACGAAGAAGAAATTACATAATGGTCATGCTGTTAGACGATGCAGCACATAATAGCAACAGAAAAGAAAAAGTAGTCAATCTGACCTGGGCCCTGGAGAAAATTCTCACCCGGATGAAGGCCCTAGCATGAGTAGTGGTCAGAAGAAAGCAAAAAAGTTATACTGGGGACAAACTGAGCTAATTGTTCTATACCTGGTGCACGGGGAAAAATTGTCAATATCCTTTTTATGTTTTATGTTTATGTTTTGTTTTGTTTTTTAATTTATTAAAGTAAGTAAGTAGAGTTTATTTATTAAGCGCTTTTCATAGACAGGCCGTCACAAAGCGCTGTACACAAAGATTAAAATAAACAGAAAGTTAAGTAACAAAATAGACAATATACACATTATAAAAGATTAATAGTGAATTAAAATGTAAAAAGCGTTGATCAACAGAAGGCTTTTTTAAAAAGAAAAGTTTTTAACTGCTTTTTAAAGGATTCCACAGAGTCAACCAAACGTAGTTGTGGTGGTAAACTATTCCACAGCCTTGGTGCCACAAACTGAAAGCCTCTGTCCCCTTTGGTCTTCAGTCGTGTACGGGGAACAACCAACAAACTCTGAGTCTGTGAGCGGAGACAAGGAGCAGCAGTATACAGTGGGATGCAAAAGTTTGGGAAACCTTGTTAATAGTCATTATTTTCCTGTGTAAATTGTTGGTTGTTACAATATAAAATGTCAGTGATATCTGAGAAGTGAAATGAAGTTTATTGGATTTACAGAAAGTGTGCAATAATTGTTTAAACAAAATCAGGCAGGTGCATACATTTGGGCACTGTTGTCATTTTATTGATTGCAAAACCTTTAGAACTAATTATTTAGTTATATTTAGTTATTTAGTTATATAACTCAAATTGGCTTGGTAAGGTCAGTGACCCCTGACCTACATACACAGGTGAATCCAATAATGAGAAAGAGTATTTAAGGGGGTCAATTGTAAGTTTCCCTCCTCTTTTAATTTTCTCTGAAGATTAGCAACATGGGGGGTCTCAAAACAACTCTCAAATGACCTGAAGACAAAGATTGTTCACCATCATGGTTTAGGGGAAGGATACAGAAAGCTGTCTCAGAGATTTAAGCTGTCTGTTTCCACAGTTAGGAACATATTGAGAAAATGGAAGACCACAGGCTCAGTTCAAGTTAAGGCTCGAAGTGGCAGACCAAGAAAAATCTCGGATAGGCAGAAGCGACGAATGGTGAGAAGAGTCAGAGTCAACCCACAGACCAGCACCAAAGACCTACAACATCATCTTGCAGCAGATGGAGTCACTGTGCGTCGTTCAACCATTCGGCGCACTTTACACAAGGAGATGCTGTATGTGAGAGTGATGCAGAGGAAGCCTTTTCTCCGCCCACAGCACAAACAGAGCTGCTTGAGGTATGCTAAAGCACATTTGGACAAGCCAGCTTCATTCTGGAATAAGGTGCTGTGGACTGATGAAACTATAATTGAGTTATTTGGGCATAACAAGGGGCGTTATGCATGGTGGAAAAAGAACACAGCATTCCAAGAAAAACACCTGCTACCTACAGTAAAATATGGTGGTGGTTCCATCATGCTGTGGGGCTGTGTGGCCAGTGCAGGGACTGGGAATCTTGTCAAAGTTGAGGGACACATGGATTCCACTCAGTATCAGCAGATTCTGGAGACCAATGTCCAGGAATCCGTGACAAAGCTGAAGCTGCGCCGGGGCTGGATCTTTCAACAAGACAACGACCCGAAACACTGCTCAGAATCCACTAAGGCATTCATGCAGAGGAACAAGTACAACGTTCTGGAATGGCCATCTCAGTCCCCAGACCTGAATATTATTGAAAATCTGTGGTGTGAGTTAAAGAGAGCTGTCCATGCTGTCCATGAATGAACTAGAGGTGTTTGTAAAGAGGAATGGTCCAAAATACCTTCAACCACAATCCAGACTCTCATTGGAACCTACAGGAGGTGTTTAGAGGCTGTAATTTCTGCAAAAGGTGGATCTACTAAATATTGCTTTCATTTCTTTTTTTTTTGTGGTGCCCAAATTTATGCACCTGCCTGATTTTGTTTAAACAATTATTGCACACTTTCTGGAAATCCAATAAACTTCATTTCACTTCTCAAATATCACTGTGTGTCTCCTATATGGTATATTTAACTGAGATTTTTTATTGTAACAACCAACGATTTATACAGAAAAATAATGACTATTAACAAGGTTGCCCAAACTTTTGCATCCCACTGTATTTTATAAGAAGCTTAGATAAATAATCTGTGGCCTGGCCGTTTAGTGCATTTAGTGTTAAAACAAGAATTTTAAAGCGTATTCTAAAATCAATTGGGAGCCAATGTAAGGAATATGAAATAGGAGTAATGTGAGCACTCTTGCTAGAACGTGTTAGTAGCCTGGCCGCTGCATTTTGTATAGCTTGGAGGCTGGTAAACAGGGCATTACAATCTAAGTGCGATGACACAAGTGCATGAAAAAAATTTTCCAATTCAGCTAAGGAGACCATTTTTCACAGTTTAGAAATGTTCTTTAAATGAAAGAAACAGGAACGAGACAGAGATTTTACATGTGAGTCCAGGCCCAGAGAAGAATCAAATATTACTGTCAGATTTCGAATATTTGAATTAGGAGAAGAACAGAAAGGGGCAATAACCTGACTGATTTTAGAATGTAGTTCAGGAAGAGCTATGATCATGGTCTCCGTCTTGTCCGTGTTTAATACAAGGTAGTTGCTAGAAAGCCAATCAGAAACCTGAGTTAAGTACTGGACTAGGGTGGACAGCTATCCAGCTGATGAGGCTTAAAGGACATATGCATCTGAATGTCATCGGCATAGAAATGATAAAAAATGTCACTAAACGATTGAATAATGCCAGCTAAAGGAAGCATGTAAAAAGAAAATAATAACGGACCCAAAACTGAACCCTGTGGAACTCCGCAGGTTAGGGGGGCAATGTTAGAGGTAAACCTGTCAGTCCTAGAAAAGGTCCTATCTGATAAGTAGGAGGAAAACCAGTCTAAGGCAGATCCAGATATACCAGCCAAAACCTTCAGCCTGTTCAGTAGGATTTTGTGGTCAATGGTATAGAAGGTTGCTCTAAGATCAAGAAAAATGATCACAGAACAATTTCCTGCATCAGAAGCCATTAACAAATCATTATAGACCCTTAAGAGAGCGGTCTCAGTGGAGTACTGCTTTAGAAAGCCAGAGTGAAAAGGGTCAAAAATCTGTAATCTGCACAGTAAGGTCCTGAACTGTTTTTCTACAGTTTTTCCAATAATTTACTTATGAATGTCAATTTTGAAATAGGCCGATAATTACTAGCAGAGCTAGCATCTGGATTCTGTGTTTTTAAAAGTGGAATTACCTCAGCATGTTTTAATAGGATGGAACACAACCTTGCCTCAGTGAACTGTTGATGATGGATAACAATGTGGGACCAATGATGGTGAGAGTACCAGACAGGACAGAGGGAGGCAATATATCTAAAGAACACAATGAGAATTTTATTTTACCTATTACTGTAATTAAGCCATTGAGTGCGCCTAATAAGACCTTGGGAAGGAGACTCTGAGTTGACAGATACATTAAAAGAAACTGACTTATGGTCGCTAAAAACAATGTCATTTAAGTTCAAGTGGTCAGGGAAACACCATAGGTGAAGACCAAGTCCAGAGTATGCCCAGCAGTGTGAGTAGGACCTGATACATGCCTAACCCCCTAACCCCTAACCCTATTTATTTTTTTCCTAACGTGAAATATGTGCCATGGCTCATATTTCACGTTCATTTATGTTCTACACACTGGTGTAGAACACATGTCTTACAAGTTGCAAATAGTAAGGCACAAACATGGCAAACTAGCAACAGTTAAACTAAACAATAGAAACGTCCTTTATTCCTAATACCGCTGGATGTAATCATCGCAGGAGATTATGGCCACTGCTATTAACTTTGATACCATGTTGGTAGGATTATTTGGTACTGAGGCATAACCTTAACATGTACAAACCATTATACCCATTATCATACAGTAAACCTTCCAAAAGGAATAACATTTTTTTTTTTTTTTTTTTTGCTGAAAGAATAAAGTTGTCCAGTTTCTGCCTTTGGACCATAAACTGTTACATTAGGGACGCTCAGTGTCACGTCCTTTCAGTCTTTGTCTTCAATGCCACACAGGCCCTCTCATTCAGCTCAGGTGAAGGCGTCCATGCAGACTTCCAGAAACTGAACGCTGACATCAACTCACCATCTGCATCCTACATCCTGAAACTAGCCAACCGTCTTTATGGTGAAAACACTGCCCACTTCCTCCCAGTGAGTGTCCTCATCAATTATTCTCTTCATAAAGTTCTTCATTACAAAGACTGGATTAATAAACAGATGTCTGCTCTCTGCAGGACTTCCTTGAAGCCACACAGAAGTACTACCAGGCAGACCTGAAGGCTGTGGACTTCATCGGAGCTCCAGAGGCGTGCAGAGCAGAGATCAACAGCTGGGTCGAGCAGCAGACAGAAAGTGAGAATGTGCATCTTCCACAGCCTGAACAGCAGAGAATCATTTTAGCATCCTCTGTGGATTATAATGAAATATTGTTGTTTCTGTATTTCCTGTCAGATAAGATAAAAGACCTTCTGAAGCCAGGAACAGTCGACAAAGATACCAGACTGGCTCTGGTCAATGCTGTCTACTTCAAGGGCAACTGGAAGAACCCATTTGATGAGGCAAACACCAAAGAGATGCCCTTTAAAATCAAAAAGGTAAAAATTTAACTGAAGGTTACAAAATCTGGACACAAAGTCTGAATACAGGAAACTGTAAAATTTTTAAGGTAAGCACCATCAGAAGCTTTATGATAACATGATCTGGTCGCCTGGTTTTCCTGTGTGTCAGAATGAGACCGTACCAGTCCAGATGATGTACCAGGAGAAGAAGCTTCCCTACAACTACATTCCTGACCATGATTTGCAGATCCTGGAGCTGCCCTATGTGGGTGAGGAGCTCAGCATGTTCATTCTGCTGCCTAAGGAGTCCTCAGACGGCTCAGACCCTCTGCTGAAGGTACACAGCCTAGAAACAAGTTCCTGTAAAGAGAAGCCACAAAAACTCTTCTTCTGATTTCATGTATAAAATGAATTTAAATATGAGCAAAAGAAATATGACAAAATGTATTAACTGTGTTCCAGCTGGAGAAGGAGCTAACACAGGAGAGGCTGAATGAATGGACCAACAGCAAAAACATGAGCACCCGTTCAGAAGTTTTCCTTCACCTGCCAAAGTTCAAGCTGGAGGAAGACTATGAGCTGAATGATCCTCTGGCTAAACTGGGTATGAAGGACGTGTTCTGTGAAGGAAGCGCTGACCTGTCTGGCATGAACGGTAAGGGGAGGCTCTTCCTGTCTACAGTGGCCCACAAGGCCTTTGTGGAGGTGAACGAGGAGGGCACGGAGGCCGCTGCAGCCACATGTGCTGTGGTCACTAACTGTTATATACCGGACACACACTTCAGAGCAGATCACCCCTTCCTCTTCTTCATCAGACACAATGAGACCAAGTCCATCCTGTTTTTTGGCAGATTCTCATCTCCTCAGTAGACAGAAGCAGCAGAGGAAGATGATGTTGCAATTCAAATAAATAAACCACTGAAATAAAGTAAATGGAGTTTTGTGTTGTGATGTTTTGCTAATTAGAAAACTATTTTTCATTTTAAAAATTCATAATTTTTTTTCTATTTTTAATAAAATAGATGATACTTGTATAGAAGCACAAGTTCTAGCAGACACTACCATAGGCACTAATGATGGTGCATTAATCTCTATGGTACTCTCAGCTCGCTCTGGAAAGGCCCCAGCAATGCTGAAAGGTAAAGTATATACAAGTGCTAGAGCAACATGTTTTTCAGGGAAGGCCTTGTTTGTTACAGTACACTAAACCGCATACTGCAGCTATTACAACAGAAATTAAAAATGAGCAGCTAGAATCCAAGATCAGACAAAAATCTATAAGCTGCTCTCATCACATCCTTACAGACTGTTGTTAACAAGTGTTTTATTCTGTGAGCCTCAGCTGCCTGGATTCTTTTCTGTAGTCTGTCCATTCACCATCCTGACCTCCAGCGACCCTAGAGGCTTCTCGCAGGTTCTCTTTTTTCCTCCCCTTGCCTATGTTGACCTTCCAGCTGTATGCTTTCTGTCTCTGTTCAGCTGATTTTCTCTTCTTTACATGACTACCGCTTTCCCATGCTGTCAATATCAATACTGTCATTACTGTAGTCCAGTCATTTTCTTGCCTGCCTTTTTTGAACCAGTGAGCCTCCGTGTTGCATGGTTTAAATCTGTGCTCTCCGTTGTTTTCCCTTTCAGAGTCTCTTTCCTGAAACCCAACTCCTCCCCATCTCCACCTTAGACACCTAAGTGAGCACTTTATTCAAAGCCCAGTCTTCATCTTCACCACCACAATCTTCGAGACTCTGGGGGATACTGGGTAGAATGAACATGCTGAGCTTTTTTACCCACATAGGGCAGCACCAGCATCTGCATATCTTGGTCATGGATTGCAGTTGAAAGCCGGCTTCTCCTTCTTCTACATAATCTGGACTGGACAGGTGACTAATGATGTAATTTATATCTGTAGTGTGTGCTACAGCCCTGCAGGCCTGAGCATCATTTAAGAAATGTTGATACTGAACAGCAGAAGCAGTTCAGTTAATCAGATATCAGTAAAGTCTGTGAAGCTCAGTTGTTAAACAGAGATATGGAGAAATGGTGTTGAACGCCGTCTTTAATACAGACCCTTTCCAAAAAATTAGAATATAATTGAAAAGTTTATTTTCATAATTCCATTCAAAACATTGAACTTCCATAGATTATAGATTCAAGGCCCAGAACTTACACGTTTTCAAGTATTTCGTTTTTTTATTTGTACATAATTTGGGCTTCCAGCTCATAAAACTCACACCTTTGTCTTCCCAGAGCTTGGGATTACCTTTTTGACTCCAATATCAACGAAGCGCACAGCGTTCCTGCTTTCAGGAACAGTTGGAATTTTTAAGATTGCGCAAACCATTCAGTCATTTAAAGACCTGTGGTCCGGTGCATCCTTCGTGGAACACCATATCCAACACTTCATAGCGCAGCCCAGTTTCCAACAATGGTGGCAGCCACTTAGTTTTAATATTGCTCTTATTACTCTTTCCGGGTCACAAAATAAACTTTTAAGATATTTTCAGGCAACAATGTAGCTGTGTAAACTTCAAATATCTGCTCGGTTTATCAAGACATCCCATATTTGCAGAAGTGCTCTGATGCTTTCGGAGATGTCTATTACCCATCAGCTAGCCAGTGTTCTGGGAATCCATCCTACCTGACAAACCATCCTACCCGTTGTTTCTGCGCATGCGCACAACATGAAATTAAGTGGCGAACCATCCTGCCTTTGTGAATATGTGCTACAAGCATACTGGCTCATTAGAGCCAGCGAGAACACCTCACGCTCGGCACGTCGTTTTCGACCCCGCGGTCTTTCGCTATGACTATGGGTTATAAAGTGTTGACTACAGCAGCCTTTGTTTCCTCCACTTTGACTTAAGCCAAGGTAAGTGTACCCCCCCACCCCCGTTAGTGTTGGACGTCACTTTTTTCCACGTCTCGTTTTAATTAAACTATTAAGAATTGACAGTACACTGTTTTCGCTGCCTCTGCCTTTGCTAGCGAGAGACAGAGAGAGGAGTTTAAACACTGCTCCAAACAGAACTTTATTGTTTCGGAGACGGCGAAAACAGTGTACAGTCGAGTCTTAATAGTCTTAACAATTTAATTACAACTGGGCTAGAAAAACAAGTCCAGCATTAACTGCAGCCTCGTCCTCTCGTCTCTCTGTATGCTGCACTGCATATAGCAGTGATCACAATCAAGTTCACTTTGATTTGACTTGAAAACCAGCTGTATTCCGTTTGGCTTCTTCTAGTGGTATGCATGGCAAACTACACTTACTGGGCGTTTTATTCCCTCTAGTGGTATGAATGGCAAACTACACTCATGGTGCAATATGAAAGGTAAACTCATGGCGCGTTAGGCTCCCTCTAGTGGTGTGAAAGGCAAACTACACTCATTGGCAGTAGCATAGGCACGTTTAAAATTTCTTCAGAAATTTTCGCTCTCTGTTGTTATCTTGTTGTATCTCTGTTGTGGCCAGTGCTATCCTCTATGCTGTTGCATGCTGGGGCAGCAGGTTGAGTTTCACAGATGCCAACAGACAAAATAAACTGAACTACAAGGCCAGTAATGTCTTAAGGTAATGTCTGAGAGGAGAGGCAAATGTTGTCCAAGATGAGGACAATCATGGATAATACCTCCCACCCACTCCATGACGTAGTGGCTAGTCACAGGAGCACGTTCACTGAGAGACTGAGTTTACCAAAAAGCACCACTGAACGACACAGGAAGTCATTCCTGCCTGTGGCCATCTCCCTGTTCAAGTCCTCCATCTAACACACTGTAAATACTGCAATAGTTACACCCTTTTTACAAACGCTCTTTTCTACTCTGTAATATTCTTGTTAATTTTCTTAATGTTTATTTATTAAACATTAATAAATAAACATTTATTAATGTGTGTGAGACTTTAATGTGTGTGAGACTTTAAGTCATCAAACTGTAAATTATAAATTTTAATCTATAATTCAATTATTCAATTATTGATCCCTTTACCCCTAGTCCTAAAGTGTAGATTTATTTTCTTACTCTTCTTATATTTATTGTTTGTTTACTTGCCCTGCTGTAACAGGAGCCTCGTCGTCTCGTCTCTCTATATACTGGACTGTATGTAGCGGAGAAGACAAAGTTTACGATGGCTGTGTCCCAATTCAGGGTATGCACGCTTGAAGTACGCATATCAAGTGCGAATACGTCACCGCCACGCGACGACGGCTGTCCCAATTCAAAGTGTGCTTCAAATGCATACTCCAAATGCGCCGTCGATTTCCCCAAATATCAAGCGTGGTCCGGTGCACGCTTCGTGGTCCCATATATCCCACAATTCATAGCGCAGCGGTGGGTGTGGATAATTTTGCAGCAAAATACGGCAGAAGAAAGCGGCCGAAAGAGTGAACTGGCAAAAGTAAGTACTGAATATTATGTCACTTATTTATGTGCGAATGTTTAATAATGAAGAACATGAAAACATTACTGTTGGCCACATGTCGGCAAAGTTATGTGACATTAGTGATGTTTGCACTTTCACTTGGTTTTAAAGCCTTTACTCCTATATATATATATATATATATATAGTCGACCTTAATCTTACAGAGAATGTGATGATTTCATGGATAATTAAAGTCAGTCATATATCCACAAACACAACAAGCTGAAAGTCAGTGATGCTGCTCGGTTTGCAGTCCTGAATATCACGGCACAAGCAGGATTCACTGCACTGTTAATGTTAGCTATGTTATATTGCTGCCTCTGTTCGGTGGTGTCGAGCCAGACGGACTTTAACGTGTGTTTGAACGAGCTGACGGTTCACTCGTTAAGCTGAAAGAAAGATGCTTTAATCACAGGAGTCACACATGTGTCCACTGTACCATCTGGGAACTCTTCTTGTTTAGCACTCGTAATAACACAAAGACTAAATCCTCCTTCTCTTGTCCTGTTTTGTAGCAGTGTATACACCTGAGACTGTCACCTGTCTGTCTGTCCTGCACTCTCTCTCTTTTTCTTTCTCTCTGATTGTGTAATGTAAAAGTATGAACATGTATTTATAAGTTACACTTGTGTTTGAATCCTGCAGCTTATCACACATTTGATTTCCATGTGTGACAACTGCAAGTGTCCAGAGTGAGGACAGACTGAGGGAGCCACTGCTGCACATCATCTGTGAGGCTTTGCACCCCTGATGATCCACCAGGACAAACTCAGCAGTGTGTGAGGAAGAGGAGGAAGAAGAGCCAGCAGCAGCTGACAGATGGAGAGAATAGACAGACTGTTCCCTGTTTGTGAAGGACTGCTAGAAAAGTTTAAAATAGCTAATTGTCTGTCCTGAATCAGTCTTATTAGGTAATGTTCAAATAATTTTATCATTCCAGTGTTTTCAGTGTGGGAGAAAGTACTCAGGGCCTTCAAGTTACACACTATGAAAGGCAGAAACAAGTTTAATGTTCAGAAACCTAAAGTATGTATCAGCAGCAGAATGGAGCTAAAAATAAATGTTTGTTTCAGTTCTATGAAGCTTTGAGTATTTTGGATTAGTAGTACTGCTGTGTTTGTTGCATCATATTGCTGTAATTGTTTATATGCTTTATATATTCTGAGGTAAGTTGATCTATAGTGTTACATCATATTCTATAAGGATGTTATGTGTTTGTTTACTTTCTGCCCAATTTGACCCATTTAGCAGAAGTCAGCCTGTTTAAGGCTCTGATATCTATTCTGTATGACTTAAAGCAGTTATGACATGGTCTGATTTTCTCACCCAATAAAGGAATATTTAATATATCAGTCTACTCTTCATTCTATCAGAAACAGTTTTCACAGCTCGTACATTTTCCTTTTTACACATATATGTAAGCATTGAGCCAAATTTAGTAATGCCAACATATTAGACGAACAATATTTGTCTCTTATATATAATACATCTATATATACACTGTCAAAGATACTTGTCTTTGAGTGAAGATTTAAGGTGATAGGAAATATAAATAACTGCAACTTTAATCTTTGACCCAGAGTTCAAGCTCACTGCTGTAATATATATTTATTTATATATATATATATATATATATATATATATATATATATATATATATATATATATATATATATATGTGTGTGTGTGTGTATATACCATAATAATCTGACAATACATATAATATTGGCCATATTATATTTACATTACCACAGTGAGATGATTTTAGTCTCATGAACAACATTAGCTGATTGTTATTTACTAACTAATCTTGAAATGACTGTTCAGTACAGAAATGAAGCCCAACAATCATGTTTTACAGTCCTGTGGTCTCAGCCTCAGATACTCAACTAATCAAAGTGATATCATGACAAAAATGAATGACCAACAGAACATTTTTTTCTCCTTCATTTCTGTCAAACAAAGCTGTATGACACGTTTCTCGCGGTTAGTATCATGGTTGCTAGGCAACCTGAACAGCGCGACGAAGGCTAGACCGTCCCATTTCACAAGCCTCTCACTTCCGCACTTCCCGTACTTATAGTACGCACCGTCCGTAGTACGCGTAGTGCGCGTACTTCAAGCGTGCATACCCTGAATTGGGACACAACCTTTGACTTCAGCAGCGAGCAGGCGCACCGAGGGCTCTCACTTTTCTGGTATAGAATTTCGAAAAACAGATCGGTGCAAATTATAAGTCTGTATCATAATATCTGGGGTCTTCGTGTTTGTTGGTTTGTTTTTATTTTGTTTTATTTTGCGAGTTGGCTATTAGATGCTCTTCCAGCCAGCCAGAGAATCCCCCGCAGCCCCGTCCTCTCCTCCCTTTGCCGCAAGCAGCAGGCGCACGTCGCAAACGGAGGGCGCCCTTACTCCAAGCAAATGGGCGATAGAAAACCGATCGGTCCCTATGCCATCCCCAAAATGCGCTGGCATGATTTCTGGGCAGCATGAGTACGATCAATTTTTTTTTTTTTTTTTTTTGCCGATGCCCGTGATACCGCCCATGTCGCCCATATCAAAAACCGCTACTGGCTGGAATGTTTGGGTGGAAAAAAGAGTGTGATCTATAGCTCTTAGTAACAAACAACAGAGATGACTGTTTAGATTTTTGTTTAGATTATTTTAGGTTATTCTGATTTTGGGCTTTAGGAATGTGAGACGGAAAGGTTAAGAAGCTTATTCCTCTGGTACATCATCTGGACTGGTACGGTCTCTTTCTGACACACAGGAAATCCAGGCGACCAGATCATGTTATTTTAAAGCTTCTGATGGTGCTTACCTTAAACATTTTACAGCCTCCTGTATTTGTGTCCAGATTTTGTAACCTTCAGTTAAATTTCTACCTGTTTGACTTTAAAGGGCATCTCTTTGGTGTTTGCCTCATCAAATGGGTTCCTCCAGTTGCCCTTGAAGTAGACAGCATTAACCAGAGCCAGACTGGTTTCTGCGTTGACTGTTCCTGGCTTCAGAAGGTCTTTTATCTTATCTGACAGGAAATACAGAAACACAACAATATTTCATTATAATCCACAGAGGATGCTAAAATGATTCTCTGCTGTTCAGGCTGTGGAAGATGCACATTCTCACTTTCTGTCTGCTGCTCGACCCAGCTGTTGATCTCTGCTCTGCACGCCTCTGGAGCTCCGATGAAGTCCACAGCCTTCAGGTCTGCCTGGTAGTACTTCTGTGTGGCTTCAAGGAAGTCCTGCAGAGAGCAGACATCTGTTTATTAATCCAGTCTTTGTAATGAAGAACTTTATGAAGACAATCATTGATGTGGACACTCACTGGGAGGAAGTGGGCAGTGTTTTCTCCATAAAGACGGTTGGCTAGTTTCAGGATGTAGGATGCAGATGATGAGTTGATGTCAGCGTTCAGTTTCTGGAAGTCTGCATGGACGCCTTCACCTGAGCTGAATGAGAGGGCCTGTGTGGCATTGAAGACAAAGACTGAAAGGATGTCAAACTGAGCCTGAGCGACCCTGATGTAACAAAAACTGCTGACGTCCCACTGGGAACATCTTGGGGGTTAGGTGATTTGGCTACAAAGAAATATAAGATTTTCAAACACATTTAATGAAACTCCAAACGTTGACTTTTGTTCAGTTTGTCTGTAAACAGCACTCTACTAGCAAAAAGGTTCCGATTTTTTTAAAAGATAAAAACAAAACGTAAAAAAGAAATTATTTCTTCTGTATGGAAAACTGATGGCGTGGTGCAGGTAACAAGTGACAGTGAGCTGACCTGAGCCATCTGAGCTGCAGTGTTTCCTTTAGCTCCCAGGTAGACCATGGCCAGGGCTGAGCTGATGCTCAGAGGAGAGACAAAGATGTTTCCAGCAGGGTTTGTCTGGCTCAGAGTGCGGAACAGCTCCAAGGCAAAGGCTGTGTTTGAGCTGCTGACGGCGGACATGGCTGATTGTGTTTTCCTGTAACATGCAAACAACCGTTTAAACTGCTACAGCATTACATACCGGAAACACAACAGGAGATATTAGATTAAAGCATCGAGAAAAAGTGACTTTTTCAGGAGAGCGCATACAGACAGAAACCACTGCCGGAGCCTACCCACCCACGAAAGCTAAGACACCGGATATGGTGCAGCCCGTTTCAGGAACTTGTCAGCAACGACTCTCTGCTTGCTTATATGAGACTACAAGCTACTAAAACGAAGACAAATCCAGCGGACTACCTCATTTACACGGTGAGGCACGAGTCTAACTGCAGTCTTTTGTTGGGTGTAAATATGGTTGGTGGAATGAAGGAGGGCGGTCCTACAGAAGAGGATTAGGGCCACTGGGTGGAAAAAAAGTGAGCACGTTTTCTTTTTCATAATTTTTCAGTCATGACTTACACTATGCTCAGAGGTCCACAACACAAAATAAAAAGTGACTGAATGCTTCCAAAAACATTAAAACAGAGACAACGACACTTTATAGATTCATAAGGGAGAATTCCACAAGCTGGTTCTCATTCTGGAGCTTGCTGTGGTCTACTCTTGGTGTTGTGTGATGCCTCTCTCACCCAGATGTTCTTCTTCTTGCTTGAAGCTAGGAAACCTACTGAAGTGACTTCTTAAATATTTTCAACTTGAATTATTAAGAGATGAAAATGTCACAATAAAAAAATGACTAGAATCATTTAATAACTGTAAAACAGCCAAAGATTCCCCTTTCCATGAAAGAACAGCAGCACACACAGCTGCATACAGTGTAGGAGTGACAGAGTTTTTAGAGTGTCAGCAGATGGCGATAGAGAGCTTGTGAGAGGGCCCGGCCTGACTGTGGAACTGTAATCTTTTCGGCCCCACAGACTTCTGTAGAAGTGGAACTCTTTGCAACCATAGGTAATGCTGATTGCTGGCCATTATAAAGAATGCAGGTTTAGGAAACCTGGACTGCACTGGCTTCTCTTTTCAGACATCTGTATCCATGTCCATATTTTATCACGTCTGTATTTCAGCAAATGTTTTTTTTTTTTTTTTTTTGGTTTTTAACAGCTCCAAGATAAAAGCTGCATTTGAGCTACATAGAGGACATTGCTGGTGTTGTTTTTCTATTACAAGCACACAACCTTTTAACCCTCTCAGGCTCAAATTAAGTTTTTGTTGCTAATGCACAACCAAGTCCTGCAATGGTACTTCTGAGTAAAAAAAACTCATAAAATATGTATGTGGGGTAATCAGGTTGTTAGTTTTTAACTGTTGCAAATCGGCAACGCCTGCCTCGAGAGGGTTAAACTGGTGTATACATATCATGAAACACAGGTTTTATGTTTGTTTCCCTAGTTTAGTTTGAAACAACCCTATAAACGAAATGCCTTCCATTCCTGTAGCACTGAAACTTTGTTTCATTTTTTAACTTTTAAGAACACACTTAACCATCAGTAGTGGACTGAAATAACACTTAAAGCCTGGACTGTGACTCCACTTAGTTTAAACTAACAGCTGTGTATAGTTATCTAGGCTAACCTTTTCTTTTTATGTGACTGTTACCATATCAGATTTTCTCTACTTAAGTATTGTTGCAATATAACTCACTCTAATATTGAGTATAGAAATGTGGAAAAAGCACAGTAGATCTGTTAGTCAAATTCATCTTTTACCTCATTATTCAGGCATGCTGCAGGACGGGCCCACAAGTGGTTCTCTGCTCTCTGATTATTTAAGACCTTGCACGTGACAAGAATTTTATATTAAATTCTGAATTTAATGGAGCCAATAAAGATAAGCCAGTAAGGGTGAGATATGCTCTCTCTTTCTAGTCCCTGTCCTCACTCTTGCTGCAGCATTATGGGTTAACTGAAGGAGTTTTGGACAGCCTAATAACAATGAATTACAGTAGTCAAGCGTATAAGTCATAAATGTATTAACTAGTTTTTGAGCATCGCTCTGAGACAGGTTGTTTCTACTTTTAGAGATATAGCACAAATGGAAGAAAGCAGTCCTACATATTTACCTCAGTTTAATTAAAGAAAATTAATTTAATCAATTAGTTTAATTAATTGAAGGACCTGCCTTAATCACTCCAAGATTTCTCACTGTCACTGGCCAAGGTAATGCTGCGTAAGAATCTGGTTAGGCACAATATTTTTCTGACCAAGAACAATAACCTTAGTTTTATCAGAATATTGAAGCAGGAAATTAGAGGTCATTAAGGTCTTTATATCTGTAAGACATTCATGCAGTTTGATATGTGTGTGTGTGTGTGTGTGTGTGTGTGTGTGTGTGTGTGTAGGTGTGTGTGTGTGTAGGTGTGTGTAGGTGTGTGTGTGTGTGTGTGTGTGTGTGTGTGTGTAGGTGTGTGCGTGTGTGTGTGTGTGTGTGTGTGGCTTCATGGATAGATAAAGTTGGTTATCATCTGCATAGCAGTGAAATTGTTTGCTATGCTCTTCTGATGATACTGTCTAGGGGAACCATGTATAGTGTAAACAGAATTGGTCCTAGCAGTGAACCCTGTGGAACTCCATAATTAACCTTAGTGTGTGAAGAGGACTCCATGTAAATGACCAAATTAGAGTCTATTAGATAGATATGATTCAAACCACTGCAGTGCAGTATCTGTAATCCCTGCATCACTGTAAAGAAGGATTCCCATACTAGTATTATTTGTAATATAACTTATACAGCACTTTAGGAGCACCTTTGTACTTTATTAAAAGCATTTTAACTAGCACTTTATTTAGCATCGGACTTTAAGCATAGATTTGCACATAATAACATCTGCACACAAGAGGTTAAATTATTCATTGAATATTTATTTAGTATTTTAATCATTAGCAGGTAGCCTGTTGTTCCAGGTCTTGCACAGCTGCTCCGCATCAAGAAGTGTGGTGGTTATCTGTGAGGAGGAAAGAATTGTTACTGGGAGGAAATAAGGTCTAATATTAAGGAAAACTTAATTTGTGTGCAAAGTCTAAAGGTAGATGTTGGTGTGAAGAAGTTGCTGTTGAGATGTGATTACTCACTTGTTTTTGCTGTGTCCTCTCCAGGGTATTTGGGTAAATGTTTTCCCAGGGGTCCGGACACCATTTAAAGGTTCCGGGAAAGGCCATGGGTTAAGGGAGTGTGGAGAATCTGAGTTTTTATAATAATTGTTAAGGTGTAAGGGTAAAATATAATATTATAATATTCAATCATTTGAAAGTTGTCAAATGTGTGTATATATTTATTTATTAAAATGGTGTATTGTAGAATGTTGGTGGAAGGTTAGAATTTGGAAAACTCACCTAACAGTAAAATAATGGTTCGATCTTTAACGGCTGAGAGTATTTAAGGCTGCCAGTTATCGTTGGATTAGATTAGATTAGATAAAACTTTATTAATCCCTCGGGTGGGTTCCTCCAGGAAATTCTGTTTCTAGTAGCACAGCACCGACAGAAGTTGCAAAAGAATGTAAGCAGAAATAGAAATATACCATATATACATATATATATAACAACAGAGACATATATAAAAATTGGACAGGAGATTGATTGTTCATGCTGTGAGAAGGCTTGCTATGCCAGTGATTGTCATGGCCTTAGAGCTATGTTCCACCATGTCAGGTCTTCCTCACTGTAAATCCAGCCGCAAAAGGCCGCCTTGTTACAAGCACGCTATAATGTCTGTAATAAAATATTATGATCAACAGTACTGAATAGCGCCAAATCAATGACAGTTGCCTCAGGGTGCTTTACATTGTATGGTAAAGACCCTACAAGAAAACAGAGGAAACCCTATTACTCATATGACCCCTTCTCCCCTTTAATAGGAAGAAACTCCAGCTCAACCGGGCTCAGGAAGGTGCAGTGATCTGCTGCAACTGACTGGGAGTGAGTGGAAGAAGATGGGACAAAGACAGGCTGTGGAAGAGACCAGAGTGCTCTATAAACACAGGTAGTAATACAGAGGCACTTTTGTTGCACCCCCACCCCCCCACCCCCCCACCCCCACCCCCCAGGGTTCACTTGAGGTCGGGTGATGCAAGAGCTTGCTGGTTTTTAAGGCGACAGTTTGCCACAAATATAAATAAAATCCCGACCATCCAGATAGGCCCAGTCGCAGCGACGCCATTCTTTCTTTCATTCAACCCACGTTTTTTTGTGATTTTAATTCCCACGAGCGCAAAGTCCCCAAGGCGTGTAAGTTATTTACTCTTGCGCCCTTCTTTATTTGTCCCCAAATAGATAGCATTGTATCTTTCAGCTGCAGGTTTAGACCGCCCCCATCACCCAAACGTGGGGGATTATGTGCGTGTGTCTGCCCTGATAACAGATCGCACACGTGAGTTCTAGGTTTAATTAAACTACTTTTTATGGGTTGTGGGGATGTCTCGGCATTCAGTTATGCTGGCACATGTGTTCTTAAAGCAATTCTTTGTCTTGCGTGAATGAGCGGAAGCGTTTTGTTTTCACCCTTGTCACAGCAACCCTCGACAAAGCCTGAAATCACGCACTGGCTTTTTGTATTTACATCTAGCCAGAAAAAGTGTTACAAATTGTGTTTCTGTTTCTAACAGTGTTTCACTAGTCATTTTGTTTAAAAAACGGCGCACATTGGGATTTCTTCTGTATGAGAAAATTCATGACTGTTCATAAGATTTTTAACCAGGCTTCATTTCACGGATCTATGGGGCTTCTCAACACTAGCCGATTCATCATTTTATTTAAATATCTGAACTTTGGGAATAGTGATCCAAGAGCTTGCTGGTTTTTAACGAGCCAGTTTGCCACAAATATAAATAAAAGGCCGACCATCAAGATAGTCCCAGTCGCAGCGACGCCTTTCTTTCTTTTTTTCAACCCATGGTTTATGTGATTTTAATTCCCACGAGCGCAAAAGTCCCCAAGGTGCATAGTTACTTAGTTATTTACTGTTGCGCCCTTCTTTTTGTCTTAAGTATCCAGCAACAGGCAGACCCTTAGGCCTATCTTGGCCAGTCACACCGGAGCTCAGCAACTGCGTGCTCCACCATCATTGTTTTAAACTTGCACAGCAAGGTGATGCCCTGCAGATGTATCGACCTAGACTTATCGGCCCCCTCTATTGTTTTTGGAAACACTCGGTCCTATATGAAGCGTTCCTCAGAGCCCTCAGAGTCCCATGCCATTTTCGCGTCAGGACCCGCTGCGGAGCACACCATTTTCTAGGGAACAACCTGATCGCTCGTCAGTGGTGTTATGATCCAATGTTGTCAGTGTTTGTTTTATGTGCGACTCCTCCCACCAGAGGATGGCTGTGGGTTTTTTTCCCCCTTTTCTCTTAGGAGGTGGACCTGGGCGTGCCTGCTGAGTAGTTGGGTGGAGTCTCTTCCTGTCCTTGGATTGGATAATTGGCTGATCACCTCCAGTATTTAACTACGAGATGACAGCCACTTGCCCCCCTCTCTACTAGCCTCCACCATCCAACAAATAGCATGTGTTTTTGAGTCGTTGTTTCATAGAGTGTCTTTGCCCATTGATTTGCAAGTATAACTGTGTGTGTGTGTGTGTGTGTGTCTGGTGTTAGTATCTTAATTTTGTAAATAGCTGTAAATAGATTTGTAAAGTAGCAATTGTGTATTTTGTTCACCTTGTATATATTCTTCACTGCAGCAGCCTAGTAGGTGTGAGAAGCCATTTTTGTTGATTGAGTTTTCTCCTGTTTTTCATTTAGAAAGTTAGGTAAGTGAATTGTCTTTTGTTTGGTTTTCATTTGTGTAGGAAAGCATAGGGACTATTAGGGAGTTTTGTTTGTTATTTTTGGCACTGCTCACTGCTGAAGGAAATAAATGGCTGCTTAGCACTTTAAAAGATACTACTGTTTGTGTTCTTGCTTTGGTGGAGCGGGAGTGGGCCAATTTCTTGTTGCGTTCAATACACGCCTAGACAAAGAACGTAACATAAATCGGGGGCTCGTCCCACCTTTTTTTTCGTTGGGTTGACTTGGAGTGTGGGCTCTTTCGTTCTTTGTTCTTTATTCGTTGCCGTTGTCGCTGGTGGGTTACCTGTGTTCTTGGTTAGCTCTACTTTTCTGGTTGGCAGTTTTTTCTTGTGTGGGAGGGTATGTGTTAGTATGGAATTTAAATTGGAGGATTTCACTTTAGGCCCAACTGAAGAAAAGTTGGACAGATGTAAAAAGGATGACCTCATTCTTATTGCCAATTTCTTTGATGTGACTGTGCCATTGAATGCAAAGAAAAAAGAGCTTAAAGAGCTCCTGTGTATTAAACTGCATGAAAGGGGGTTGTTTGGTGAGCCTGGTCCTGCAGAGGGAGTCGAGCTGGGAGCTGTTGCTGGTATTCCTGCCCCACTGAAAACTCTCCCTCCTCAACCTGGCCCTTCTGCGGAAGAGCTGCAGTTAACGCTGCGCATAAAGGAGGTGGAGTTAAAAAAGCAGCAGTTGGAGGTGGAAGCTATGCACTTAAGGGTGAGGGCTCTGGAAATAGAGAGGGGAGCCTCTGTATCTGCCAGTCCTCCTACACCTCGGTCATCCCCGCAGTCACCATCCCCTAAGCCAGAAGACAGCTTTGATGTAAGTAGGCACATCAAATTAGTCCCAGCATTTAGAGAAACTGAGGTAGACTCTTATTTCACAGTGTTTGAGCGCATTGCAGGTGCACTACACTGGCCAAAGAATGTATGGTCTCTTTTACTTCAGTGCAAATTGGTGGGGAAAGCTCAAGAGGTATACACAGCTCTTTCACTTGAGGACAGTTTGGACTATGACATTGTGAAAGCTGCTGTCCTGCGTGCATACGAGCTTGTACCAGAGGCTTATAGGCAAAGATTTAGGAATGTGAAAAAATCTGCCACCCAGACTTATGTGGAGTTTGCCAGAGAAAAGAAAACTCTGTTCGATAAATGGTGTCACGCTACAAAAGTAAAAACCTAAGATGACTTGCGCGAGCTGGTGTTGTTGGAAGAGTTCAAAAGTCAACTCCCAGAAAAAGTGGTAACCTACTTAAACGAACAGAAGGTTACAACTCTTGCTGCTGCTGCTGTACAGGTTGATGAGTTTGTGTTGACACACAAAGGGGTGTTTTCATCTCCTGTTCACAGCCCACCGAAGCTCAGTTATCCCAAAAAGCTGGTCTCCAGAGAACACCCGTCGTACCACCACCTCATCCATTGAAAATAGAGAGTGTTGTTATTATTGCCATGAGCAGGGACACCTCATTGCTGTTTGTCCCATTCTCAAAAGAAAGGAACAGACCAGGAAGGGTAAATCTCCCTCCCCAATAAACTTTCTACAGACTAAACCTCATGCCTTAGAAGATGTGACTGTAATTCAAAGTGATAAAGTAGATGAAGAGTTCAAGCCCTTTGTGTCAAAAGGTTTTGTTTCATTGATGGGAGAAGAAAAGAGGGTTCCTGTTAGTATTTTGCATGACACTGGTGCAAAACAGTCGCTCATTCATGAGGGTGTCTTACCGTTCTCAGCTCAATCCTATTGTGTGGAAGTTATGACACTCTCAGTAGATAAAGATAAGCTTATAGAAGCCCAGAAAAATGATGAAAGCTTATCATCCTGTTGAGCTTATGTGAAGGAACCTAAGTGTAGGAAATCTGCGTCTTACCTCATTGAGGATGGGGTGCTGATGCGCTACTGGACTCCCAGTTCTGGCTGCACACACGAGGGAGTGCAGCAAATTGTTGTTCTGCAGTCACTCCGTTTCCCGGTCCTAAGCTTAGCACATGACCACATCATGTCCGGTCACTTGGGAATCACAAAAATATACAACCGTGTCCTCCGTTACTTCTTCTGGCCTGGTCTCAAATCTGATGTAGTAAAATTCTGCCGCTCGTGCCATACATGTCAGCTTGCCGGTAAACCAAATCAAGTGATTCCGGCAGCTCCGTTAAAACCCATCCCAGTCGTTGGGGAACCATTCGAGCATGTTATTGTTGATTGTGTTGGTCCTCTTCCAAAAACAAAATCTGGAAACCAATACCTCTTCACCATGATGTGTACTGCCACCCGTTATCCTGAGGCCATTCCGCTGCGCTCATTAAAAGCCTGTGGGATTGTGAAAGCCCTTGTTAAGTTCTTTTCTACCTTTGGACTGCCTAAACGCATCCAAACAGATCAGGGCACAAATTTTATGTCTAAAATCTTTGCCCAGGTCATGACAGAGCTCGGTGTTAACCATCACACTTCCAGCGCGTATCACCCGGAGAGTCAGGGTGCATTAGAAAGGTTCCACCAAACTCTGAAAAACATGCTTCGCAAATTTTGCACTGAGTCAAGCCGTGAGTGGGATGAGGGGTTGCCACTACTGTTGTTCGCTGTCAGGGAGACATGCCAGGAGTCTTTGGGGTTCAGTCCAGCTGATTTAGTTTTTGGCCACACGGTGCACAGTCCGCTACGTCTTTTGAAAGAGAAATTTCTCTCAGATAGGCATCGTCCAAGAGAAAACATTCTGGACTATGTTAGTTCGTTTAGAGAGAGGCTGCATAATGCCTGCAATTTTGCTCGTGACGCGCTAGCAAAGGCTCAGGTCAGAATGAAAACCCATTTTGATAGAAAGTCTGTAGCACGGATGTTCCAGTCAGGTGATCACGTGTTGGTTTTCTTGCCTGTCGTTGGTTCTCCCCTGCAGGCAAAGTTTTCTGGTCCGTATGTCCTTGAGCGTAAACTGAGTGAAACCGATTACGTCGTGTTAACCCCTGACCGTAAGAAGAAAAGTCGCTTCTGTCACATCAACATGCTGAAGGAGTATGTTGGTCGTGAACGCTCTGGTCCGTCGCCTGCTGTGTCACCTATTGTGTCAGTGTCCATCTCTCAACCCTTATATACACTGTGTCCAAATTCATGGGCTGCATCCTCCTGAGGACCCGGCCTTCGCGGTCTACGTGGGCCGGGTCCTCAAAAGGTCGGGTAGGCCGGAAGTAAACGGCTGTGGAGTTGGACGGTCTAGCCTTCTGATTAGCGTCACCGCTGTCTCGGTGGAGTTTAATAAACTCGGCCGTCTGCTCCTTGCTATCTAAAATATAATAGGACACTGGAGTAAATTCTCGACCACCTCACACTTCTGATAATCAGTTTTCTGTTTGACGTTTATTCAGCTGTGTGAAAACTATAACTTAATCTCAGCCAAACCGATTTACTCAGGAACAAATAAAACACTGAAAAAAGCCAAACAATAACATTTTTAGGTTGTCTAAGTGACTTATATATTACGTTTAACCTGAGTAGCGAAAGTCCGCAGTGAGCTGAAAATGATGTGCTGGAAGTTGTGCCGTTCTCGGCGGCTTCAGTGACCCTCGAGCTCTCGGCTAGCTAACGAGCTGGTGGGTAACAGACGTCTCCGAAAACGTCGAAGCACTTTTGCAAATATGCGATATCTTGATAAACCGAGCAGATATTTGAAATTTACACAGCTACATTCTCGCCTGAAAATATGTTAAAAGTTTATTTTGTGACCCAGAAAGATTAATAAGAGTAATTTTAAAACTTAGTAGCGGCCGCCATTGCCGGAAACTGGAGTTTGGCTGGGCTATGAATTCTGGGATATGGTGGGCCACGAAGGACAGACCCGACCCATCCTTCAAATTCGGGGAAAAGGAGGACGCATTTTTTGGCTGCATTCGGAGGAGTCTACGAATTTGGACAGCCTTCGGCGCGTCGCTGTGACGTAATCAGTCTACAAATGCGTCCTCAGGAGGATGCAGCCCATGAATTTGGACACAGCTATAGTCCCTGCGATGATGAGTTGGATGACAGGCACAGCTCTGTTTCCGGTGCACGTCTGAGGAACTCTGAAATCTTGGCTGACTTGGATGTCTATTTAGCAAATCTGTCTGATCCTGCCAAATCTGATGTCCGTGAGCTCATTAAAAATTACCCAACTCTTTTCAGTGATATCCCCACTCAAACACACGTGCTGAGTCATGATATTGACGTGGGTGATCACAAACCAATAAAGCAACATGCCTACAGAGTAAATCCCACTAAGCGTGCCATAATGCAGCAAGAAGTCCAGTATCTTCTTGACCATGGTTTGGCCCTTCCCAGTAATATTTCTTGGAGCTCACCATCACTTCTCGTCCCAAAGCCCGATCAAACCTCCCGTTTCTGTAACGATTACCGAAAGGTAAATGCTGTTACAAAACCAGACTCTTTTCCACTCCCACGCATGGCTGACCTGGTCGATCGTGTGGGCTCCGCAAACTTTGTGACCAAACTTGACCTCCTTAAAGGATACTGGCAAGTCCCATTAACCAAACGCGCATCAGAAATCAGTGCCTTTGTTACACCCGACCATTTTTTGCAATACACCGTCATGCCGTTCGGGTTAAGAAATGCTCCCGCCACATTCCAGCGACTGATGAACACTGTGTTACACGGAGTCATAAACTGCGAAGTGTATCTGGATGATATAGTGGCCTATTCATCCACATGGACTGAACACCTCAAAACCCTCAGTGAAATATTTCACCGCTTGCGTGATGCCTCTCTGACACTAAACTTGGCTAAATGTGAGTTTGGAAAGGCTGTTGTAACCTATCTAGGGAAACAAGTAGGACAGGGTCAAGTCCTCCCTGTTGCTGTGAAAGTGCAGGCAATATTAAACTTCCCAGCTCCACAGACGCGTCGGGAGCTGCGTCGTTTTCTAGGCATGGCAGGTTATTATCGTGGGTTCTGCAAAAACTTCTCCGAGGTAGTAGCCCCATTAACCAGTCTTGCCAGTCCAAAGTCACCGTTCGTGTGGTCAGAGACATGTCAGTTTGCTTTCGAAGCTGCGAAAGCCCTCCTTTGCAGTGCTCCTGTGCTGGCCGCCCCTGATTTCACATGTCCATTCAAGCTTGAGGTGGACGCCAGTGTTTTGGGGGCTGGTGCAGTGCTTTTGCAGGAGGATGAATATGGCATTGACCATCCAGTCTGTTTCTTTTCCAAAAAATTCCTAAAACACCAACTGCATTACAGCACGATTAAAAAGGAAGCCTTAGCCTTATTGCTAGCCTTGCAGCACTTTGAAGTGTACCTTGGGTCCAGTCCCCTTCCAACCGTCGTGTTCTCTGACCACAACCCTCTCCAGTTCCTAACTCGGATGCAGAACAGCAACCAGCGCCTTATGCGCTGGTCCTTACTCCTCCAGGACTTCAACATTGAAATCCAGTACAAAAAGGAACTGCTGTTCCGAGGATTGGGCTGAAGGGAGAGTCAAACTGGTTGGCTGGGTCCGGGGAAAGCGTCAGAGTCACTGAAATTAGAGTACAGACATTCAGGTATGGTTCGGGAGGAATACGGGCAAGCTGTTTGTTCTGAATTTTCCCTTGCACTGCTTACTTGCTGCGGGTGGTCAGTAGTGGCGTGGAGGGGTGAGTGGTTCGAAATCCAAAATCCCTGGGGTTGAGGCAGGGAGGCAGGCAGGTGCATGGGGCGAGAAACCCGTGAGACTGTCAGGAGGTCCAGCGTCCGGATGGGTGTTCTACAGCGGAGATTTGTGTCTGGCAACTTGGTGCGTGGCTATGAAAGAGAGATATAGAATGAGACAAGGTAGTTTGCAAATCGTGTACAAAATCACAGCGGTGGCCTGCACTAACTAGGGTTAGCTGAGAATCTGGCGAAGAGAGGTCGAGTGCGCTGGCCTTATGAGTCCCCGGCTTAATTACCCACAGATGCGAGCAATAAGCAGAACACAGTGGCTCCTCCCAGGGGTGGAGATGCCAGCTCGGAGGGAGAAACACTGGCAGCCACCCAGACCATGACAAAATTATGTAACACCAGGGCTTTTTCTCCAATTTGCTCCCAGGATTAATAAACTGAGCAGAAAAACATACAGACTCCGTGATCACAACACCAAACCTTACAACAGGTGTGTATACAACTGTCTGTATACATGTGAATTTTAAAAAAGTTTAAATAATTACAAAATGTTCTATGGCCGACCGTTTTTATACCTACAGGTCTGCGACAGAGCACCAGGTGTGTGGAGAAGCAGGACCATCCGGAATAAGGCACACTACACGGTAAGCATAGTCATATATAAATTAAAAAAAAAAAAAAAGAGAGAGAGACTTGTCTATCTTCACAGGCAGCTGCACAGTACCCCTTCTCATAATGATCAGGACAGCGAACGATCCCTGACGTTTTTGGAATATTTGAGCAGAATTGAACTCCCAGAACAACAACAAAAAAAAACAGGAGCATTGTGCAACAGTGGAGAGTCAGAAACATTTTTCAACAACACCCCAGAGTGAGTGCCTGCCATGTGATTTTAGTGATGATTTTGAGTACAGCATATCTGATTTCAATTTAGTTCACATACCCACCACACCAGAGTGTATCAGAAATAGCCTTGATTCACACACAGATTTTGAAGAAGGCTGCATAACAGACTCTGAAATATCACAGGCACACGACGCATACTTAAATGCTGCAGACTCGCCGCCTGCTGAACAGAGTCCTACTGCTTCAATAGTCGATAAATTAAGTTTGCTTGAAGCTAAACTCAGCCAACATCAACAAGCCGCACAGGAACACATGCAAGAAATAACCGGTGCTCTAACTAGGATCACTGAGGTAATAAACAAAGCCTGCAGCGTATTAGATGTCATCTGCACCAGAATTTTAAATCCCTGACTTTTAAAATCCACACCATGGACCCTCCTAATAAATTATTTAAACATAATAATGGTACCTCCACTCCTGCTAGATGGTTTGAGTTAGAGGCTTTTAACCAATGGTCTGAACAAATAATAAACAAATGTGACACTCTGGTTGCAAGACTTAATAGTGAGCGTGCCACAACATCTGATGCACATCCTTGTCTTACTGTTCCTACTGCTGCTGCTGCCGCTGATTGTGTTATTACTGATGCTTCTGTCACACCTGCTTGGGGGTGTGCACCTGGCACACAAACGTGTCTGGGTGCTGTTGCTGCTGCTGATAAACCATATTTTAAGGTTAAAGAATATAACAGTTGGTAAGACGATGAGTTTTACTTCTCACTGTCCGTGTTATGTTGTAGTATCCATTATCATGTATGCTGCTTTGCTCTGTGGACTGTTTAATTGTATTCATGAAATAAACCAGACTTTCAATGTCTGAATCTTTTACTGTTTTTCTGCTTTTCTTCACCCCAAGTTGACAAATCCCACAGACATCCAGAGTTAACTCACTAAAATGTGGAGCAATCTCAGTGTATTTAGCTGCTTTTTCCCTAAACATAATCAGTTGACTGAGAGAAATGTCTGTAGTCATCCACTTTGGTCATTGTGAACGTTGAAGGAGATTTGTTCCATAGACACCTTATACTAGTGTTTCCTACACTTAATCCAACACTACTATGTTCTATTTAAATCCAGATTCCTTTTATAGATTGCAGTGGAACTTTTTAAATCATAGCTTAATGGGACAGAAGTACAAGTCACTCTTTACTAACACATTGTAGATAAGTTTATTGCTGGACAACACAGCTAACAGCCTCACACACTCTTTAGATTTTTGAAGTTTTGTATGTAATGGTTTAGTCTCTCACACCTTACCCTTTTCTCCCCAGTATCACAACAGTATGACTCCCAAAGTACGGCTCAGTAAACAAACAAGGACTCTAAATTCAGAACAGAAAGATACAGTTGGAAGATTAATGATTGCGTTTTTTTATGATGCGTAGTAAACTACCCCCTCTTCTTCTTCTGTGCTGTTGTTGTTCGTGTGTGTGTGTGTGTATGCCTTAGAAGTCAAAGTATACATTAGCCATACTTACAAAAACATTTTTAATTTCATTTAGAACTGAGATTCTAAGCTGTAAGCAGAAATCATAGTGGTTCGGGTAACTTCTCAGGGCCTTGGAAGGGCGGCCGAAGGGGATGTGGCAAACTGGCTCGTTAAAAACCAGCAAGCTCTTGGATCACTATTCCCAAAATTCAGATATTTAAATAAAATGATGAATTGGCTAGTGATGAGAAGCCCCATAGATCCGTGAAATGAGGCCTGGTTAAAACTCTTATGAACAGTCATGAATTTTCTCATACAGAAGAAATCCCAATGTGCGCCGTTTTTTAAACAAAATGACTAGTGAAACACTGTTAGAAACAGAAACACAATTTGTAACACTTTTTCTGGCTAGATGTAAATACAAAAAGCCAGTGTGTGATTTCAGGCTTTGTCGAGGGTTGCTGTGACAAGGGTGAAAACAAAACGCTTCCGCTCATTCACGCAAGACAAAGAATTGCTTTAAGAACACGTGTGCCTGCATAACTGAATGCCGAGACATCCCCACAACCCAAAGTAGTTTAATTAAAACATAATTAATTGATTAAATTAAAACCGCTCACTAACACATAGTGAGTCAAAAAGGTGAGCGAAGAAGAAAAAATCAGTGCATTATGGGAAGCCCGCAGCAGCCTAGGGCTAACTGCTGCATTACCAAGGGAGGATTCAGGGTCATCTGATCCAGCCTTAACAATATGCTTTGTCAAACAGTAAGGTTTTAAACCTAAACATAAAAGTAGAAAGGGTGTCTGTCTCCTGAATCCAAGTTAGAAGCTGGATTCACAGAGGAGGAGCCTGGAAGCGGGAGGCTCTGCCTCCGATTCTACTTTTAAATATCCTAGGAACCACAAGTAAGCCTGCAGTCTGGAAGTGAAGTGCTCTACTGTGAGGTCTTGAGATAAGATTGCCACTACCAGACTCAGAAACCAATAAACCTTATATGTCACTGCAACATTATCCCATTAGTCTTTAGCCCTGGAGATACTTTGCTAGATCTAAAAGCCCAGAGGGAGTTGGCTTGTTGGCAGCTTGTTATTAAGAGTTAGTTGGCTATGGCCGTAACTCAGTCAGGTCCTGGGTTAAAAAAAGAAGTGCAATATGTCCATAAGTGAGGCTTTATAATCTAATAATAATAAAAAAAAATTGTCAGAACTCTGTCTGCTGGTCTAGAACAATAGAATATGCACACTAAAGAGCCATCCTTAATAACTCTGATCAGCCACTTTGCAGCAACTTCATCAAACAAAGAACATCAGTACTGGAAGACTCCTCTCTCTCTAAAATCATTCACACCCACAGCCATCAGGCATTTTATTTTTCATGAAAATAGCAGATGAGCTATGTCAGACATTACATTTCCGTTTGGGATAAATAAGGTTCTTATGACCTTTATGACCTTTTCTTTTTTTTAGAGAATAAATGATATGTTTTTCGAAGACTGAGCAAAACTGGAGAGATGTCTGTTAGAAAGAAGCATCACACAACACCAGCATCAAATGGCTAATGGTTTTAATAGCTGAACAAAACTAATCTATATCACATATCGAGACTTCAACAAGGAGTCTGAGGCATAAAGAGCTAAAAACACCTGGACTTGACACGGTCCACACCTTTTAGCTAAAGAGCCACTCCATGATGGACACTCAGCAAAACCAAATGGGCTTTTAGGGACAAAAAGGGTGACTAGAAAGTCATAAGGTTTATGATTTTCAGCAGAAATGCTGTGAGCAACAAAAATATGAAAAAGGTTATGTTTTCTGGTCTAGGGGACAACACAGACAATTCTGTTCATTTTACAAGTAGTTTTAATCCCGTACTGATCTTTAGTGTGTTCTATAGTATCCTTGTAGTAAAAAAGTAAAACAAGAGCCAGACTTGTGACTTGTTTGAGAAGCAGAGTGAACAGTGTTTTTATAAATACAGAACTGTGTGCAACTGAGAAGCTGTGTAGATGCAATCTGTGCCACAATACCATTCTGTTCAAAATAAACTAAAAAAAGACTGGACCGATTAAAAGCCTTAATTTCTACATTCATTTCTACAGCCATTGTTTCCAATATTAACCCCTCCAACAAAAACCCAACTTAATTAAGAATGAATTAATGTAAAATAATCAAACTTTATTCACGAATAAAGCAAAATACAATTCCTTAATTAACTCAACATCACAAAATAAAGGCTTCATTTATATTGTTTTTAAGATGTTTTATTTTAATTTGAACCATCCTTTTCCTCTACTGAGGAGATGAGAATCTGCCAAAGAACAGGATGGACTTGGTCTTATTGTGTCTGATAAAGAAGAGGAAGGGGTGATCTGCTCTGAAGTGTTCCTCCCTCAACATGCAGAATGCTACCATTCCAGCTGTGGCTGCAGCAGCCTCTGTGCCCTCCTCGTTCACCTCCACAAAGGCCTTGTGGGCCACCGTAGACAGGAAGAGCCCCCCTTCACCGTTCATGCCAGACAGGTCAGCGCTTCCTGCACAGAACACATTCTTCATACCCAGTTTAGCCAGAGGATCATTCAGCTCGTAGTCTTCCTCCAGCTTAAACTTTGGCAGGTGAACAAGAACTTCTGAATCAACATCCATGTTTTTCCTGTCGGTCCATTCATTCAGCCTCTCCTGTGTTAGCTCATTCTCCAGCTGGAACACAGTTAATACATTTTATGGCATCTTTGTTGTTAAATTTTAACATTGTAAAAAACATTACCTGAGAGCTACTTGGTAAACTCTATAGTCATTAAACTTTGATAATAAAGCAAAACGCTGACTTTTCTTTATAGGTAGTTCTTTACCTTCAGCAGAGGGTCTGAGCCGTCTGAGGACTCTGCAGGTAGAAGAACAAACATGCTGAGCTCCTCATTCACGTAGGGCAACTCTAGAATCTGCAGACCATGGTCATGAATGTAGTTGTAGGGAAGCTTCTTCATCTGGTACATCATCTGGACTGGTACGGTCTCATTCTGACAAACAGCAAACACAAGAAATCCATCTTACTTGAGTTAAATTGCTTTCTCTGTTTAAACTGTATGTCCCATACTTAGAACAGGATTACATTTAATTTTTACCTGTTTGACTTTAAAGGGCATCTCTTTGGTGTTTTCCTCATCAAATGGGTTCCTCCAGTTGCCCTTGAAGTAGATAGCATTGACCAAAGCCAGTCTGGTATTTGAGCGTACTGTTCCTGGCTTCAGAAGGTCTTTTATCTTATCTGACAGGAAATACAGAAACAACAATATTTCATTATAATCCACAGAGGATGCTAAAATGATTCTCTGCTGTTCAGGCTGTGGAAGATGCACACTCTCACTTTCTGTCTGCTGCTCGACCCAGCTGTTGATCTCTGCTCTGCACGCCTCTGGAGCTCCGATGAAGTCCACAGCCTTCAGGTCTGCCTGGTAGTACTTCTGTGTGGCTTCAAGGAAGTCCTGCAGAGAGCAGACATCTGTTTATTAATCCAGTCTTTGTAATGAAGAACTTTATGAAGAGAATAATTGATGAGGACACTCACTGGGAGGAAGTGGGCAGTGTTTTCTCCATAAAGACGGTTGGCTAGTTTCAGGATGTAGGATGCAGACGGTGAGTTGATGTCAGCGTTCAGTTTCTGGAAGTCTGCATGGACGCCTTCACCTGAGCTGAATGAGAGGGCCTGTGTGGCATTGAAGACAAAGACTGAAAGGACGTGACACTGAGCCTGAGCGACCCTAATGTAACGATTTATTCTTTCAGTATCATGTTTAATAATAACCCTTACTGTGAATCTCTTTTATACTGTTAATATATTTAATATTTACTTTTCATGTCTATAAGAGGCTATTATGATGTGTTATGCTAGAGTTTATTATTCATGTGCTTGACCACTGTCCCAGTTTCCAAAAATTCTTATTGCAGCTAAATTTTTGTGGTTTAGCTGCAGGGGAGGGGTGGAGCAGTGGGTTCAGGGTGTGGTGTCAGGAGAGGCTGACTCACACACCTGCCTGACCATCATCAAATCATGTCTCTCCTTTTAAGGATGTTGCTGGGACTGGAGTAGGAAGCCATGTGGAGTGCTGAATGGAGAAGGCATCTGAAAAGCTGCGCGAACAAAGTGGGTCACCCCCCCCCAATCTCAATAAAACACCTATAAACGTCCAACACCTTTGCCGGGGCAGGCCCAGGAAGTGGCCTAGAGAGGCACTAACCCGCTTCCCTCTGCTTTTTCTCCACAGGTCCTGGTGGCTACACACCCTCCCCTTGATCTGAGAGGGGCATACAGCATACCAGTAAGGTGTCAAGGGGGTATACACCAGGCCTTGGTGGACATGGGCTGCACGCAGACCCTGGTTCACCAAACACTGATTCGAACCAGGGAATTGTTGGAGGCAGAGTGGGTGGAGGTTAGCTGTGTGCATGGGGACATACATGAACATTCCATAGTGCAGCTGCAAATTAAATACAAGGGCAAAACACACAGAGTAAAGGATGGAGTTAACCCACAGCTGACAGATCCCTTAATTCTGGGGACAGATTGGCCAGGGTATAATAACCTGTAGCGTCTGTGCTGCGCTAAGTGGTGATGCGGGGTCGTGTGGCGCTGCCGGCTTGAGTTATTCACTCCTGGAAAAGTTTCTACTGGAGCAGTCTTGGAAGGACACCCTACGCTCAGCCTTCAACCAAGTGATAAAAATTAATGTTCACATGGTGCACTTTGAAAAAACATTTTATTTAACCAAAATAAAAACAGAAGCAAGACTTTTGAAAGAAGAATGAGAAAACTGGGATACAGAAAGATGAGGGAACCCTAAAATCGGTCACAGTAGCTCAGCGTGGGGGAAAGAATCTCAACTCACAATAATTTCTATTGTGAGTTTTAGATTTTCTTAATGTACGAGCTGTGATCAGCTGATCTGGGCTCCTGTTGCTCTGAGGTTTACTGCTCGTTGTGGATTTACACAACCAAATTCAACAACATGTCAGCAGAAGTTCTGCTGGCTGACTTCCATCCTCTACACTGGCAGTACACTGTTTATGTTGTCTTTATACTAGACAGTAAAAAACTGGAATGAAGGTGGAATTCAGTTAGAAAAATTTAAGCATCATCAGCTGAACTTCAAATTGATCTCTGCTATACTCTGCACGATTGTCACTGTGCACTCGTCAAACACAATGCTGTACTGCAGTCTAACCTGTTTATCTTGCACCAAACTGCAGAGTATTGTAATGTAGTCTTTAAATAACACAGGTCATCTACCTCAGTTTGATTAGCAGCATGTTTCACAATATCATCAAAACAAAACAAAACAGTTAGCTCTCTTTCTGTTCTCCCTCTGTGAAATTCAGCAGCTGGACCTTTAGCTAACAACACACTGTGAGACAAACTCCACACAAACAGTTTGTGTGTTTGCTGATATTTATTGAGCTGATAGAAACCTTGCCTTTAAGACTACCTGCCACTCAAAAAACATCACTCCCTTTATGCTTGCTCCTTTCCAGTATTGCTAGCTAGATGGTGAAGTACCACAACCACAACTTATGCAGATCTGCTCTCATTCCACAGTTGTGGCCAAATAAATAAATAAATAAAAACATAGATAAACAAAAAACACTGTCCCATTTTAACCACTGAGTAAGGCGCTTTTGAAGCTTCTATTTTTATGTGACATCAGAATCAGAATACTTTCTTAATCCCGAAGGAAATTATGGGTTACAGCAGGCAGCACGCTAATGGCCCTTGGTGATTGACGTACACGAATATGTACGTCAATCTTTCAAGATTTGTATCCATGTACTCCATTCTATTCAGGGAGTACTTCAATGCAGGAAGAGTCTCCAGAAATAACCCATGATTTGTTTGTGCTGTTGTTACACACATTAATCTCATTTGGAAGTTAATCATCTTCTTTGCAATTTTTTTAAATTGAGGTTTCTAATCCAAATTGTGAAACTGATACTAATATCATTCATTCATTAGCCTGCTGCCTGTCACACTGGAGATTAAACTATATTAGATGAAACTCTCCCAGTATAAAAGTCATTATTCTAAGTAAAGGACAAGCAAGGATTTATAACTATGGATTAAAGCTGTCAAAACCAAACTGTTTTTTTAAACTGAACTTAATGTTCACCTGCCAGTTTTTCTTTTACAGTGTTCTGTTTTTTAAGCAAACAATAGATATCTCGTTGAGAGGCGTTTATTGAGGTCAAAGTCCAGATGCTGTTTCAGTGCCTCTCCCAGGACACACCTTTCAGTTTATGGTTAGGCGGGTATTTGGGCCAATACTGATAGACTAAGTGCAGAAGTCACAAGATATTTTTTATTAAAAAAAAACTCTCATAATGTATCACTACTTTATTTAAGACTACTAAAAGTGGTGCAAAAATGCAGTGCAGGTAACAAGTGACAGTGAGCTGACCTGAGCCATCTGAGCTGCAGTGTCTCCTTTAGCTCCCAGGTAGACCATGGCCAGGGCTGAGCTGATGCTCAGAGGAGAGATAAAGATGTTCCCGGCAGAGTTTGCCTGGCTCAGAGTGCGGAACAGCTCCAAGGCAAAGGCCGTGTTTGAGCTGCTGACGGCGGACATGGCTGACGACGTACGGTTTTCCTGTAAAGTGCAACAAAACTAAAAATAAATAATGTACTATACGCATTTTGTCATGTAACACAATCCGCAATGCACATGAACCTTTACATTTTAAACACCCTAAACCGTCACTACAGGAACATAGAGCAAATTCAAGAAGCAGCTGAATGTAAAACACGGGATAAACGTATAAGGCAAGTTACCGGGATTTAAACCGTCACACGTCAACTTTAGCAGACGTGAATACGCATCTCAAATACAAATACAGCTCGTTGCTCGATGTGCGTTGCTGTTACGAAAGCAGGAGTTTTTACATTACCGGATGTTCCTGCGGCTGAAGTACGGTTTGCTCGCACATAAACAGGGAAAGTGAAAGCAAAACGTAAAGGAAGGCAAAATTTCCCCAAAATATCCTAGAAACGGTGAGGGGATCCGCAGGCTGACCGCTGCTCATTTATACCGAGCGCACAGTGTGGTGTGACAGGACAGGCTTCAGTGTGGGTGGGTGGAACGCGTGAATGGGCGATTCACTGATGGTGACAAAACACGGTATTATACTGAGGAAGAAACAAAAATGCAGTTGGACAGAGCTATGGACGTGTTTGTACAACCTGTAGGACACCACACTGTGCTGTCGGTACCACACAAAACTCCCATTCACGTTTTTCACGTGTGTTTATTTAATTTATGTTTTTTTTTTTTTTTAATGCTGTTCAAAGATTGCATGGTGATCTTACCAAGACAAAACCCCACCCATCTACCTGAGTGGCAACTAGCGTAAAACTTGCTGATAAAGCAGAGTTCACTTTTTTTTTTAAATGTAAATCTGTGTAATATCTCTTCAAACTATAGTCTAAATCAGGGGTGTCAAAAATAAAGGTCGGGGGCCAGAATCGGGCGAACAAACACTCCAATCAAGCCCACTGGACTAAGTTTCTGGGTTTTTTTTTCTATTATAGAAATTACTGCGTGATTATTGCAACTATAGGTAAAAGAAGAAAAAACTCATTAATAACAGTTATATAATTACAGGGCAGTCTGGACAATGAGCTACCAGAACTTTTTCTGCAGTTTTACACATTTATTTCTTACAATTTAAAACCAACGAATCATGCAGATTTCTTTCATTTAGTACTGCAGCATTTCTCTGTCAAGTACAAAACAACATACAGATTTAATTGCACCTTTTTCTTATATTAGGATATCGCCAGGATTAAATGTGGAAATAAACTTCTGTACAGTAACAGAAAGGACACTTTTACTGGTCTGGCCCACTAAGATCAAAGTGGGCTGTATATGGCCAACGATGTAAAAAGAGTCTGACACCCCTGGTTTAGTCTTATATACACTGCGAGGTAGATTTTCAGCTTGGTGAAGAATGCAATGTTATTTCACAATATTTTAGTATCGGAATTATCCTTGAAAATCTCGATTTGCAGCATAGAAACACTGGGAATCAGACAGGACGCAATAACCAGTCTGATGAGAGGTTAACAGCCAGCAGATGTGCTCTGCATACTCTTACCATGTGGATCAGATTTTGTGACACACTTGTGGCCCTGTTGCCTCTGTTATCAAGCCAGTTTAATATTTACGTTTCATGTTTATAAGTCTGTATTATGTATGTTATGCTAGAGGGTTTTTTTTCATGGTGTGTGAATGTTTAACTCTTTTGTCCCAATTAAAAAAACTATTCATGCTTAATGCAGCTTAATTTCAACAAGCTAATATGGGAAGAATGTGAGTAAGACCCATGGCTCTTACCACTATTCAGGATATTTCACAATATCTTTTCCTTATCTTTTTTCACTTGTACGCTTACATCATTCATGCTAAGCAATCATGAGTTGGTGGTCATAAAGTCAGGCTTACCCATTCCAGTTATGAGCACATTCATGTGAGAGGGAAGGTGTTACTAATCACAAATATGGACTAGGTGAACTGGCAGCACAAGAGAGTATTTTACAAAATAAGGGCAAACTATAATGCTACAGCCAAAAAAAGTCATCTACTAATCTGGAGGTTGATGCTCCAATCCCTGGCTGCTCCAGTCTGTGTACCAAAGTATCCTTGGGAAAGATATTGAACCTTGGGTTACTCTTGATGTGTTAATCGGTGTGTAAATGTGTGGGAATGTAAGATAGAAAGCACATTCAAATGAAATACAAATATAAATTTGTAGCTTAAACCAGTAAGTGTGGGTACTTGTAAATTATATTCAATGACAACAAGTAAAAGGTTAAGTTTCCCTGTTTTACTGTTATATTACTATCAAGACATGTAGAATGATAACATAGCTTTAAATTGCTTGTGGCCAGAAGGAGGGGGAGAAAACATCTAAATATATTTCTTAATTATGCTCATTTCATTGAGAATGAAAAAGAGTTTAGACAACCTCCACGAACTTTAAACCTTTATCCTGTTCACACCCTGATGTCAGAGGGGCTTTCTGGGAATGGTGACAATATTTCCCAGAGAAGTGACGAATCAGTAGTACTTTTGTGGGATTGCCATTATCTTTATCGTAGGTAGAAAAAAATAAAGATATGTTGAAGAAAACGTTCATGGTACAGCTAGCTGCAGATTAAGTAGACCTGTAAATGAGTATTTTAATTGGTATCTATCCAGAATGGGTGTGGTTGGTGTGCTGGAAAGTGAATCATGTTTTAACGTGTTTTAACTTTGAGTTTGCACATTTTGGTAGTGTGGTCATTCTGTATTGTACTGTGAATACACAGGAACAATAACTCCTATTCCCAGCAGCTTTCCACATCTAATGCATGACTGTCTGCTTCCTCTCTCTTTGTTTCTTTCTTTGGTGCAAACTTGCTAAATCTCTCAATAAAAAGCTAGTTTGTGGGTACGGGATGTGGTTCTTGGCTCAGCTCAGCTATGGGAGGAGAGACAGGGTAGGTGGTTCAGGGTGCCGTGCTAGGGAAGGCTGTGCAGAACACATATTGTACATATCAGTCTCTGTTTATGCAGAAGCAGCAGGTTAGCTGGCGGTCACTGAAAACATGCTGAATGCAGTATTGAGGTGTGTGCTGCCCAGACTGAGCACTGTACAAAAGATAAACAGCAGAGCACTTGTAGGTACTTCCTAGGATATTTAAATGCAGAATTAAAGGAAGACTCTTCAGCTTTCAGGCCCCTCTTCTATGGAGCCAGCTCCCAGTTTGGATTCAGAAGACAGACACCCTCTCTACTTTTAAGATTTGCCTTAAAACTTGTCATTTTGACAAAGCTCATTCACCTGTTTTCACTCCCTATCATTAGGTATTCTTAATCTCTGGCTCTCCTACACATTGTGTCCAATGTCCTATCTTCTTCAACCTCACTCCAAACTGGTCAGACCAGGTGGCCGCCCCTCTCTGAGCCTGGTCCTGCCGGAGGTTTCTTCCCGTTAAATGGGAGTTTTTCCCTCCCACTGTTGCAAGTACTTGATCATAGGGGCTTGTGCAGTTGTTGGGGATTTCTCTGTATTATTGTAGGGTC
Organism: Pelmatolapia mariae; assembly: GCF_036321145.2. Classification (NCBI taxonomy): domain Eukaryota; kingdom Metazoa; phylum Chordata; class Actinopteri; order Cichliformes; family Cichlidae; genus Pelmatolapia; species Pelmatolapia mariae. The sequence continues at coordinate 27,939,330 of NC_086242.1, read as the reverse complement.
GTTACCTTGCAATATTACCTTACCTTTGAGGTAAGGTATATAAATAAAACTGGTTTGAACTGAATTGATCTACAGCTGCTGTGTGTGTGTGTGTGTGTGTGTGTGTGTGTGTGTGTGTGTGTGTGTGGTGTTGTGAACTCACGCTGGTTCTGATTTGGACTCAGTTATTGTGCATGGCATATTAATTAAAAATTACGTATTCCAGTTTTTGTGTGTGGAATCTACCAATGTAATTGACCTTTAGTAACCTTTGCTGATGATGTGGTTATTTTACTTTCTCTGGTGTGCAGATTCAGTAGTGGACGGTACATTCAGTACATTTACTACATTTAAATAACGTCCTGTAATCACTAATTACAGTCAAAATATGTACTATACAGCATATAAGTAAAGATTCAATAAGTACATACTACTACTACTAACTCAGATGTGAAAACTACCACTTTTTTTAGCATAAATATTTATTTAAGTTTGGTTTTCAGGATTCCAGATAGAGGGGGTTTGAAGTTGCAAAGCTCTGTATGTGAAGTTTACTTTATAAAAAATCCTTTCTGGAAACTGTCTGTGTATACCCCATTGACTCCAGTGAAACTGAATGAAGCTCTTACTTTTGTCTTTATGTCACAGTACAACTTTTTGTATAATATGGTTTTATAGCCTGCAATGGCTAATTTTTTTAAATAAACAGTATGCGTAGGCAGGCAGGATGGATCAGAAGTCACACAGGTGTGTCTGTGTGATTCACTGTGTAGAGTGACTTACACAAAGGCTTACTGTATGCTAAAGCTTTGTTAACCACAGACACATGATAAACCTCCCTGATTAATGACAGCTGTTAGCCTCTCTGTTATGTTACCATTTCTCTTGTAACTCTCCTTCCACTGCATTGTTTAACTATCGATTCAAAAGCTGGTCTTCACCAGAAATACTAATGGGGTTTTTTTTTGTTGCTTTTTTTAAATCAGTTTTTTTCTTTTCGTTTACCAAAAAAAATACAGATTTTGGCTGAAACAGTTCTTGAGCTATTGCAGGTAAATAGGGGAGGCAGGGATAGCTCAGTAGGTAGAGTGGTGGGCCCATGGTCGGGAGTTTGAACGGTTCACTGAACGGCCACCCTGAGCAAGGTACCATCTCTACACATTGCTGGGCGCTAGATTGGTGGCTGCCCACTGCTTCACTGAGTGAATGGATTAAATGCAGGGAGGAATTTCCCCACAGGAATCAATAAAGTATTCATCATTATCAAATCAAGGATAAAGTAAAGATATCTACAAAATATCCCCAACATTTGATCTCAATTTGCTGTTCGTTAAAAAAACTTGATGTAATACACCCCCATACAGTGTTTTAAAAGGACAATAAAATAAACAGAGATAGGAGATGAATGCATTACCAAAGTGTGGGATTTTGAGCAAGGTCTTGGCCCGTAACGTCATATGCAGAGGGTTTGCATGTCAAGTGAAGGCTGTGTGCAGGCAGCAATGGTGTATCTAAATTGCAGACTCACGGCAGGCAAAGATGCACTCAAAAACAGCTTTATTGCTGGACACGAAAACTAACTAAACTGAAACTACAAATAAACTAAACAGGCTTGGCCAACAGCACACACGGTACAGAACAAGGGAGATCACGGCACAGACCACGAGAAACACAGGGTTTAAATACACAGAGGGAGCAATCAGGGAATGGGAGACAGGAGGGAAACACAGCTGGGACAAATCAGGGCTAACGAGACAAGGGAAGCAAAACCCGACACATTAACATAGGACACAGACTACCAAAATAAAACAGGAAACACACGACAGGCACAGACGTACGGACTTGATACTAAACAGAGGGATGAACCATGGGACAGGAGAAATAGCACAGAGTAGTAACACGGATACAGGTAAGGCACATTGACTGAAACTAGAAAAACAAAAATAACCTCAAAAGAACTAAAACCATGAATAACAATGATTTTAAATTATAATTAAACGAAAAAGCACTGGGTCAACAACCCAGGGCCCCCTGCCGAGTCTTGTCCGGTGGAGGTGGCTCTTCTATGTTGTGCCAAATGTTTGTGAAGTGGCTGTTTTGGTCTCTCCAATGTAGAGGTCTGGGCATTCCTCGCTGCACTGTACAGCATACACCACTGGTTTGATATGTAAGATGACCTGATGTGCAAAAATTATTATTACTGTTAAAATAGGTCAGCTGTTCAAGAGTCTGATAGCAGTGGGGAAGAAGGAGTTGGTGAGTCGAGATGTTCTGGATTTCACCTTCTAAACCTTCATCCAGAGGGCAGAAGTGTGAACAGTCCGTGTTGGGGGTGTGTGGGGTCTTTGAGGATGGAGGCAGCTCTCCTCTGGACTCTGCGATGGTAGATGCTCTGCAGAGAGGGTAGCGGGGTCCTGGTGCTCTCCACAATGCAGCTGTAGAACCTGCTGAGGATCTTGGCCGACATACCAAATTTCCTCAGCCTCCTCAGGAAATACAGCTGCTGCTGAGCCTTCTTGACCAGCTGTGTGGTGTTCAGTGTCCAGGTGAGGACCTCGGTGACATAGACGCCTACAGTTGATTTTTGTCAGGTCACCTCTGTTTCTGTTTTTTCTTTTTGTATTGTTTTTTGTTTTCACAATGAAAAGTGGAATAAAAATAACTAGCCTTAGTCAGTTAATTAAAAAAAAAAAAGATTAAATGCAGAAATCCTGAAACTTAAGTCTGAATAGACATTCACCACAAGAGGGAGCCAGAGTCACATACTGCTGCTTTTGAGGGGGGCTCTTTTGTTTTGTTTTTTCTCCATGTTCATTACTGCAGGAACCTGAATAGAGTCTGTATGATGTAAAGACTGATAAAAACAAACATTTATTCTGTGCAATAAATCAAAGAGGCAGAGTATCCAGAGATTGTTTCAAAAAACACAAGTCTTACAGATGTTTTTCTTTTTATTACTCTGAGGAGCTCCATGAAGATTTTACCTCTAACATCCATCTCTGAAGTGTTGTTTTATTGCACTGGCATTTCTGTTAACAGCAGAATGATCTTTGTGTCCTGTCAGCATGCTCCATTATCAAAAGGCAATGCACTGTAAAAAATATTCAACAAAAAAAAATTCCTTGTAAATTTCTACAATGACATTTTCTGTTTTTCATGTAAGTTCATGGACTTTTCTGTACATGGTAAAATGGAAAATTCTGTAGATTTACAGTATGCCCTTCTTTACTATTTACAGACATTTCCTTTAACTATAAAACGGAAAATTCTGTTTTCTCACGGTAACTTTTCTGTGCCATTAACGAACATTTCCATTAATAGTAAAATGGAAAATTCTATTTACATTACAGGCACTTCCTTTCACTGTAACTCAGTAAATATCCTTGTATTCTCTTCAACTCGAAAACTTTACTAAAATATAATGACAGCATGTCATTGACAGCATGTCATTATATTTCATCTAACACATGAACAAAATAACTCACAATCTTTAAAATTTGAGAATTTTTATTTTCCTTGAAATCAGTTTGGTCCTCATGTGAATGTGTTCGTATACATCCAAGTGGCTCCAAAGTGTTTTCTTTAAACAGAACACCTGACAAACACCGACAAACATGACATTTAACAACCTGCAGAGTACCTTTAAGCTAGAATCACTGCCCCCTCTGCAGGTGGGGGAGGGATATAGCAGAAGTGGAGGATGAACTCAACTTGGGTGTCTATTGTCTTATGTAGTCTGGGAGTCCATTGAATGCTGGTGTGGGTGTAGTTTTCCTCTGCGGTGGGGTTGGGTGGGCTGCCCCAGGCTCTGTGGGGCTTGGAGGTGCTGCTGCACCTGTGGTCCCCGGTCCAGATGGGCCCTGTCCCATTGGTGGATTCCAGGGAATGGGGGTACCTACCAGGGTCAGCGTGGGAGCTGGCTCATTCTTTAAATGAACTGCTCAGCATTACATAAATAACAAATAACATTTTCAACAAATGTTAGAGCAAAGACACAGTTACAGGGAAAATGTCTGCAAATGTTAACCAAACATTTTTATGTGTTACAACATGGACATAATGATAAATCTACTGGGGTGAAACTAAACTTTTAATAATAATAAGATACACCGTTTATTTGTGTATTGATAACAAACTATATTATCCAGCTATAAATGAATAATCTTAATTTTGTGCCTTTGTCATACAGTCTTAAAATGCTTTCAAGGTTCAAAATGGCTGAGATATAACTCTACACATTTACTGCCTCTGGGTGGATCTATAAACATAGACACTGATTTCTATTTCGGTCTCCTCCTTTATCTGCAGCCGACTCTGCTCAAACACTGTAAAACTGCTGCAGTCAGTACTGCAACATCTATGTGAATGTCTTTCTAGTGTTAGAGAAATGTTTTTACCTGATTGGAAGTTCTGACAGGTTAGCCACACTAAAGTGACAGGATTGGTTCCTCAGGTTTGCTACATAACCCCAGTTTTCTGAGTCCGCTGAGTCAATTCAAAATTAAAATGCCTGAATTTGATACAGATTTTGATACAGAACGCTTGTTATTTTCATGATATTCTTCTAGCATGAAAAAAGAGAGAGTGGGTGGCTTTAAGATACTGAACCCCAAGTTGCTCTCCGATCCATTCATCGGGGTGTGAATGTTAGATAGATAAAGTGCTTGTGTGAATGAGGCATGTTGTATAAACTGCTTTGAGTGCTCTATGTAATAGACAATTTAATTATCATATGGATATGTGAGCAAGATTAAAAAACTGATTTTCATTGGAGACAGTCTGATAGTTCCTTTGGTATTTTGAACTGTATGTTCTGTGCCTTTCCCTGACCCAGTATTTGATGGTGTTACACTTCTCTCTTCAATATGTTGCACTTGTCAGCAACAGGGAGGGCATGTTGGAAGAGTGCCTGACCTTTCATAAATCTTATCATTGTTATTTTGACTTATTTACGAGAGTGAGATGAAAGCAGACCAGCTTTCCACCAGCAGCAGGAGGCAAAGGCAGGGGCGAGGAGTGTGTGTATGTGAGGGGTGTTTAACTTACTACCTTTGTCCTTCAGCCTGCACATTTAGGGCACACTAATATCCCAGAAGCACAGTTAAACAGTTCTAAACTCTCAGACAGTATGGCTTAAATGATCAGGTTCTCCTGGGGCACATATTACAACACAAATTGAGGCTAGTGTCCCCTAAGCCAGCCTACTAGACCACAGCAGGAAAAACCCCATTGTAGAATATAAAAAGACATAATGATGATGTTCCACAGCAATGTCTGATGTCAGCCAAGGACTTTCAGCTACAACTACAACTACATGAAGTTATGGAACTATTGTATATACATGTATATAAATATAACCATATAACAAGTTAAATGCTGAACTATTCTCTTTGGAGTTTGGAATTAGTCAGCTACAGGTTTGACTCTGGCCATGCTTTGTCCTGTGAGGTTAAATCAAAGAAGTAGAAATGGAACATGCTGATCATGAAATGCGTTATCATGTTAATGTGTGCTTTTCTTTTACCCTAACCCTAGTCATAACCATGTGTATTTCCTCCATCATCCAGAATCACTGTTAAGCTAAGGAAAACACCCACTGTCACCCAGTCCATCCTCAAAGCACAGAACATTAGCATTCATTTAACACTGGTTTGAATATTCATCATACTCTTGGTTCTAATTTAGTTGGCATATAGAACTGAAGATTCTATATGTGACTTTTCTATTTGTCAACTACTACGTTTTGTTGTCTTTGTCTTTCGGCACACAGAAATGTCTGCTATGTTTAGCCTTTGATTCTTGTGAATGTTTGATGTAATTTTTTGTGTTTCTGTAATTAAGCACAGTATATAGCTTTAGTTATTAACAGGCCAACAGACTCACGGCTATGCTGATTTAAAAAAAACAAACAACCCCCCCCCCCAGTGTTCCTAAGCTATTAACAAGGTTAATAGCTAGATGACCTGTTAATAGCTAAAGCTATTCACTGCTCTTAGTTAGAAAAACACTGCATTTCACTTAAAATTAAATAAGTTACTTCAATGCATTCTGTATAGTTCATGAGTGTTGTAAAATACACAACACTCGAGTTTTACGGTTTATACAAAGTGGTATGACTTTACCCCCCAAGTTGGCATATCTATGATATGTTTGATGTTTGATTCTTTTTAACATAAACACACTTTTAAAGTGTAGCTTCTGAAAATCCAAACACAAGTGCCAAAAGGAGCTAAAATGCCCGGTGGAGATGCAGAGCTGGGTGCTAATTCTCTGCTGCTTGATCGCCCACCACTCCACTGGTCCATTAATGACTCAGGGTACAAGTTCATGCATGGCAGGTTAGTGGGTTTAAGTTGTGAGTGAAGTTTGTGCGAGTGTGTGTATATCAGCCTGAACACATGCTGAACACACCCTGGCAAATGAGAGATCACCGATACCCCAGTTAGCTGCATGTTTACAATACTGACCTTATAACCCTAGCATTAATGTTCCCTAGATGCAATTAAATAAGGTGTTACATATTTGATACAGATTCTGCAGCTGCCATGTATGAAACTACCAACAGAGAATGAACACTGTGTCCCATCTCTTTCTGTGTTACCCTGATTTTCCAAGCTATTTAGCTAATCACTGAAAATGCTTTTTCCCCATAGAATTTGTACCTGTTTGTTTTATATATTCTTATTTTTTTCTTTTTTATGTTGCCAGTCCAAAATACTGACAGCTTGTTCCATTAGGAATTGATGTCAACAGCTGTAATATTTGTGGAACATGCATTGAGGGTCTTAACATAACATTAAAAAGTCCCTGCGCAGACAGCCTCATGTCCTTGTTTATGCCTATTTACTTTCCATTTAAAAATGGCAACTAGGCAGCAGGATCAAAAAACATGCTGCAAATTTGTAGATATGAGATCATGCCATGTACTCCACTGACCAACCCCATCCTCCTCAAATGCATTTCAGAGAAAAGCCAACCCAGGTGCCCTTAATTCTGTCATTCAGGGGAAGCAACCTCTGCAGCCGACCACTGTGGTCAGCTGCTATGCCAGGCTCATTGTGTGCCCACACAACTGTGACCTTCTCAGGGATCACTAAGGAATCCACACTTCTGATTGAGATTCCACGTAAGATTAAGCAAGGCCCCTGGAAATCTACGTCAAGTGTTCTGTGTGTCAACCATCAGCCTTTAAAGTATGTGTTGTGTATTTTGCAGCTCACGTGCAGTCAGTGGCTGAAAGATTTGCACTTTCTGTGATGTCAGTGCCCTCGTCGAAAACATGATGTGTCTCAAAAACTGTACTATGCTATGTGTAATTGTAAAATTTTATTAGCTGTTCTTTTTAGGGCTTTTAATAAACTCCTGTCTGAGACCTTGATAGTACCGGGTAGGACCTCCTTGTGTTTTGATTTTTCGTGGCATAGATTTAAAAAGCTGGAAACATTCATCAGAGATTTTGGTCCACACTGACATGATAGCATCATACATTTGCTGCACATCCTCCACATCCCAAAGGTAATTTGTTGGATTGTGATTTGGTGACTGTGGAAGCCATTTCAGTACAGTAAATCTTTTCAGATTTTTAGAAGGCAGCTTGAGATTATTTAAACTTTGTGACATTGTGAGTTTTCCTGCTGGAAGCAGCCATCAAAAGATGTCTGTCATAATAAAAGGATGGATATTGTCAGCAATGCTGAAATTGGTACTAAAGGGCTTTCAAGGGTCCTGCGCAGTATCTTAGCTGTTCCTAGGACTGCACTCTTTTGGACAGAGATCTCGGATGTTGTTCCTGGGATCTGCTGGAGCAACTCACCCAGCTTGGGGGCCACTGCACCGAGCGCTCTGATTAATACTGGGACCACTGTTACCTTCCTCCTCCACATCTTCTCGAGCTCTTCTCTGAGCCCTTGGTACTTCTTCAGCTTCTCATGTTCCTTCTTCCTGATGTTGCTGTCATTCAGTATCGCTACGTCTATCATTGCAGCCATCTTCCTTTACTTGTCTACCGCTACTATGTTCTGTTGGCTAGCCATCTGGATCTGGATCTTAGGTCAGTCATTCCCCACCACCCTTGGGGGCATCTCCCATTTTGACCTCGGGACTTCCAGGCCATACTCGGCACAGATGTTCCTGTATACTATGCTGGCAACATGGTTATGGCGTTCCATGTATGCCCTGCCAGCTAGCATCTAGACCTGGGGTCTTGCCTGGTGTGATAGACCCCAGCCTCTATGGCTCTTGTGCTCAGAGCTTGTTCCTGTGCATCCATCATTAGTGTCTCTGTGCCACTGTCCTGTCTTTCAGTCCAGCTTTGTGGACCTTCCTCTATCTGCCGGTGCTACATACCGCGCAGGGGCTTGTCCTTCCATGATGGTTCCTCCTCTTGCTTGGATTTCTGCTGCCTGAGGAACGGATTTATTGTATGTACAAATGAAAAGCAGGTGTTTTGTGGCTATGTTGTGAAAGCTAACATGTTGGCTCTTGAAAGGCCTTTTAAAAAAGAATGCATGAGCAGAGATGGCAGCTAGCAGCTGACCGTTTGTCCTTTGTAAAAAGCATCTTTAAATTTAGATTTAGCTTGTCTTGTTGACATTTTCCAGTACAAGACAGGTTCACAACCGTTCTTGTACTGGATTACTATGATGTACAAAGAGCATGGCAATACTCTGTCCTATTTCCTGTGTCATACACTACTATTGTCCCAAGATAATTTAATTGAGTGTGTGCTATATATATCATAAGTGGAATGCAAACATTTGGCCCTGGGTGACACTGTTGGACAGATGAAAAGTACTACTAAACCCTACAGCAACAAGCACCAGTGTGTCCACTTATCACAGAAGAAGAAGGTGGGGGGAAAGAAGGACATGAGGAAGGACTCAGAGCTGGAAGTCTAAATGTCATGTTTAGAGTTTGAGCTCACTGATTAGGAGGTCAAGAGAACAATAGACGATGATAATCAACAGAACAGATGACAATGAGACAATCCAGTGTAAGCCTGGTGCACATTTCAGATGTGCTGAAGCACATTAAGAAGTTGAAATGGCTGCTTACAAAAGTTCTTTTTGTGTGTGGTAGGTGTGTTTCTTTTTTTTTTTCCTTAAAATGAGATCGTACACTTTCTTACTCTTAAATCCCCCAAATTATTATCTAAAATATACAGAACACTTTCTAAAATAGATGAATCAATATCCCTTCCTATTGCAAAGTGGGAAGCAGATTTATCAGTAAGCTTAGACCAAAACTTCTGGTCTCAGGTATGCTTAAAAACCTTTAAATTGATTAAAAATCCCAATCTGCAATTAATACAATACAAAATACTACATAGAGTACACTATACTGGTCATCGGATGTTCAAGATGGGCTTTACATCTTCCAACAACTGCTCACACTGTCAAGGCAATACACCAGACAATTACATCCACGCTCTTTGGTTCTGTCCACCAGTGCAGAAGTTTTGGCGTGAGATATGTGAAGACTTATCAAAGTGTCTGAAATGTAACATTCCAGCCTCCCCTTTAGTATGCTTGTTGGGAAAATTGGATGATGTCACTACAGAAACTAATACAGTCCACATGGTTTTTACTGCCCTATGCATCGCCAAGAAAACGGTCCTCATGAACTGGAAAAATAAAAATAATCTTAATTCTAATCAATATAAAAACCATCTAATAGATCACATTAGTCTTGATACAGCCTCTGCCACCACATTTGATCAATCCCTCTGGGCTCCTTTGATCGGTTTCATCACCTAGTGGGGGTGGGGGGGTCATGGTTTGGTCCTGCCTTCGCTATTGTGGTTGATGTGGAGGTTGGGACGGGCTTAGGGCGCCAGGAGAACCCCTAAAGACGTTATCTCTGGAGGGCTCAACCCGGGGGGTTGTGGTCATAACCTGGTTAGTGGCTCTGGTCACTCTTAGAGGGTGTTCTCCTCGTGGCTGCGTGCAGCGGGGCTGGGGGATGGTCTGTACTGGCGGACGTAGGTTACTGGCCTGGTAGCCTGGCTGCCCCTGAGTGGATCCGGGGCAGGCGTGGGGGCTTGGGGTTCGGGGGTGCTTCATCTCCGTGATGGGGCTCTGGCTGGGCCTTGGGGGCTTCGGTCCTCGTCGGTGTGTCACCGAGGTTGTGGGCGGGTGGGTGCACGGGGGCTCAGCCCTGGCGCAGGGGGCCTCTGGTGCATCGGCCTAACTGGGGGGCTCTTCAACTGGCAGGGAGGTTGTTCCATCCTTGCAGAAGTCCACTCTGCAGGTGGGGGAGAGACATAGGAGAGGTGGAGAATAAACCTAACCTGGGTGTCTGTTGTCTTATGTAGTCTGGAGATGATTGAATGTTGGGGTGGGTACAGTTTCCTCTGCGGTGGGGTAGGGTGGGCTTCCCCAGGTCCTGCGGGGCTTGGCGGTGCTGCTGCCGTAGGCCCCGGTCTGGATGGGCCTGGGCTCCCTTGCCTTGGTGGGTACCAGAGGACGGGGGTGCCTACTGGGGTCAGCAGGGGAGCTGGCCCTAAGGAGGGGCATCTTGCTCCTCCCTTCTTTTCCTCCCCATCCCCGGCTGCCTCCCTCTTCCCGCTCCACCACACCCACCCACACAGGTAGGGCCTTGGGGTGCGGGTGTGTCACCAGGGTGCAGGGGAGGCATTCCCCCCCCTCTGTCCCCTTCTGGCCACCTGTGCCTCAATTTTATTCCACAACTTAGACATCCACATTATTCACACTCTCATAACACACACATATATATAGGGCCTTGAGGGTGACCACGTTAACGGCGTCCAGTGGACAGTCTATGTATTCAACCCTACCTCTGGCGCCGGTGCCCACCTCTCAATTTTAAATCCATGTAGACATTGAGGGTTCTCGGGAGGGGCCGTGCTAACACCTGCTGCTCTCTGGCAGCAGCACCATGCCCTCCCTTGTTTTAAATGCACTTTAGAACAACACGCAGCAACACTACACATGAGCGGGAGGAGGGAGGTATGGGGTCTTCACACACCCCCGTTCTCTACTAGCCATCGGGGCGGGGGGCTGGGAGGAGGTGTTGGCTGTCCGATTGGCCTCCCTGCTGCCGCGGAGCCTGGGGCGGTGTGCTTGCCTCCACCCCGGGGGAAAGGGTCACATCTCTTGGGTCTGGGTGCCTTTTCCCCCTCTGGGGGCGAGGGTACCTGGACCCGGGGTATAGAGTATGTTTGGGGAGTATGATTGTGGGTACATGTCCATGTATGTCTATCCCTGCGTTGGGTGAGTGCTGAGTGTTTGTATATGTGTGCATGAGGGTGGGAAAGCATGTTTGTATATGTGTGCATGAGGGTGGGAAAGCATGTTTGTGTCTGTGTGTGCCTGTTTGTCTGTGTCTACATGTCAGGTCGGGTCTTAGACTCCACCTCTCTGGGAACACCCAGGCCCTCCAAAGTGTGGAGGCCTATTTCCCCTCACCACACTCCCTGCCGGTAACTGATGCCCTCAGGGGTTGGTGCATTGGTGGTTCTTGGTGTCCGGGGCTGGGCGCTCAGGTATACACCAGCTCACTCCCGGTGGCTACTTGGCGGGGCCTGGTGCCTGTCGCTCGGTCAGGCCTCTTCCGGGGCAAAGGGGGCCCTCGGGCCTCCGGCCTCGGGGCCTGCGACTCGGTTCACTCTGGCACAGCTGGCTGCCGGCAGAGCCGGCGGGCACGCCAGTGCAGCCCCCTCTGGCTTCTGCTCCGTGGCTACTGGGTGACCCCTCGTCTGGGGATCTCCTCAGCCCTTCCCAGGAGGGTGGCACGGATGCCCCTCCGGTGGTACTCCTTGGGCTCTCGCACTCTGGGGCCTCTGGATGTCTGGAGCCTGGATCTCCTCCATGCCTGCTTCATGCCCTGGGGGACGGGGCTATGGCCCTCCACACCCTCTAGCAGACCGTTACATGGGGAAACCTTTTGTATACAAGCGCGCTGATCCACACAGGTGTGCACACGGGTGTTCACTGTTCGTAGACATAAACTACACCTTTCTTAGCTGCTACTTCAAAGCACATTGTGCGCTGTCTGTCCTGCGTGCTGCAAAACCACATTCAATATTTAGTATTTACTGCTGTTCACACTTAGCTAGATTAACGTGATGGTGTTGTGTTTAGTATGTTGCTTTGTTTGGTTGTTTTTTTTTTTGCTTGTTTTCTCTTCTTTTTCTCTCAACAGGTGATCCAGGAGATTTTTTTTTTCTCTTTGTCTTTGTAAGTGCCCTTTCTCACTGTCCCTTTTCCCTTCTGTTTTTCTCTTCCTTCCTCTCTTTCTTTCTCCCTTTCCTATCCCCCAGTCATGTCTGTCCCATCTGTAACAACTGAAAATAAAATAAATAATAACAACAAAGTTTGATCAAATGGACCAATACGGCAATGCCATGATGATCCATTTGGAAAAATAAATCCATTTGGTATCCTTGTTGGTCTTCAGACAACAATTCTGACGGCTAAAGAACCAAATGGGACAGACAAAAAAAAAAAAAAATGAGATCGTACAATTTTTAATAAAACTTTAAATGAAAGGTGTACTGTTCTCTCTATGTGTTAAACTCCCTGAGTGTGAACATAGATAAACAGCCAGCCAAACTCCTTTTCAAGAGCCAGGAAGGTGAGCGTACTTGCTCCTTTAATGACTCCAAACATAGCAATCATCTTGCACTGACATCATTGAACTGGAGTGAAACTAGAAAAACACATAATACAAAACTCTTAATCAATTGTCATATAATCAGCAGGTAAATATATTCAGGCACTTACACAGGAGACTATGAAATAAGTATACTGTAGATATGCAGACTGATATTACTACAAAGAAAAACAAGCAGGTAGTGGGTGAGCGTACACTTGTATCATTAGCTCAGAAGCTACACCCTATAACTACACTTCAAAGAAGGTACAAAATAATGTCTCAAAACACCATATTATTATTTGCTTACAAAGAACTGACAGAACTTACGACTATTGCTTTCTGAAGGACTCCTTTGAAGGATTGCTTTGGATTCCACATGAATGATTACAAAGGTGTAGCCATGCTTTCCCACTGTGCTCTGCATTTCCTACTTCCTGTCTATGCACATGTCAGAATAAAAGCCTTCCTGTCTATCCAGATGTCAAAATAAAAGATTCACAATTTTTCAATGTATAACAATAGGAATACACTTTACACTTATTTGTCTCATTAGCATATGAACATATTGAAAACAGAACAAAAGGTATCACAAGGGAGCTGTTGCTAAGGTTAAAATTGGAAAGTTTTAAATCATTCAAAATTACTTGGTTGGGTTTAAGCATGAAAAACAACCAGGTTAAAAAAAAGATAATTGTTTTGGTTGTAACTGTTTCAAATGTCTGGTTTTTTTGGTTGCAATGGTGATGAATCCCAGTTGAAGTGTGGGCATATCAACATGTCCGTCAGACACAAAATGTTCTTCCATTGAAGTATATTGTAGATTCAATGTCATTCGGACAGTCATGTTTGTAACTTCATGCAAAAATAAATAGATTACTTTTCAGTAATCTATTTTGCTACGAGACCAGCCTGTCACATAATATTCGCAGCCGTCTGAAGCTTGGTACGAAAGTGAACCCATATTGAAAAGAACATAGTTAAATATAATGGATGCATCATGAAAGTACACTATAAATATTACTAGGCATTAGAAAATCTGTAAGGCTTGTAAAATTCAGAACTTTCTGTATCTTCTCAGTTTCTCAGTCAAGCCTTTTAGCAATAATCGTGTTTGCTAGTTAGTCCACCTGTTAACACTTTTGAATCACTGACTGGAACTGAGAGAGTTTGCCAGCAAGCACAACTTCAATTCAGCTGCTGTTGCCTTGGTCTCTTGACAAGATAAGCATGTACGTCACCATCTGAGCAATGTGCTAAGCAGACCACATTTATCACTGAGCTAAATTTACTAGTTGACTATCCTCTTATTTATCCTTATTTATCCATCTGACTGCATGTTAACTTAATTAAAGTTATATGTTACTAATCAATTATTTCAGATTTCTAAAAGAAATAAGCTGCCAGCCATAACTAAGCAATGTAAAAAATGCTGAGCCAACCTACTATAAGCTCAAGGTTCGATTTCTAAAGTGGAACTAAATTCAGTCCTAACTTTGAGCACTGCTCTGGTACTTGGGCTGGTTTTAGGCCTTGGAGTCACTGGGTGGGGTGCTGTAGAGTGCTCCATCTGGGGACTCCATCATTCTGCTGGGGGACTTCATTGCTCACATGGGCAACAACAATGTGACCTGAAAGGGTGTGACTGGGAGAGATGGCCTACCCAATCTGAAACAGAGGGGTGTTCTGTAAATTGGACTTATGCTAACCAAAGTTTGTCCATAGCAAACACCATGTTTGAACATGTGGTGTGTAGATAATGTAGTTCTGTTGGGTGCATCAAGCTTGCATTGGAGCAGTGTTTGGATGAGTGTGAAGAGGCAGAAATGAGAATCATCACCTCCAAGTCCAAGACCATGGTTCCCAGCCAGAAGATGGTGAGATGAAAACCCTAAGCTGGGATGAGCTGTTGCCCAAAGTGGAGGAGTTCAAGTATCTGAGGGACTGAGATCAGGACTGAGGAAGGAGTGAAGCATGAGAATGACAAACAGACTGTAACGACCTGTTGTTGTGAAGAGAGAGCTAAGCATAAAAGTGAAGCCCACAACTGGCCCTCAAACCCGTGGTCACAAGCTATAGGGTAGGGCGCTCGGTCTTTTGAAAGGGGCTCGGATTAGAGCCGTTGCTCCTCCACATTAAATGGAGCCAAGTGAGGTGTTTGGGTTTGGGCATCTGACTAGGGCTACTTCGAAACTAGCCCGGATAGATTTAAAAAAGGCATTTTCGTCTGAAAATGGTCCACGTTCACACTAGTGTTTTCAGTTGTTTTCAAAGAGTTGCGCGTCCACACTAAAACGGCCGAAAACACTGACGTTGCAGTTCCGCGCATGCGTGAAACGTAAGACGACTCGACTACCAAAATTGTGAGCAAACAAAATAACTGCTGTCCAATGCCGTCCGCCATCTTGGTTTAAGTGGTCACATGACTGCATCATATGACCAACATGTGTCATCGTTTTCGAAAGTCTGCGTTTTCGAGTGTCCACATTGCGACGGGACAGCTCCATTTTGAAATGTATGCATTTTCGAGAGCGTTGTCCCTTGGGGAAAACGCCGTCTCAGTGTGGACGGGAGGCCAAAACGGAGAGAAAACTATGTGTTTTAAAAAAAAACACATTAGTGTGGCCGTAGCCTAGGATACCTCCTCGACACCTCATAGGTGAGGTGTTTTGAACATCACCAAGAGGAGGCCTCGGTGCTAACCCAGGATTCGCTGGAGAGATTATGGCCATGTCCAAACTGATACATTTTCTTTTGAAAACACATCTTTTTCTCTCCGTTTTGGCCTTCCGTCCACACTGAGACGGTTTTAGGTCAAGCAAAACGGAGCGTTTTAAAACACTCTCCAAAGCGGATACATTTGAAAACGCCGTTTTCGTGTCACAGTGTGGACAGCAAAAACGGAGCCTTTTCGAAAACGATGACACATTTTAGTCATGTGATGCAGTCATGTGACCAATTAAACTAAGATAGGAGGGCATTACACAGCAGTTGTTTTGTTTGCGCTCAATTTTGACAGCCCTATTAAAGATTAATATCAGTCTGTACATGCTCCAGATAGCTTTTCTTCAAATTCTTTAATTCTCACTGGCTTTTGCAACTTTGTACTTTTGTGTTACTCACAGCAACAATTCCACCTCATTGTTAGTCCATTTAAAAAACTCGGTGCTTCTCTTCAACATTTTGCCGCGATGTTTCAAAGAGCTGGAAAGTAAATAAATGGCAGACAGAAATGAGGCAGGTCGAATCGTCTTGCGTTTCACACATGCGCAGTACTGGAACGTAAGCGTTTTTGGCCGTTTCAATGTGAATGAACAACTCTGTAAAAACGACTGAAAACGATAGTGTGGACGCGGCGCGTTTTCAGACATTTACGCCGTTTTCAAATTTATCCGGGCTAGTGTAGACATGGCCTATGTCTTAGCTGGCTTGGGAATGTCTTGGTGTCCCACTGGATGACCTGAAAGAGAAGATGCAAATGTCAGATGTGAAATGTTTTCCCATTGATGCAAATGCAAGAAAAGTTGCGGGCTCTAATTAAATAGAAGGAGGGGTTCCTGGAGACTCTGCCAACCAATACAAAGATGTTATTACTTCAGTTTATCTCTGCAACTGCTCCTGCGTCAAGTAAACTATTATTATCCCAGTCCAAAAACAGGTGCTGATCACCACCTTTAATGACTACACTGACAAATATGATTTCTATGCAATTATTTTAGGAATGTCTCAGAAATAAAATTTTAAAAGCCTTTTTTTGTACAGTGTGTTTATTAAAGGTGGCTCAGAATTCAAATGTTCATCAGTTATAAATGCTGCTGACAAACAAGTAGAAGAAAAGAATGAAGACATGTGGGAGCAATGTGGAATGGTAAACAGTTCAAGTGATGGAGATGAATCTAACCCAGCCATCTGACAGCACTATAAGTTGATCCTGATACTGTCAGGAAGTTCCTGTTTCTGCTGGAGAAAGGCAAGAACTCTTGCCCCAAAGCGTTTGGCTTTATTTACACCCTTCCCCTTCAGCAGCTTCAGCACTGGTGACTTCAGCTGAAATGGATAAAAATCCAGTACAAAGTTGTTTTCTCAGTCATGCGAAAATCTGTATAATGTGGAAACTGCAGGAAGTGCAGGTGTGAATGTATGCGTGTGTTAATCAGAGGGAACAGGGGTGAGGTGATGACTGGTGGAACAGGTGGCAGCTTCTTCAACCAGCTTCTGATAGTCCACAACATAAGGCGCCTAACGGCAGGGCCACGGCAGAAGGGGAATCACTTGTCTCCTTCCTCTCCCAACCAGCGTCTCTTGTAACAAGTATGTCTGCCAGTAGGTTTAGGCATGCGAGGTTTTCTCGGTTATGTTAGATTTGTTTGTTTTTCACTTTGGCCCTTGCCCACCCATAGATGCCAAATCCCAACTCATTAGATATGTAAATAAAGACAGCAATGATCAAATGTCAACAGTCTGGTTGTGCGACTGCTTGGGACTTGGGGAAAGTGGATCACTTTCATGTTGTGTCTCAGGCACCAGTAGATGGGTTTAACAGATGGAAATCAAAGGGCACAAGTGCTTATTATATTTCATTACTCCCCATATATCTCCCCTCTCTATTGTCCTATATTACTCTTAATGAATTTTGCTGTTGGTTTCTTTTACTCAAACAGGTCTGTCTTATGTTTCACAGAATTTAACACAACCTAACTCACAATACTTGACCTTCCATGCCAGTTAGTCAGATACACAATATAACCCCCAGCTCCAGAGGGATTTTATTTGTTAGAATGTTCCATCTCTTTGACATTTTACTGTTTTGTTGATGATGTCATATCTGTCATCAGATAAAAATGACATCATCAACACAAAGAAAAAAAAATCAAATAGGTGGTAGAGACCAAAACAGAGTTAAAACGAGAGTCAATTGATCAGAGGACAGACTTGTGACTCCTATCAAATAGTAATGTTGCTCTAAACATAAAAGTAAACAATAAACCAGGTAGACATTTTTAAAACCTCAGTCTGTATACTTGCTCCCTCCCTCTTTTGACCTCTTGCTTTCCCCCACTCTGTCTCTCTCAGTCTATCATCCCTCCTCTTGCAGACACACATGGCACTCTGGCATTCCGCTCATTCCATTATAATAAGCCACATTCCCTGGAACACTTCCTCCACTCTCTCACTGCTTGTGGTCCCTGAGTCCCAGAGCAGACACCCCCCCCCTCCCTCACACCCTCTTTTTCCCTCACCCGCCCTCCTCTGGTGCTTATCCCGGGGCGGCTGTGGCTCCTGGCGCAGATAGCCACAAGCAGCCAGAGCTTCCCATTGAGTTATCTGTCCTCATCTGTCAGTCTGTCAGTCACATTTGGTCACTCCGTCCTAGCTGCTCCGTGTATGTAGAGAAGTAAAAAAAAATAAAAGCAACACATCCAGTATCTGGTGAAGAAAACGAAAACCAGTGGAGGAAGAGAGGCAACCTGGAGACACGGACTCCATCACACCCATGAAAGACATGGGAGGAAAGGAAAAGAAGATTTTGGTGATTGCAAATGTGCACCCAGGGTGAGTGTTGTTTCCTTACCACTGCAGGATTTTCCATGGAGAAAGGTGGAAAATCCTTTACTGCTGTCATATTCAAATCCCTGACTTAAATAGTAAAAGAAACATTTTTGATAGCGACTATTTTTGTTAATGACAAGAAATGCAAAGCAACATTAAACTTGCATGATGACCATGTTTTGAATTCTAACACCTCTTCTCCTGTGGGATCGTTTGCACCAAGTGCAAGATGCCGCTTGTCCAGTTACCCATATGCTGTAGGTATGTGCAACAGATTTACTCTCAGGGAAGCTTTGGCTTAAAAACTATTTGAAAAAATAAAAAACAAAACATATATTTTAAATGTAAAGTATAACAAGTCTTTATCCCAAATCTCTTTCTTACACAGTTAAAGGGTTCCCATGACTGTATTTATGTGTAATAATGCAGTAAATTGGGAACATTTGATTAATGAAGTCTACTTAATGTTATTGCAAAGCAGAAAGCAGGTGTTCTTGCTGTGGACTAAAACGAGAGCACTGCTTTGTTCTTGGCGAAACTGGAAAGTACACTGTGTGGAAGTTCTACGGTTACACTCTGTTACTGCCTGGGTTGCTGAGTAGTTGTCAGCAGGAAGGATTGGAGGGGCTGTGGGCACTGAATACGCCTAATGGGTATCAGATTAGAGTCTGCATACATACTAGGCATGTATATATGAGAAACTGCTGTTTGATTGCACAAAGTCTAATGCGACGGCCGCAAATAGTTTGTGCATTTTTTGAGAAGGCAGTGCTCATATGAACTCCATGCACCTAAAATGCATTTAAATATACATGTATGCATATTGTATATGGCACTTGCAATGGAATGTCGGGGTTGCCTGGGCTCAGTAACAAATTGGCTTCAACCTCAGAGAACCTCCACAGTCCGATGGCAGATCACACCTTGGCTTTAACTGTGATGAAAGCGTGCTGGCAAGCTAAAAAGGAGAGAATGTCGAGTTTAGATGGAGAAAAATAAACCTGCTGACCACTTGATATTATCGTGTCGGGCGGTCAACTCTTTTAATTTGATGCCTGTTCATTTGCAATGACCGCTGCCCCTTGAGTGTCCCCTCTAATTAAGCAGTGTGGACTGGGATTCAGGTTCAGCACTGCTGTTTCATTTTATTAGTGATCAGCACTGGTGTTGAGTAGCATGTCCTTTAACTGAGGAAATTTAAAAAGCTATGTTTTTTTAAATACTGTATGTTTAAAAAAAAAAAAAAAATTAAATATACATATTATAGCCTGTTTTTATTCATTCATTTGGTGTGAGAGAAGGCACAAATATGGTTGATTATGGATGACAATATTCCCTAATATTCTATTCTCCATATAGACACACAGACACCTCCCCCACATTCCTATGGTTTATAGGCTTTGATGGCTGTTTCCATGCAGCTACTAAACCAGGACAGCAGAGGCCCCAGGGAGAAAGATAGCAACCTGGGATTGAAGACTGTCCATTCCAAGCCACCACCCCACCCCCACTTGAGCCGACTGGCACAAGGCCTTCTATTCTGGCCTAACACTTAAAACAGGTCTCTAATTTGCCCTATTGGTGTTTCTGTGTCATGCCTGCATGATAAAAACACAGCCCAACAGAGGTAGACCTTAGGTCCACATGGCTGCATGGGTATTTCCTGCATAATCCACATGTGGACACAATGCAAGCAAACGGAAGTGCAGCCGACTTTGTGTCTCCTCGCCCCACTTAATGTTATCTTAGTTAAGTGTGACTACAAAGTGTGTGTACCTAGCAGCAGATAATTTCTAGATTTGCATTTGAAAATTTGCCACAAGAAACACTGATTGTGCAGAATATTTTCACTGTGACTCAAATCTGTACACGGTGCTCTATTTGGAAAAAGCTGATTAAATCTCCTTCCTGTGCTCCAGTCTTCGAGCTGAAAGGAACCCAAACCTATGTTTGTGTTGGACACTATAAAAAGAAAGGCATCCATGTTTTTTAAAGGCGTCCATGTCAGATCTACACTTCACTAAACACATTTTACCTGATTGTAAAAGTGGCTATGTATAGATATCCTAAAGTATGTTGTTCCACTAAGGTTATTTATGAATGGCCCTGTTAGTGCTATAGAGTGACGGGAAACTTTATTACTCCGGCAGCATTTGTGCTGTGGCAATCATTTGAGAAGGCATAAAAGACAGGGAGGAGTGTTTTATTGTCACCTGTTGCTACTGTCTTTCTACTGTCTTTTTTTGTGTCCCTCACTTTGATTCTTTTCAGTGTATCCAGCTTGTACTTTGTAAAATTAACCTGTTACAATAAACCTACAGCTGTGTATAGACACAGAGTTTGGCAACAATCGCTAACACAAAGATATAGTTTCACCTGAAAAACACCTCATTTCTGTCTCCTCCTGCTAGTATTGGTATCATACATATATTAAAACTTTTTAAGTTTACCGCTTTTCTTGCAGCCACTATGGAAAGTTAATCTGAATAGATTTTTCAGATCTATAGCTTGGGTTTCAAAGGCAGGTTTGGACATTGATGTCTCCTGTTATTACTGTACCCTTGTGGCCAACTTGGCATCATAGGGGGTTTTGAAAGATGCCAACAGTTTTCTGGTGCTCATCTAAACATACACTTGAGGCTTCAAACAGTCCCAAGGGTCTTCATGATTCATTGCTACTTTAAGAGTTATGAGACACATGCAGTTCGTCCTGTCGGTTACATGGAAGGATTAGGATGGAGAAGACAGATAGGAACCCCCCCTGCCATTTTATAGAGAGGGATTACTAAATGCCGCCAAGCTAAGCAAACATACACAAACTACAGCAGTGCTTGGACATGCTCACTGCCAGGGGGTACATGAAACAGCCGCATACCCATCCACAATGCCTTTATGTAATGGGCGGCTGAAACAACAACTGGAATGAGTCAAAGCGACCACAATGGAAAGCAAACTAATCAGTTTTAATTCCTGTCCACCTGGCAACAAGCCTTTTGATAGCTCATGCCTCCTAATGGTTTTACCAAGGGAGGTTTTTTCCATATCTGGTGATAGCGCGCCCCTTGACCTTCACCCTGCACTACAGAGAACCCAAAATAAAGCCCTATAAAATAAACGACCGAAGGGTCAGCCTGTCTGACAGAGCAAACAGGACAGGCAAGGGCTGTGGGCCGTCTCAGCACCAGCTGACAGTCAAAACAGGTCCTCTTCAAGATAAATTTGAAGCCACAGGAAGGGCAGTTGGCAGTGTGTCTCACAGTGAGTGGCAGAAATAGTTCTTAGCTTTTAGGCTTGCATTCAATTAGTAATATGTAAATTTCACAATGTTCTGTTCATAGAGACTAAAAACCGAATATATTTATGGATTTAGCCACATAGACTCCCCAACAAAACTTGTTTTTAAGCATCACTCAAGGATAAAATAGGATGAAATTTGTAAAAGGAAGTCATGGTTTACTGACAAATAAAGTGGTGGACATGTTTTCTTTTACCATATGCGCTGTGTGTGGTCACACCTGATTAAAAAGTCATTGTGAAAGCTGGTTCCATGAATCAGTATTATGAGGAACATGAGGAATTTTTCTGTATTCAGCTAAGCAGGAACAAAGTCTTACTTTCCCTCCTTTCAGGATGTTTTAAATACTTTTTATTTTAAAAAAGAGCTGCAGACATCTTTATTTACTTACTATGTTTCCATTGATTCATCACATGTGACTCTTTTCTTTCTTTCTCCTTGTCTGAGTTTAAGTAAAGTACTAACAATGTCAGGTCAGGGGACATTTTGACAATTCAGATACTTTGCTGCCTATAAATAGAGTGAGCTACAAAAAACTATGAAGCCAGATATGCCTCGTGGCTATCTTTCAGAGGCATAGCTTGTAAATAATTGCACTTTATAGGATGTTGGTTTTGAGAAGCGCCTCAGCAAAGGGCTGCAGGTACAGGATGTTGTCCATTGTTTGCATGAACTGCAGTTATGCAGTTTTTTTTTTCTTGTTCTTTGTGTTCCACTGCTAACTGCCATGCTCATCATGAGTAGATAAATAGAGTCATATAGTCAAATAAGTGCAATGCAGTTATTTGGGGGTTTTTTTTGATAGCGATGTTGATATATTTTGCCTCTAACTGTTAACGATCGTTTGCAAATTAGTATTCACACAAATGTTCTGCGACGTGTCTCATTGAAAGTTCTTGGAGAAGGGAGTACAACTTACAAGTGCACTTTAAAAGTGACATGTTATTTTCCTGCAATTCTACATATGCAAACTTTGTTCAAACATTTTCACACTTTCATCTACCTCTAAGTTTAAATGATCAATTTACCACAAACCAATTCAAAGGTGAACACAGAAATAAAAGAAAACAATTATACAGTTTAAATATATCCCCACTATTAACAAATCACCAAATGTAAAAGAAAAGAAAAAAAAAAGGCCAATATAAGAAGCAGTGACAGGTGCATCCATGGCCACTCTGTTGGTTCACTGAAGCTGAAATCCTACCCCGAGAAAGCCTCTGATGCTGAGGAACAGCTCTGGCTGTTACACACAGGTTGCATTAGAGGCTTATGCACCATGCTGAAACTACAGCCACTCTCTGGCCTCTGTAATTGTCAAGAAGAGCTGGAACATTTACACTCTAGAGGTATAAATATCCCCAGTGATCTTCCATGACTCCCCTAGAGGCTCAACAGGTAGAGCACAGCAGAAAGCCAGCTGTCGCTAGCAGGCGTCAGAGTGGATTTCTCCACCACATCATCAGTCATCTCATTTGGATCTGACATACTGCTTCCCACTCGAGGCCTGGATCAAAGCGTATGGGATGTACAGCTATTTCAACAGTGTAGATTAGATCGAGCAAGAGTATATTGTTAATACTAAGGTATCAATCCTTTTGATATTACTTGTGGCATTACTACAGGGAAAGCAATTTTCAAATCATTGAACAGAACTGCTGTCTGTCAGTTTATATTTACATGATCTTTGCATCATAAGTTTTCAGTTATCTAGAGTCACAGTGGTAACATTTTGTGTCCACCTTGGCTCAGTTCTAATTTTGAATTTCTTTTTTAATCATATTCCCTGATGGATGATTTTAACATGATATTCTAAACGTCCAAAGTGGAAGCAAATGCTTCAGATTGATTTTTTTTCTGCTACATTACTTTAGATGAAAAGTGTTCAAACAATTTGAAGCCATAAAATACTAATAAAGGAAAAGATAGAGTATTGTATGTAAAGTATTTAAAAGGCAGTGCAAATAGCCTGGATTTCAGTTGTGTGATTGTGCATTTGCGCATGTGTTTTATGTGCTTCTGTCTGTCAGCTGCCCTTCAGGAAAAAAAACAAACAAAAAACCCCTTTGCCTGTTGATGAATGATTTGCGGATCCAGTATCTCATATCAGGGGGCATCAGGGAGAACAGGCATTTTAATATTTTACATTTCTCAGAACCTCTATTAGCAAACCAGTCATGAAAGCCCCGCCCCTGCTTGCATGGTTCTGCCAGAGGTTTCTTCCTGTT
This sequence comes from Pelmatolapia mariae, assembly GCF_036321145.2. Classification (NCBI taxonomy): domain Eukaryota; kingdom Metazoa; phylum Chordata; class Actinopteri; order Cichliformes; family Cichlidae; genus Pelmatolapia; species Pelmatolapia mariae. Next base: position 27,915,666 of record NC_086242.1, on the reverse strand, counting down.
AAAAGGGAGGTTTTCCTTCCCACTGTTACCAAGTGCTTGCTCAAAGGGGGTCGTGTGTTGGGGTTTTCTCTGCTTTATTCTGTGGTCTTATTCTTGCATTATAAGGTTGCTTGAGGTGACTGTTGTTGTGGTTTGGACCTATATAAATACAATTTAATTTAACTGAACTATAATTTTACCTAAAAAAAATTACCTATACCTGTATGTGGTTTCAAATTTGATTTTCATTGATGTTTGTCTCTCAGCAGGTGGTGAGGAATGAGATCCAGGTTATTATTGTCTTTACTTTACAATATAATGAACCCTAAGATGACTGCTGTTGTGATATAAAGCTATACAAATTTAAACTGAACTGAATCTTTTTGTGTTGATTTCTAAGACTAATCATTTTAACAGCAGATTTTATCGAGTGGGTTCATGATTGGTTGTCATAATTTCAGGTCGGACAAGAAGACTCCCTGTAACGAGTCCCTTTCTGCTAAGAAAAATGGAAAACCTCCTCCATCAGCTGTACCACCACCGATACCCATGTCTCCCATTGTTGAAAAGATGGAGGGACTGAAGGCCATCCGCAACCGCAGCAACAGCCTCCGCCTGGGCCGCCTGGCCTTCTACCGACACCTGGAGAAGGTGGAGACCATGCGCTGTTTCTGGGAGCTCAAACATGTGGAGCTGGAGGGAAGAAACCAACAGGTAATATGCACTCATTTTACACTCCTTGCTGTTATTGTTCACACATTACACTGAGGTTTGTGATCGGGTGAATCACTGATCTGGATTTGGATCAGTCAGTGTTGTTTTATTCAACACTAATCGGCTTAGGTAAAAGGTTCTCTATTCACTCCTGACTCAACTGACAATTAAATATCAGCTTCTCAGACACTATTCTAGTTCATAGCACCTCATAGAAGGCGTAGCATGCATTGACTAGAGTTGGCATGCAAGAGGCCTTGACAGGTGGAGTACAGCAAGCTCACTAGAGGGCGCTGCAAGTCTATTTAATTTTTTTATTGCTCGCTTGAACCTCCTCAACTCTGCCCGTCTATCATACATACAGTACATAAAACCACACACTGAAATGAATTTGGCTCTTCACAGGATACAGCTCCAGTTGCCACAAGATGGCAGCCCTGGACTACTTTGCTCTGCTTATTTAGAAAGTGAATACATACTTCTAGGCTTGATCGCTTTATGAATATGAGCTACAGTCAATGTCAGTATCCACATGCTTGCTTCTAAGTCAATCTTAGTTTGTCAAAATTATTTTTTAACTTTAATAACTTGTTATGGTAACACTTTATAATAACTACACACTATAAAGCATTATTAACGTATTAGTAAATGCTTCATTCATTATTTACAAAGCAGCCTTTTTAAAAAGCGGCAGACTGCTGTGTGTGCCACTGAGGCAAGTGGTTGAAGTCCACATGTAAAGAAATGATTTGTATTTATTTACATTGTACAGCACTAAAATGCAAAAGTCCTCCTCCCTCTATCATTTGTCTATTCCAGCTGTGTGCTAAACTCTTTTAGATGCTGAAAAGAGGCTACACCAGTGCATTACACAAGCAAGAGGACAGAAAACACAGACGAGGGATAAAATGTGAAAAATTAGTGTGCCAGGACAACTTATAACTAATAAAATGTAAAAGAATAATAACAAAAATGCACCAGGGAGAGAAAGAAGGATCATGAGGTACAGGTGAACTCAATAAGACTCTAACAGGGGCATCAAAAAGAATGAGGGAAAACAATAAAAACACTGAAAATCAGCTCAGCTCAGTAAGGCAAATATAGAAGGAACACAGTAGGCACGACAAAAAAGAGTAAGAGTAAGAAACAAAGAACTAAGATTTTGCGACAGAAGCCCAGGCTGTGAGAACTGCATGGCAATTTTTGGCAAGATTAACAGAGTATAGAAAATCTGATAATGTAGACTAACTAATGATGCCTGTTATATTTTATATGTCACATTTTAAATCTTAGTTGGCGATTTGGTGATAATGGCAACATTATTGCTGCCAATTTTTGCTTTTCTCAGGAGAATATTATTACACACACACACACACACACGCAGGCCTAAAATGGCTTTTATGTTTATACCAGTGTACTTTTTGGAGCTAGTTTAAAGGTAATCAATGACAAATTAAAAATACACTATACCTGTGATGGAATAGAATCTATACACAACAATGCTCCACAAAAAGCTGTCTCTTAGGAACAACTATGTGTTGTTGTAATATTGCAGGCTAGTTTCCAGATCCACCAGCATCATTACCTAATGCTGACCCTTCTGCCCCTGATCTCTTTGTGCAGAGGTTCTCCTCATATTCCCACTGGGGAATATTTGTCCTCCCAGGGTTCCTGCTGAGCAACATTTATGACCCCTTAACCCCCCCAGCTGTTGTTGCTTGTTAAATCAAGCTTGCTTTAGAGTGCTGCAGTGAAGAATCTTCAATATTATATGAACACCTGTAAAGTCCTTTGTCTTTCTGAAAAGGTTTATTCTACGCTTTTGTCACACTGATGAAGAAAATTAAAGATTTTGACACAGAGGACAAGAAAAAGTCTCAGTTTCTTAAAGAAACATTTAGAAGCACCAAAGTAAAATATTCTTAAGTCTGGAGTCTTAACACTGGAGCTAAAAACAGAAAAAGCTGAAAACATGAAAATAGCAAAATAAAACTTTACACAAAAAAACAAACATTAACATGTTCCACTATCACTGTACAACTGACCAGATCTATAAAGACAAATCTATAAAGATAGGCAAGCATGAGAAGTCTTTTGTTTTTCTTTCTCCTCTTTTCAAAGTGAAATTCAGAATTTTACACATTAAATAAGTGCACCATTACTGCTTCCTGAAGAATTAAAATCATAAATAGCAGCCAGGTGCTTATAATACAATACACACGGTTGACTGATCAACAGCGAGTGTGAGCAGCTCTATAAAACTCTTGGCAGTTTGCTGAAGCATTCAGGTGTGTTAACACAATGCTACAGTCTTTGCAGGAGTTCACATCCCAGCAACTTCACCCAAAGTCAGACTCTGCAAAAAAACACAGGAGCTAAATCTCAAAATCTCTCTGCAGGCAGATGGGCAATCCCCTGACAGGAGCGGGCAGCAAACTCTGCTGCACCATAAAACCGACTTCAGCGTGTTGTGTTAAAGTTCATGCCAGTAAAATGAGAAAGAGTCAGAACAATTCAGTTCCTTCCAATTTTTATTTATGACGGCAAATCACAACAACAGTCACCTCAAAGTGCTTTACACGGTAAGGTAAAGACCCTGAAATTATACAGAGAGATATTATTGTAGGGTACAAACATGCGTGGTTTGTTTGGAAGGGTTGCCTGGAGACAGCCTCTTCTCTCTAAAAGGAACATGGTAACATGGCCTAGGTTTGCAAAGTTGTATCTGAACAAACCACAAGGCTTCTGGAACAATGTCCTTTGGACAAATAAGACAGCAGCACAAACACCTCATGCTAACTGTCAAGCCTTAATTGTGGGGCTGTTTTGCAGTAACGAGCACCTTGCAATCAAGAAAATGACCATAAATTCATCTGTATACCAAAGTATTCTAGAGTCAGTTGTGAGGTGTTGCTTTTCTGACAACTAAAACTTAGTCACAACTGGTCATACGACAGAACAAGGTTCCTATGCACGGCAGCAAATCAGCAGCAGAAGAACTGAAAAAGGAAAAACTCAAGGTGTTGCGATGGCCCGGTCAAAGTCCAGACCTCAATCTGACTGAAATGGTGTAGTTGAACCTTAAGGGAGCTGTACATAAACAAATAATAAAGTGATACGGAGAAGTTATTGTTGCTAAATGTGGTGATCCAAGCTAGTGAACACACTTTTTATAGAACTCCTACTACTTCTATAGGAGTTCCATACAAATATTCCTTTTTACGTGACCTCCAATAATTAATACACAATATTACCTTAAAAAGGTCCCCTTTTCCCCATCTTTGACTCACTATGGACACCATAATGCACTTATGAAGACTTCAGCTTCAGCTCTTGTTTTAATGTCACCTGTGCTGTTAAAGAGAATGCAAATTTAGCACCACTCAGTTGCAGGTGTTTGTTTCCAGTCATGCATGCTTGCGTAACTGTTTGCCATAAAGTACGTCTGCAGTGATGCATGCACTTGTCTTTGCCTATATGTGAGGCTTAAGTAGGAAAAAGCGGCTGCCTGGGAGGCAAACTAAAGAGGGCTCAAACATGCATGAAGTGCTGTGTCTGAAGTTAAAGGATACCACAGGGGTCTCACTGACATGCCTGCAGCAGCAGCAGGGACAGCAGCAGGCATCTGATTCTGCGTACAGCAACGACACCCTGAACCCTACACCACCTGTCCCCTTCTCGTCTCAGAGACAGCGTGTTCTCTCCTTTTAGGTCCTGTGCTGGGAGGTAGGGAGGAAGCCGGGTGGAGGGTGAGTGGGTGGCTGGGTGGGCGGGTGGCTCGACTCCACAGAAACCCTGTCCTCTTCTGATACCGCTGCAAGCAAACGATTTAGCATTACATGATACAGGAGCCTAGCTATTTCATAAATAAGGCCTGCTGCCTCTTCCCTTGTCAACATCTTGTTGCCGGCCACCCAAGGCAGCAAAGAGCCTGAAATAAGACGGACAGCCCGTGCAGGCAGACAGCGGGGACAGGAAGAGGAAGAGGAAGGCTTCCATCATGGAGAACTTCCTAAGGGATAAAGATCTTTGGATCTTAGGCAGTGTGTGTCTGGTGGCCACTTTTCTGTGGCGACGGCTGTGGAAATTATTCTCCACAAAGAAGAGAAGAAAGACTACATCATCTTCAGATGCAGAGGTAACAGAGACAGTAGTTTAGGTCAATGCAGCTGTGCTACATCTGCACAGGTGAATATGGGCACTTGCATGAGGGTCACTCAATCTAAACAGCACAAGTGTAAACAGTAAGAAATAAAGAAATGGGGAAATCTGGCATCGCTCATGTTGTGGAATATGTTAGAGCCTGACAAGCTGCAGCTCTCTATTAAGCAGAAATTAAGTAACGGATGTTGTCACATTATCACTCAGAGGGATGCTGTCTTGATGCCAGAGTGATGCAATCTGATTCTGAGATTCTGTTTGAAACTGTTAGTGGTGATTGTTGCTTTGACCACGTCTGTCCTGTAAAAGAAATTCTTATATCAATTAACATCCAGGTAAAATAAAAGTGAAATGAAAAAGAGAAACAAATTAGTTTTAATGATGATTTGAATAAACACCACAGTAATTAATGTGCATTAGTTAACTTTCATTTTGCACAAACTGATTTTCTGGACTTTCAGATGATTGGCAAAATTTCTGTTAATAATAAAATAACAGATTCTGTTTAATAATGTGCAGCACTGGCACCTGTGTGGATTATCTGAAATGAGAAAGGCCTCCATGCTAAAAGAGCACACACGCACACACTTTGGTGGCTTGTGATAGCAGTAGCCATTGGCACTGCGTGCAGGTATTTTGATTATCATATCTTTGCAATGAAGATCCTAAAATATCTCAGCTCAGCTATGCTGGTGTTATCTGTTGGTAGTGTCTGATTTCACTCCAAGAAGAAGAGTTGTGTTTCTGATCATGTGAACGTGGTCCGCTGACTTGACTGATGAGGTCCGTTTTATAGACGGTAACTATAAAGTGGCAGTAAGACTAATCAGCTCAGTTATCTCTGGCATCACTGACATTTTTCATCTGCACTGAGGTTGAACTGCTGACGCCCAGTCAACATGCTGCTTTAATGAAATCCAACAACAACAGTATTGAGGCATGTGAAGCCACATTTCATGCCTCTGAAGGCAACGTGTGAGTGTCAGTGGAAAACATAACGTCATCATACACGCGTCAAACACGTCACCAGGAGTGACATCTAAATTGATATCCAACTGCACTTAACTCCACCACTCCATGCAGACAAGCCTGTGCCCTCCACACTTAAGCATACTGTGTCCAATAAGCCAGTTTATTATGTTAACATAATCCAGCAGGAAGTAAATGTGACCCACTCCCCATAAAGCTGGGTGCTGTGGTGCTTCAGCAGTTAATGTCTGTCAGTGTCAGCTTAATAGTTTTATTGCTCTGTCTTCTTCTCCTCACACTGACCGATTACCGTTAGATTTATAGCTCTGCTTATCATTTCTACTACTGTCACAGCAACATTCAAGGTTTTTAAAGTGATTCGTAGCCTGTAGGTGCAGCGGGTTAATCCTGTTTAAAAGAAATCTGTCCATGGTGTTAAAGCAAGACAGCCCTCTGCAGAATCGAAAATATCACTGCACACCTGAATGACATTCAAGCTGTAGGAAAAGCCTTTGTTAAAACAAACTCCACTTCATTGTTTTTTCTAAACTATTGCAATGGTCCATTCATGCCAAAGTTCACTAATTTAAATGCAATGCTTGTCTTTAACCTTGTGTTTGCACAAAAAAACAGCCAGCAGAACAAAATAATAAATAATAAAATAATAGCTACATAAACAGGGTGTATCAAAAAGAATCATGTGATTTCAAAAGGCAAAACTAAAAGTAATGGACAGAAGCTTGCAATAAATTTTAAAACAAATGGCTGAATGTGACGTTTTACATCCAAAACTTACACTGTTCTCAAGTCATTGTGTCCCACTCTGGATGCACGGCATATGTCCATACTATAGCTAAACTCATCTCATACTTTTGCAAGCAAGTCTGGAGTCACTGTAGCCACCGCTACTTACCCACAACCACGTGAAACTCATGACTCCTTTCTCGCAGTGCGTGATTCGATCGTTACCGGTGAACCCGATTAAAGTACTTTAAATGTTGGAAGATTCTTTTTCATAGACTCTATATTAAGTGTACAGTGTGTAAAATGTCACCACCCAATGTCAGTAGATTGCTGATTGCAGTAAGTTATGTTTTGTTACTGTGAAAGATCCACGACAGACTCGACCACTCGTTCATGCTTTAAGCATACTTTTATTAACTGCGGTTGCTGTTACACACAACTCGGCTATAGCTCTGCAGATCACTGCCAGACACACACCAACAACAACCACAACAGTCAGTAAGCATAGACACTAAACGCGAGGCGTGATTGTGGATACTTTTGGAGTTCGATACAAGTAAACGAGTCAATGAATTTCACCTTTGTCCAATAACACTGATACTAAGGACATCAAGAACGTTTCTGTTGGTAAGCACTTCCATTTTTGCTGCTCTGTTTTAAGTGGTCACTTAGTCCAAGAATAAACTCTTGTATGATGTAAGAATGTAATCAAACTGTGTGATTTTTGTGACATTCGACAGAACAATGCTGGAGGAGGAGAAAAACAGAATGAGAAAGAGATGATGAAAATATACATGTACACTTGTTCGATCAAGATATATATAGTTTGAAAGTGCAATCTGTGATCTTTAAATTAAAAGTAACTTATGAGACATATGACGCCAGGACAGCTGTGATAGTACTCAGGACATTTCTCATCCTGTTAACATTTTTTCACCTCATTGTCAGATCTTGCTGTCACTTACAGACAGGTGTGCATAACTAAGCAAGAGATGCACGTACAGTCTTTTGCATTCTATTTAACATTAAAGGACTAGTGTTGGGACTGAAATGGGGAAAAAGCCTTCATCTAGTCTTCAACTGAAGTGTGGAAAAAAGCCTGTTTAACATAACTTTTTTCTTTTGTTAAATTTTCTATTAAACAACAGTGTGAGAGCATGAGACACAAAGAGGAAGGCTGTGTCACACACCGTAAACTAAAGAGTCACCACACTGGCAATGTTTTTTTTCCCCTTCTCTTGCATCATTGATAATACAAAATCGCCTCAGCAGGGAGGCATTTAATTGTTTCAATTAAGTCAAAGTGTTCAAATGTGTACATTTATGTAACTCAGCTCTTTTATCATACTGACTGCTGCAAAGACTCAAGGTGGTTTTACACTACAAGCCCCATTCTCTCAAACAGTGAAGAGTCCAGGGATCAGCTTTTATGGGTTTAATGTCTTAAAATACTTTTACAAAAGCAAATTTCAGCTACAATATGCTTGGCTAATGCAATTATGAAATTCCAAATGAATTTGTATAAATATTGGTGTGACAGATCAGTTGTAGCTGAAATAATAGGCAAATAAGTTAAATAATTACCATGACTTTCATGCATTCATCCATCCATCCTCTTCCGGTTATCCAATTCAGGATCACCGGGGAGGCTGGAGCCAATCAAATCCAGTATTGTAAGTTTACAATCAAAACCAGTCAGCTGAATTTGATAAGATAATTTGAACCGTGGGTTTTTGTATGAGACTTGTGAAGAGTAAACTGCAGCTTGTGTTAATACATGTGAGTATGACTAATGTGAGAAGGGCTTCTCCAGCTTCAGATTCTCACACTCACATAGCTCAGATAAAATTAGCACACATGCAAATACATGAGAGATAGAGAAGAGCCCATAATGGTTTGAGTCTCACAGTCATCACATGACACAATGAAAAAACACAAAGAAAGACATTCAGAACCGAGAGCCGCCTTGTTTTATAGGCTTAATTGTCTAAACTGAGCAAAACTACTTTTAGAAATAATGTAGATTCATTTTTTAGACTAATGACTTTTATATTGAAAAAGATATTTTCACATTATGCCATGTGCAAGTTGGGAAACAGTTATATTTGGTGGATACATAGTCACATGTTTTTCTTTTACTACACTATTGCACTGTATCCTAAAACCAAAAATAGGCTGTTTAAAAAACTGTTTTCTGTTAAACAGGTGCTGGGTATAAAATGGGTTTTGGTGAAACATACCCGTCCTTTTAATTCTTATTTTCTACTCAGAAGTAGACTTTTTTCCCCAGTTGTTTACTTTTCAATGTCAACAAACATAAACAAATAGACATTGCTACAGGCAAAGCTTTGTGTCAGTGCAGAGCTCCAAAAGGAGTAATTTCCGTATCCTTTTTCTTTCCTGTTGTATCGCTCTAACACAATGATGATCACTGTATTTCTTTTTTTATTCCTTTTACCTTTTATATTTAAATGTTGAGAAATTTCAGGTTTTATGGTGTTATCATCAAATGGTGCTGATGTGTTAAACAATTTTAGGTTTAAATTTCTTTAGCGTCACTATCAGTAGATGGTAATATTGTTGGCATACACATAGAAGTGTGAGTTTATTGTGGCACTTTCTTTGTACTTTGAAGTTTGAACTGGAGAAATCTAATTATTCTTCATCTGGTTATCAAAAAGAGTTTTCTCAATGAAGGCTAGTTAGTAATCAAATCGTTTCAGTACTATGTATTTACTTTATGTGGGCTGACCCACATGTTTATTTTGTTGGAAACACTCACTAGTTCATACTTGGCACAGTCACAACTACCAGAGCCATCTGAAAGATCTTTGGCAAGTGTTCTCATAGAGTGTATATTATTGATGCTAACTGCTTATTAATGCTAAGTGACAGACTGAAAAAATACAGACTTTAACTCACCAGAACCGAAGCCCAGACGTCCTCAGCGATCTGTATATGACAGCAGGCTGTATAATTTCTAAAATAATGCTACAAAAAGCTTCGAAATACACCACCATTGACATTTTAGCAAAGAGGTTCAGTACAGTGACTTGATCTAATCACTGGTGGACTGTTAGCACTGCAGTCTCATTAAGAAAGCTTTGCTGTGCCTGCATGAGTTTGCAGCTCTCCAGCAAATATCAATGATATGTGATGTACAGTGTGCAGAAAACTTTCATTGATTCATGCCAAAATACACAGTACTGAACAAAAGACTTGAGGCCCACCACACAGAGTCGGGAACAAAATCACTCAGAAATAAATCACATAATAGCCTAATTTGTTGTGTGAGCTTCAGTGGATTTTTCTTTGTGCGTAGGCTCTGACTCAGGTATTTGGCACCGATTCATTTGGAAAACTTGAAGCCTGAAGCGAAAAAATACTTTGAATGAGAGAAAATACTACTAAAACATTCAAGTCATTTTTCATTATTGTCTTTGGGATCATTTGGATTTGTCATCACATTAGCAGATTAAAGAACAGTAGTTAAAACAACAGCAAACAAGACAGCTTCCCAGCAGTCTTTAAAGCAGGCAGATTTAGAACAACCACTGAAACCTGTCCAAAAAACACAAAAACCTTCATTTGTTAGCCCACATAACCCGATTAGTTTTTTTAAAACTCGTTTATAAAGTCAACATATGTTTCTTTTTTCTATTTGTTCTTTACCTGAGAGTCAAAACAGTTTGAGTAGTCACACAGAGGCAGTCATTATTGAGATAAACAAAGTGCAGTGAACTAATCTCAAGGAAAGTAATGGCCTGTGGTGCTTACAGTAGCAATATAAATTACATATACAACAATTATTCTATATCTATATCTAAGGGCATTTTCAGTAAAAACTGGACATTTTGCAGAGCTTTTAGACTGATTAACAGTATGTGTGATGCTCTTCTTAAAATAGCAAATGAGTCAGTTTAAAATGTATCCCATTTTAATCCAGATTATAAGATTTCCCCTGAGTTTGCAGCAGAACACCAGCATTGACAAAATACACAGCACAGAGAGAAGCATCATCTTAATTAGACTGCTTCATAAAGGATGCGTTGGGATGTAAAGTGCAGCATGTAATGAATGGACAAGTAAAATGAGTGTTCATGGGCTCATTATAGCTATTTAATTAATCAGCTAATCAAATATGCTAAGCACTTTAATAGAAAATGCTATGCATGTAAAATATGCTGAAAGAGGCAAATGCAAAATTAGCTAATGTTAGTAAGAGAGTGCCAACCAGCATGGAATTTCATCTCTCAGTAAAACAGATATGCGATTGGACGCTGTGTTTATGATCTGTCACCATGTACAGCAGATCTTCCATGGCAAGCACTGACTATTTGGATTTGTGCGATTAAATGTTTGTACAGGGGCATTAGGTCAGGGATCACAGTAACCAGGGAACAGCTGGGTGCTACAGTGTGACAACATGCTTTTGTTTCCAGATTCCCAAGTAGTCAACAGTTGTGTGCATAGACCAGAGACAGTCTATGGCAGAGCCATCCATGATGGGTCTGTGATCACAGACTTCCATCTAGTGGCAAGAAGACCAAAGTGCAAAATACTTGATTTTAAAATACAACCACCAGACTTATTTTTACAAAGTCTAATTATACGATATGATGCTGTAATTAAGTATCGTATAAAGATTTATACAGTTGTGAATATCCTCTGACCTCTCCTTCTAGGTTAATAGATTCATCTAAAGGCCCTTTAATACTATATAGAGCTATTTAATAGTATGTTACTGCCCTTGTTTTGTCTAAGGAATTATGTCAAAAATTATGTCACATATATTAAAATAGTTTTCAACAGAGCAAATAACAAAATCCTGCACTTTGTGCTAATTTTTACCGCGCTAGGAAAAAAAGAACAAAGAAAGCAAAATGAATAGACACAAACTAAAATACAGTTCTCTTAAAAGTAAATACTACCCAGAGAGTGAGCTGATTTGGTGGACGTCTGTGTAGGGTGCTTCTTGTTACATTGTTATATGTTACTTTAAACTAGTACCTAAAAGACTATTATAGAATGATAGTGTTGCACATCCTGACCAGATCACTACAGATTATAGAAATCCATTAACATATATCTACGGCAACAGATTTAGGAAGATTTATGTGTTTCTCTTTCACCATTTTTTTAAAATCACAGCACTTACTTTGATTACTGTCAGACACATTTATGTACCGTTGCAAACATGCAGCTTCTACTCTGTTCAGTTCTGTTAAAGAGTTAGGTATTGTGGCGGTCTATCTGAAAATGATGGTGTGGCATCGTAACATTTCCCGGATGTGACAATGTGATGAGATTGGATTGGACATAAATAGCACATCACTTTAGGAATGTGCACGTCTATACATTTATAACTTCTCACTTTTAGGGTGAGGGTCACAAGTAGGGTTTCATTTGTCAGCGGTACATGTTATGAAAAAACACATGAAAAGCAAAAATGCTTGGCGATAATGCACGAAATGACTTCACTTCAGACTGTGCCAAACAACCCAGCTACACGTGATCATTTCTAAAGGGCAACACAGACACATGATCAAAGACACACAAAATAAGCAAAGAATAACAAACATAATTAAACACATTTAAATTTGTGGAAAAGATATATAAAGAGAATTTTTAGCAAACTGTGTAGAATCACAAGCATGAAGTTTAAAAAGTTTTCTTCCAAAAATGTTGAACTGACTTAAAATAAAATAAAATAAAATTAAGACACAAGACTACATTACCCATTTGTATGACACCATCTCTGGACGTATGACGTATCAGATTTGCTGCTTTAATGGTCCACTAATCTGTGTTGGTTTTTGGGTTTGTGTGTCTGTGTGCAGCATGTTTTGGGGCATTTAAACTAAAATATGTGTCGGCTTGTCTCTGCGTGGCCCAAAGCTAACAATTAGTGTATGTGATGTGCAATAAGCCTTAAATATCTAATGATTTTCTTTCAATTTTATATGTAGAATATTTCCTTCTATAAACACTGAAAGTATCCCAAAGTAAGAAGTATCCCAAAAAGTATTGCGGAGGATACTCTAGGGGTCTCCAGATATCCCAAGTGCATCAACATAGTTATTGAATTACCTGTAAATACCAGAAGTGTCTCTGGTTCGTGCCTGTGGACTGTGTCTATCTGCATGTTTGCATCATGAAAATGAGCCCGAGCCCATTGCCAGAAGTGTGATTTCTGTACGAGAAAAGTTTTGATATAATAAATCTAAACCATTAGCTTTTAGTTTTGCATAAAATGGAATGTGATACAGTTTTGATATTTGACATTTGCGTGATATCACTCAGGGTTATACATTCATGCTTTTTAGCATGTAACACATCCGCATGCTTATCCTCGCTACCCCCTGCACCACAAACACGCTTCACATACACACAAACTTTTCTGACGTAACAAAGCACCTCTGTTCTATGAAGAGAATTTTTTCCTGTCCCACTGAGGTCTGAGGCTGCTGAGAGCTAAATCTACCATCTGGTTATCATGGCAGCTAAACTGTGGAAAGAACAGACTGTCATCGGCCAGTGGTGACACATGCAGGTTTGACAGATAGAAAAGCAGCAGGTGGAGCTGCGGAGATAATATGTGCACTTGTTCCTATTGGCATCTACTCACCAGACTTATATGGTCTATCAACAACGGAAAAATTCTGTCATTAAACGCAAAATGTTACGTAACCTCCTCACCTCTGCTGAACAGATCACTACAGCTTTGCATGGTGCAGGTTTAGCAAAACTTTAGTTTCAAATTGACTCATGTTGCTCCCAGCAACTAAATCTCTAATAGGAAACTGTAAGGAAAAAGTGTAGATTGTGCAAAATATGTTGAAATTTTCTGTTTCAAATGTACAACTATGAAGAGACGGTATCTTGGGTTTGCATACTTTGGCTGGCATGCAGGGCTGAAATAGCTTGTATGAGGGTTTTTCCAGAATTTCAAAGTAAAGAAAATAAAACTTTTAAATTCCAGTACTGTAAGACTAACTCACAAAATGTGTGTGCAATAGGTTTCTGTTGCACTTTCTAATTGTTCAAAATCCATTCATTCACACTTGTGCATTTAGTCACACAGTTGGGCAGCCACCATGTGTACTCTCTCTCTCCAGAGATCCAATGAAAGGTGAAAATGTAAAAATGAAGTCTGTGTGAAGAGTGTGCATGTGGTTCGTTACTGTTCAGGTCAAACACACTGCTGGGTTGATGAGGACCCCCTCTCTGAATGCAACTATCTTTGGTCTCAGCAAGGTTGCGTGGTGTGAGTCATATTGATGGTATGGTGAATCTTATGTGGTTAGGGATGCCATTTGGGAGGGAAACCCTGGATGATCCAGGGGTCCCAGAGCTGGACCAGCGCCCTGGAACATGCCAAAGCTCAAAGAGCCGTCACTGAGCTGTTGTGAGTGGGTCCAAAATGTCTCGTCTGTATCCCTTCCCTTCCTGGTCTAATCATTTGGATAGGAGGCACCAATTTAATCCACAACCCCTACTTCTTCCTATGTCCTTTAAAACATTGCTTTTCAAGTATTTCAGTATGGAAACAATTTGAAACAAAATATAGAAAAGGCATGCATGAATCTACTGACACATGCACATTTATATTTTGCTGTCATTTCGAGAAACTGAAAACACATTTTAGACCATTTTTTGTGTTCTAGTTTATAAATAAGCAAGCCTAGGAAAAAATGTTTGTCTCAAAAATATGAAAAAATGCATCACTTAAGTAAATTACCTACTTACCATGTCCCTCTTATTTCAGCTTTCCCTCACCAAGCTGCAGCATTGTTAAATATGGACCAGGTTTACCACAACAGCAGCCATCCCAAGGCGTGCATTTGTTATGTGTGACACAGTCTATAATTGTGGCTCTGGGAGTGATAATGGATTACTGGAAAGCCCACGGCAGTAGAATAAGCATTATAAATTGTCTGTGTCTTCCTGCTGAGTAATTCTATATGCGGTGAGAGTGGCTAGGCTGCGTCAGCCTCATTCCCAAACTGTGCTCCTATACCACACAGCCTCTCGTGTTACCATGTAACCTTTTCTGACTAGGGATCTCAGAGCTTGTCTGACAGGGTACAGTTAAACCTTCCACCAGACCAATCTACCAGCACTCTGCTCCTACCCTACTGGCTCTTTGTAGTGTGGAGTCTGTGTGGAGATTTATTTAGCCATCTACTGTATCACAGTTTGTCCCCACAAAAGGTAGTTGTTATGGAGTATGCAGTGATTCAGAGCTGATGCCGATATAAGGAAATAAAGAAGTATGGAAAAGGAAGATACATTCATATAAAATAGTGTACTGTTTACTCCCTTTTTACTTATATATTTCTAAAACAAGCACAAGATACTATTGAGTATATGACAGTATAATATAATCTGACTTCTGATGGAAAGAATTTTTTTTTTTTTTCATTTTTTGTTTTAGCAGTATTGTTTTGATCGGTGAAGCAATTGTTGTTGCCTGTGCAAAAATTGTTTAATGCTGTTAAAATGTATCTGGTCCAATTTTTTTTGTTACAGAAATAGTAGCTTTGAAAAAGATAAAGGTTTTACACAGTCCAATTATGACCACAGAGCAGCATATCACATTTGATTTTTATTTAATATAAAATGTCATGGCATTCCTATTTGAGTATTTTAAAATGTAAATCAAAAAGACCGCAGTGGCAGGAGATGTCTGTGTAACCTCATATTCCTTTAGAAACAATAAACACTGTCAACACTCTCCATGGTGGCATGGCAGCAACTCACTGAGCTTGGGTGAGGCAAGGATCTTTGAAGGAGAGAAAGAGGAACCAAAAAAGACAGCTCCTGAAAATAATTATTTTTCCTGAGATGCAGTGTTTTTGTGTGTATGTAGCATTTTAATGGCAGCAGTTCTTTTGAGTCATTACATGTGTGTATTTGTCTGTCTGTGTGTGTTTCCTATAGTTCATTGTTTAGTGGAAGTGCACAACTTTCTGAAGTTTTTCAAAAGAGATGCTTGAGATCGGTGCTAACTTGCTGTACACCCAGTGAACATAGAACATGTTTTAATTAATTGAAGACAACAAAAATAAAGTGAGCAAGAGAAAGAATGGTGGTCTTGCCCTCTGGCATATTAACTATAGTGTCATTCATGAATGAGTTCATTAAAAATGAACTCATTCATGAATGAATCCTGACTACATTTTCTTTAACTAGATATTTTTGAAATTGTTTTCACACAGTGACTTTTGATCACCCAGTTCTTCTCTGAGTCCAAGTTATCCACAGAACTCCTGAGAAATACCTTTATGGAACAGGCCGTTGATACAGAGACATAAAAACCTCTTTGTGGTTGAATCTGTGGTGTTTCAAGTGCAAAACTATGGTGGCCCTGTGAGGCCAAATGTACTGCACCTTCAGAAAGCACCACCAAATGTGAAAATGTTCCAAAAGCACATAAAATACATATCAGAGGTTGAATAAAATAGAAGAGAATTATTACAAAAAAATGTCAAAAAGCACAACAGAAGTGTTTTGGGGGAAACAAAACTGTGACGGACCAGCTCCTGAAGTGACAGAAACCAAAACACTGCACTGAGATAGTGAAGGTATGAAGGAGAGGATTCACCAGTCCTGTGAAGGAGGAAAAAGATGGAAGATATTGTGCATTCATCTTTTTCTCCCTCATATCGTATTTTTGTCATGTTTTGCGATTGTCACATCATGTTTTTTTTGTGAGCTTGGGCTGCATTTTTTCTACGTCCTTTGTGTTTTATACAACTTCTGTTGTGTTTTATGTGCTTTTGCAGTTGTTTTTCTTATAATTTCAGATGTTTTCTTAAACAGTTTGACCTCTTAGGGCCACCGTACAAAGCAATTGCTTGAAAAAGCTACAAAAAACTGATTTTTCTATATGTTTACTTGCAATAATCCACTTTAGCATGAGAGCTGTTTCTGAAGTTTCACTGAATATCATTTTAGACCCTGAATAATTACAGTATTTTATCTTTGATTAATGTCAAACAGAGGCTTTGCAATAATCTTTATAAAGCAGTTTAGTGTGAAAACGCTTTCCCTGATTACTGATCTCCTTCAGTAAGGAAACATGTATTTCAACCATATGTTTTGCATTCTGTCTGCACTTGCACCGTGTCCTTTATCATTCTCACCTTCAATAGTAAATAGCCACTGGGGATACAAGTGTTAACCCTGACAGCTGATGAGCTGTTCGTACTTGGAAACAGCGTGAGGAGCAGAGTATAGGTCAGGTTTTTCCGTTGTTGACAAATAGGTGCCAGTATATAGGCGCCAGCGCTTTGTCGCTCAGCCTACTCCAGACAGACTGTACTGAGATGTGGAAAAGTTTGAGGTCAATGTGCAGAGTCACGTCTCAGTAGGTGGGCCTGTTCATGAATATGAACTCGTGTGTCAGCGACAGTGTGTATGTCTGTCCTCTTTAATTCTGTACAGCAACACATGTGCAGGAAGTTTCCTCTCCCACAATCCCCCTCTCCTCTGCAACAACAGTTCTTAGGTGACAGTTGGATCACCTGTTTCCTGTTTTCCTCCCGTTGTCTTTGTGTCCCTCACGGTGCGTGGACAGCGGGCTTATATTGGGAACCTCGGAAGTTCTTTCCACTCGGTGGCCTCCAGAGGAAACCAAACCCTTTTAACTTTTACTCAACTCCTGTCTTTGAACAGTGTTGGCTCAGAATTAGTGAGCTGTAAAATAAATGATGACTTTTAAACTCAATGAACAGCAAATAAAAAAATCTTTAATATTATATTTAACCATAAATACAGTCAAAATAACTCAAAAATGCAGCAATACACTGCAGAAAGATAGAAAACAGTCTGCTAAATATTCAGAATGGGGGTGATTTGTTAAAAATTTAAATGGCTCCTCTCTGCTCCTCTGAGTGAAACAAGCGATAAACTGATAGTATTTGGCAGTGTTCAGAAATAAACTCAATCCTTTTTAATTAGTAACTTTTTTACCACTTTGCACATGCTGGCATCCCTCCTTCAATCTTGTTACAATGTGAAAAACAAAATGAAAATGTGATTAATGGTGTAATGTGACTAAACCTGCTGAAAAATGGCACGGGCTCTTCAGATTTAGAGATCTTATGTTTTTCTTTATTGGCCCTAAAATATATTTGTTTATCTTGCTTTTTACAGCATCATATTTAGTTCAGCATTCTTGGGATTCTAACACCCGACTGAAGGGCTTTTGAAGTATCTCAAATGTCACATAGCGACCCTCCCCAGCATCCCCCACTGTACACTCGAGCCCTCAGCTCTTATCACTGGCCACCGAGTCCCTTACGTCCACGAGGGTGTTGCACTGTAATTGGGAGAACAGCCATTTGCTATTCTTAAAACTCAGCTCGGTGGTGAAGGATTGGGAGAGAGCTATCTGTTGTCCCTCCAGTCCTTTTAACTTGTCTGCAGCTTTGTCTGGCACTATGTTTTTTGTGCTAGTTGGGACTTTGTGAGAGTAACTGGAGTTTAGATTAAATAAACGCTTTTTATTAGAAGCCACATTTAGGTCAGTCATGAGCTCCAGCCTTGTTAACTCTTTAGCCAAGGTTTATGATCCAAACCCTCTTCACGGGCAAAAGCCAGGTGGAAGGAAGCTTTCTCTAAATGGATCAGACAAGTCTCAGGCTGCTTCTTCCTCTTCTTCATCATCATCCTCTTGCTCTCCTCATGATGTTGCCCTGCGATCTGTGGAAAGTCGAATGGACTTCCTGAGCTCTCAGATGGAGCGTTTGCTCAACATGCAACAGACTGTCTTGCTCAAGCTGGATGGCCTGTCGCAGGATGTCAGGGGTATGGGTTTGGATCTAGCTTCAATACGTGAAGAAAGCCATGGAAAAAGACGTGGGTCTGGGGTAGAAGCAGTATGCAGGGAGCTGCATGGGGCCGTGGAGAGGGCCAGCGAGCACATGGAGAGTCAGGGACGCAGGTTGGAGGGGGTGGAGAAACTGGTGGAGGGCACCCAGCAGGTGATAAGCTTCATCGGTGAGGTGGTAAAGAGCTCCAGGTTGGTGGAGCTTCTGTTCAAACAGCCTGGACGGAAAGCCAACAGGAAGGTGAGAGGTTTAAACGATATCATGAGCAAGTTTTCCACTAGAATCTAGCAAAAGCACGTTTAAAGTTCCATCATTTTTATCTGCGCTGTTGAACGTGGCAGTGAAAATGAAAGGTGTTACTGTATAGTGAGCATGGTTGCATTGGTATCCTCTTGACTGAATGTATTCATATTGTGTATATGTGACAGCTAAAAGAGCTTTTAAATGGCAATGTTTTTTAAAACTCTGCCGTTTAGTTCCTGTGAGTTTAGATATGACTCCTATGTGGCTGGTCTTAGCGCTGCTGTACCTGCTGTAATGTTAAGTGATTTACCATTGAGACTGTGATCGGTCTCCAAGGTGTAAATGATTAATGTCACATTGGTTATCTTTCCCAGACCACGTCTTTATCAGCTTGCAGTGCAGCTGCACAGCTTCAGTCCAACAGTCGTCAAATTCTTAATAGTTCTTAATGCCATGACTTATTAGAGAGACTCACGTCCTAGTGCTGTAACCAAATGAATATATGTTACAGATGTGTAACACATGCAACATATATTGTATAGTTCATGCATTCATATAATCTATAGTTACACTGCTGATTCAGAGGCTTTTTTTAGGCACAAGGTTAAGGAGACAGATTTATTGCACCATATGGCGACTGTCAGATATACTGTATGTAGGGATAAAGTGAATATTTCTCTTTTAAAGTGTGGAACTGATTCGACTGATGTGTAGCATTTCAACTGCTATAGTTGAAATGCCACACATTTCCTCTTTGCCCAGAAGGAGGCATCTGCTGAGCAAGACATCAATACACTTGAGTTATGAGGGAAAACCTTCGCAACAGAAACTGAGACTGCTTTGAAACTTGTTGTCACATTATTGCACAAATGGAAATATCTGCATCTATCAGCAATTTTCCTTTCTATGAGAAGTTTCCACCTAGTGCAGGTTTTGTCCCACTTTTGAATGTTACGCACAATGTCTAAAACCTGATCTTTCTTTCCTCTGTTAACATCCAGGCAAAGGATGATAAGGAAAAAGCCAAGCTGAGCCTGAAAGGTTTAAAGGCCCAGAAAAAGAGAAAACCGCAAGAAACGTCAGGTAAACTCGAACAAGATATTACACAATCCACAATCACAAGTTTATGCAAAGCCCAGCACAAAATTTCTAAACTTGTTATCTGCATATAATACATCATAAATCTGAAATATATGTACATCATGGACTTTAATATAACAGGGAGACCAGTTCAGGATTTCTGAGATTTGTTTTTGTAATATAAAATATGTGTTCTGTTTAGCATAAAAACATCAAATATAAGTAAATGATGGGAAACATATTAAGAAGGCCTTTAAAAAATGTAAATCTTATATGTAGACAAACTATGGCTGCACTGCTACATTTGCTGACTTTTTGGCAGACATAAATACAGTTTTCATCATGTTTAAAGGATAACAGCACAAATGGGAGACAAGAGGCAGTTCAGCCTTTATTTAAATATATCAGAAATCAAACAAAACACTACAAATTCAGGCAATGAGGAGAAAAAAATGCAAAAAGACACTGAAGACATGGCAATCTGACAAAAGTGAGGGAAGACAGTATAAGAGACCCAAGTAGGAGAATGAAACAGTATCTAAATAAATAGGATACATTCCCATTGACCAACATGTAAACAGTCAGAACACAAAAGGCAAAGTGAATAAAACAGTCAGTATTTGTCTGCAATAATCCCCCATGTTTACATGTCAAGCTTGCATAATAAATTTATATATGAGCAAAATCTGAAACACAGATGACTGATCAGAATTTAGGTCTTAGCTTGACAGCTTTAATGTGGATCTGAAAACCAGATCTGCACTCGTGTCTTTACAACACTCTGCAACAAACTATCCAGAGGATGATGTGAGATTTTTATCTGAATTGGGCCAAACTTATCGAGCAAGTGACCACCCAGACTAGCATAAAATGTAAATATATGATGAGTGAATTCCATGTATCTGAGGATTATCAATCATCTGATTAGATTCATTTTTAGTAAATATAATACAGCGTTTTCACCAAACATCTGGTTGTATCTGTGTATTTTCTTCACTACAGACACCTCCTCCCTGAATGAGCCTGTGCTCCAGGAACAGGTGGAAAAGCTCAACAGGCAGAACACCGAGCATTCGCACATAAACATAGAGGCTGAGGGAGATGGAAGAAGTGGAAGACAGGATCTGGAAAAGCTGATCCTTGAAGAACCGCACACCTCTGTTGCCCAGTCAGACGAAAGGCAGGAGGAGGCTGAGGAAAGACAGGATGAGGAAGGAGAGGGGGGTATATTTGAAGACTCTGAGCCAGAAGAACAAGAAGAAGAAGAAAAGCAAAACGGAGAAGATGTTAGTCTTGAAAATCGCGGAAAAGTGAAAGATGATGTGAAGACAACGCATAGAGAAGAATCATCAAAATCAGAAAAAGCCTGGATCTGCAGGACCTCTGTGCTTCAGTATGACAGGTGTGTCTTAGCAAAGCTACCATATATCTTTATGCTACTTGCTATTAAATTCATTAAGTTGACTATTTATTTTCTTTACTTTTACTTCTTTGGATCATCAAGCCAGCTAAGAGGAAATTATTTTGTTGGGGAAGGAAAAGGGGAACTTCAAATCACATCACACATTCATATTCTGTGCCTTCCTTTCTGAAGCTCTGAGGAGGCTGGTGATGTGGCCACTTGTAGCAAACGCCATGTCCCAGAAGAAGACCTAGGAAAAGATGACCTCAAAAAGAGCCGGGTGGAGGACGGTAAAGTGGAAAGGGCTGATGGACAGGTCGTAGAGGGAGCCGGGTCACAGGTCTCCATATCTGACCAAGCGAAGACAGAAGATGAAGGGGAGGCGGCGGAGGAAATAAAGGAGTTTATTATTGGTAAGAAAGTGTGTGAGTGCTTCTTTTCTGAAGTGTCCAGGGAGGTTGGGGTGTAGACTGTTGCTTTCTACAACTAATGCTACAACATGTAAATGGGAGAGTTTGTAGAAATCAGCTAAGGAAAGATTTCAGGAACTTTGGTTTTGAAATTTAGGCCTCTGAATCAGTCAGTCAATATATTGTATACATGCAGTATCTTATCAATGTGTATGTGAGGGAGTAGAGACCACAGACTGACAAAGATCAAGAAGTAGTGCTGTGCAATACTGCAAATTTTAATATCGATCCAATCCCAAGAACATGCAGGGCACTATTAGAGGAGGACAGTGTTTCATGATGAATGAGATGAATCATCATCAATCTGAAAACTCAAAAGACTAAATTATAATGATCATTAAAACACAGTGATTTTTACTTAACACAACAAAACACACCTTTCAGCTTTAATGTATTTTTTGGGAGATGTAAAAAAGCACTTTAGGTCAACCTCTGTTGTTTGAATCTGTTATAAGCTACAAATAAAAGAGATGTGACAGTCAGCAAAAAAAAAAAGGTCAGACAGTTTTCATAGTGCATCTTTGAGGTAATTTTTTTTTCATTTCCAATGCTATCCATAAAAGATGCATTTAGGCTTCATGACCTCAGTGTTTCAAAATCCTGGACTGCTCAGTGCAGTATTCATGTATCCTATAGGCTCTCCGTGAGTTACTTTATGACATTTGCCTCTGCGTTCCTCTGACTTTAAATCAGCTTCAGTGTCATAACAGCATGCCTGTGCGAGCGTCACTAACATGTCAGCGAGCACAGCTGGCGGAGCACATAATGAGACGGCATGCAGCTATTTTAAACTACTTTGTTTCTGGGTGCTGAGACCTCTTCCTCAGCCTTTCATTCCCTCTCTGCACTCAGTAACAGTAACTTGTCTTCTCTTTGCCTTTCTTTTTCATTTTTTCTTTAGACTCAAGTCCTCCGCCGCTTGCACCTTTTGACCACCGCATCGTTACTCCCAAACCCCACCAGATCGCCACCTATTACACTATCAACAGAGAGGAGGTCCTGGGAGGGTGAGTGAAACACTCAGAACATTCATCTCTCATTACAGCACTTTATTTTCATTTCGCTCAGTTACAGGCACAGATGCTTAGTGTGCACTGGCCCCTCAATAATGAAATAACAGACGATCTCACACCCTGCGCTAATAATTTTTTCCAAGACCTTTTAGTTGCCCCCCAAAGGGCAAATGGTGTTGACCCTCAGGGGGCTCTCTGATGTAACAGACCAGCGCTAAATCCTGCCTCTCAAATAGAAGATTACTCCTTAGCACGCAAACACATTTCTCAAATTACACAAGAGCATAGCCTGAATTTCTAAACGAGTCAATAAACTATTATAATGTATAGACATAAGTAAGAGTCACAAACAAATTGTTATTTTCATATTTAAATGAATTTTCAGCTTTTTAATGGCAGCTGATTTATAAAACCCGTTTGTTTAATTGGTCCGACATAAACATTAAAGAGATCCTTAACAAAACCAATCAAAACCGTATCCAAATACGCTTGAGCAGCAAACACCAGCAAACGTGAAACATCATATTTCAGCGCCAGAAATATTTGTTTTTAATAATAAAATCCAATTTACAGAATGGTTGTTCTCCGGCTCTGCATCCCATCTGTCCACACCTCTAACTCTTCCGTGTGTTTGCTTTTCTTTCATTAGGGGACGTTTTGGACAAGTCCACAAGTGCGTAGAGAACTCGTCTGGTCTGACTCTGGCTGCCAAGATCATCAAAGCCAGGAGCCAGAAAGAGAAGGTGCAGTAATGATTGGCTGGATAATGCTGAATACAAAACAGAATCCAGGTTTAGCGATGCTGCTGAGATGCCAGTTTTCTCAGACAGTCTAATACATGGTCACTTTTATCACTGCACTATAAAGGATTAGATTTTAAAAATAGACACGGCTCGACAGTGCTGAGGTAATGGGCATTTGTCAGCCCCATTGTGTCTTTATTTCTCTCAGTCAACTAGATATGTGGTGGAGGTCAGATGTCAGAGTATAGCTGTGTGGTTAGATTATAATCTGAAGTATTTAAAAAGCTCATTAAACTTGTAGCCAGATCCTCAAATGGCCCACATGGCTGCTGCTGATGATCCACGACCAAACAGCTGGCACTTTGTGTCTGACTGTACGTCGGTTTTGTCTTATTTGTATCTAACTATGCCCCCGAATGGCTGCAGTACAGGCTGCTATGAGTTGCATGCTGCTAATACAAATATTTACTTTTTAATCAAGTCTCTTATGTCTGTAACTTCTGTTTCCATAGAACATTTTAAACTGAACCACAAGCAAAAACTGCCATGAAGGATTTGATCTACCTCGTCCCTAACATACCATCTTGACCAAACCAACCTTTCTATAGCAGTCTGCAGTAGCTTAAATCATAGAAAGGACCCTGCCTGTTTGATCATTCCAGTTTTATGGTACAAGGGACCAAAGTGATTTTGTCCGTGCAGTGAAGCAAAAGGCACTCTTGCTATTTTTGACATGCTTCAATAAGGCAAAATATAACCAGCACTTGGCTTTTAAGGTCTTTTTTTTACAAATTCAAAAGCTGATATGTTACACACTGAAAATCCTCAAGATAACCATTACTTATTTGTGTTCATAATGTATTCCTTGCAAGCTTTAAAAATCTTGCAGACTGGCCTTTTCTTGTCTTCCTCTCCTGACCCCCAATTGGTCACAGCAGATGGCCGCCTCTCCCTGAGCCTGGTTCTGCTAGAGGTTTCTTCCTGTTAAAAGGCAGTTTTTCCTTTTCACTATCACCAAGTGCTGCTCATGGCTGATTTTCTGTTTGTTGGGGTTTTCTCTGTATTATTGAGTCTTTAACTTACAATATAAAGCTCCTTGAGGCAACTGTTGTGATTTGGGTCTAAAAAAAAAATTGAATTAAAATTAATATAGTTTTGTCATTCATTAACTTCCATATTTACGTGTCATTTTCCTATATGTGATTTTAAATTTGATTTACATTTCATTTCCATCTATCAGGAGGTGGTGAGGAATGAGATCCAGGTGATGAACCAGCTGAACCACGCCAACCTCATTCAGCTATACGCTGCATTTGAGTCGCGTAACGACATCATCCTGGTCATGGAATAGTAAGTTTGTCTCAAGGTGTCTGCGACAATACAAAAAGAGCCTCTACAAACTGAGACTGGCTGTAACAGTGTCTCTCTTTGTGTGGTAGTGTGGAAGGAGGGGAGCTGTTTGACCGCATCATTGACGAGAACTACAACCTCACAGAGTTGGACACGGTGCTGTTTATACGGCAAATCAGTGAAGGGCTGCAGTACATGCATAAAATGTACATCTTACATCTCGACCTCAAGGTAAACCTACTTGAGTCTTCGCATCACAGTAGGAATAATCTCTTTCAGTATTTTTATTTACTTTTCAATATGTTACAATATTCATTTGGAGCCTGAACAGCCTAATGAAAAGACAAGTTTATAAAGTTTCAAAATAAAAGCTCCCATCTCTGTTAATGAAATAAAATTTAGGGTGTTGTCTGTGTTCTTTTCTTTATCTTTTGCACCTATGCCAAAAAGAAGAACGGCCTCTAAAACACAGTATATGTGACACCAGAATCTGTGTTCTTTTTCAGCCTGAGAACATTCTTTGTGTCAGCAGAGCTACTAACAAGATTAAAATTATTGACTTTGGCCTTGCCAGGAGGTAAGATTTATAGTCACCTCATCTTTCATGCACTGGTTTATTTGAGTCCTATGTTTTTCTCTTATGGTTCTGGTTCCTCTGACAGGTACAAGCCTAGGGAGAAGCTAAAGGTCAACTTTGGAACACCTGAGTTTTTAGCTCCTGAAGTCATCAACTACGAGTTTGTGTCATTCCCCACGGACATGTGGAGTCTTGGAGTCATCACCTATATGCTGTGAGTCAAGGAGTTCATTCAGTGCACACACAGAGACACAACCTGTACAGTTCCTGACGTCTGTATTATTCTTAATGTCCAGACTCAGCGGCTTGTCTCCGTTCCTGGGGGATGATGACAACGAGACGCTGAACAACATCCTGGCCTGTGAGTGGAACTTTGAGGAAGAGGAGTTTAAAGACGTCTCTGATGAAGCTAAAGACTTTATCACACGTCTTCTGGTGAAAAGCAAGAGCTGGAGGATGAGCGCAACAGAGTCCCTCAAACATCCCTGGCTGTCAGACCGGAGTCTGCACTATCAACTAAATCGCAAGGTAAATACGAAATTCTCCTTACAGCAAAATTTACTTTATAGTAAACAGTGAATAATAAAAAATACAATTTTAAAAATGCTTCTTTTTTTAGTCAAATGCATCTGAAATATATAAGATCAAAAGTTTATTAATTCAAATATGAATGCGTACCATTCAAGTAAATTTCACTTGATTAGATTTGAACTTGTACACTGTATTATGTAACAACATTACATGTACATTTTGCATGTAAGCAAATTAACCAATATGTGTGTAATATCTATTGTAAACATCAAAGGAAGACTTAAAAAATGTTTGTGTTATGCATCTTTGAAACCTGTTTGCTATCCTAATTCAAAGAGTGTAATAACAAACAGTTTTGCTGGATCCTCTTACTGCAGAAAACTAAGTGCCACTCCACGCATGGTCCTCCTTCAGAGAGTAAGACAAGTAAGAGATTTTTGTCTTCATTTTCCTGTTAGCTTATATATAAATGTTTTAATTAATTTTCAACCCAAAGAGCCTATTCTAGGACAGTTTCTCAACTTTTCTTCTATTAAGCCATTAAGTCTATTGTTTGCTTTCCTCTTAGAAACTATGTGAGACCCTCGGCATGCCTTTTGATAATGAAAGGAGCTGGAGCCCAACACTGGACCAATGCTGCTGTACCTGTATATGAACTTGATAACTACTCTCCTCCATCCGTCTTCTGCTTAGCTCCATATCTTGCAGTTCTGACTCTGGATAGTGTGATGCACGGTAATAATAGACACTCCTATTCTGTAGTGTCTGAAAACACTGATGATGAAGAACCCAAACTGTTGGACACATAAAGGCCACGTGATCTGTCTGCTTCCACATATATCACAGATCAGCTGTGTATAGCATCAAACCATCATTGTTATTCATCCACAGTTTGTCATATTGTCCTGTTTTCTTGCATGCTTTGCACTTTCTTCATTTATTTTCTCTAAGAGTCAGAAAACATTTTTAAACACAATATAGACTGAATTCTCTTATTTGAATAATATATTTTTGCGATTTTTTTTCTTTTAATTTACAAGTCTTATAAAAACTAAATGTTTTTTTCTTGAACATAAGTTTAAGTATATTTAGAATTTGATTGAATTTGAAATCATAGCTGATTAATTTATTTTGTGTACAGCACAGCACTGCATACCCTCACTTCCCCTTGAGGAGTGACAAAATGTTAGTGATCAGTGAACCAGTGAATATATCTTGGTTTGTGCCATCGTTCACCCTAATTTTTAAGCCCGCTTCACCTTCTGTATGCATTTATGCCACCACCTTGTCTTGCTTCGGCAGTTTGGAGTAGCCCTTTCACCTTCCATGAAGGCATAACGAACAACAGAATACTACCTGTGAATAATATATATATATATTTTCATGACTGAAGTGGATTCTTATGTTCATTTATTTACTGGTTCAACACCAGAATGTACTTGAAGAGCTTTTGTTCAATAAGTGATTTTTTTCAAGGGAGAAGAGCAGGATTTAATGTAGTTATGCACACATGGTAAGTGCATCTGTGCAGCTCAGTTTGATGGAGAGCCAACAACAGAGCAGAGAAGACACCAGCCATTGATTTGTCATCCCTATCAAGGTGATGAAAACTGAATGTGAATTCAACGCTCAGTTGTTTGCTTTTCCATTTGGAAGCAGAAAAGCTCTGTGAATTCAATACTTGTGCATTTGAATTTATTATTTCTTTTTCAGGTTTTCTTGTGCAATGATGAGAGATCAGTAATTATGAAATATTAATATGTTAATAAATAACTCACACCAGACAACATTTATAGTGCATCTTACTTACTGGGTATTTTGGGAAATTGAAAAAGAAATATGACAGTAAAGATACTTCTGCTTTGGAATTTGCTTTGATTTTTTAAAAGGTTCTAAAGTAGGGCACCCCTATTGCTCACAGCAGAGTAGGTAACCCATGTAACAAAGCCTCTAGTCCTCAATGCAGTGGTCTAGGCCCCCCCTTTCCTGTCTTATGTACGCTGTCATATCTATAAAGACAAAGAAGGTACAGCAAGCACTGAAGCCACTGTGTGACTCGTCTCAGATAGGTCAAAGTCAAAAGCCTTTACTTGGCACTGGTTCTGTACATAATCTGGCATTTCAAGACCCAGTTAGAGCTTGCTTTATTTAAGCATTATGCAATTCTGTTATTCCAGCTTAATGTACTTGAGTTGGACCAACTTAATTAATTAATGATGAATCAACTTATTTACTGCACTTGAGTCCAACCTAATTTGATGGAAATGATCCAACTCATGCAAATTTTGTTAGGACAACACGAATACAAACAGAAGTGTGAATAGAAAGCCATTTATTAATGTGGAAATCCTTTCCACGATTATTTAAGTCCACGTAAAGGGTTATTTTTAGGAGTGTTCAACAAAGTCTAGAGTCTGGTTAACATAAAACTTGTCATGTGCATCTTTCAATTTTATGGATTTATAACAAATTTCACATACAGCAGCTGCTACTTCATCCATGCTCTTCCACTTATTACGGGTGGCCTGAAGTCTATCCCAGCTGTCGAGAGGCGGGGTACACCCTGGACAGGTCGCCAGTCTATCGCAGGGATAACACAGAGAGACAGAGAACAATTTGCAATCACATTCATACTTATGGGTAATTTCGAATAACCAATTAATCTAACCACACTAACTGCATGTCTTTGGATTGTGGGAGGAAGCCAGAGTACCTTGACAGAACCCATGCAAGCACAGCAATACCAATAGCATACACATGGTGTGTATCCTTTTCTGCCCCACTGCAGAAGTGCAGTGAGTTATCTCGCCTGTTTACCTCAACTAGAGTTGCTCAGTTCAGAGGAAAATCCCTCGTGTGGTGAAACGGAGAAATAGTCCCTCTATGTCTCACTGGAGACTGGGACACATTATTTTCTGACAACTAAAGAAATAACATATTTGAACAATCTGATCATTAAAATGAAATAAGATTTTATGGGGGGTGGCTTATTTCCATCCATGATTTACTTCTTGCCCTTGCGCCCTTACGTAATATCTGTTTAACAATTTCAAAACAAGCTGCATGGATGGATTCACCGGATTCATTGAAACTACAAGTGCATGTAGAGGAAAGTCCATGAAAATGCATTCCTTGGTCATCTTTAATCTTCTGAGTTTTAAAGTTCATTTGGGACGATTGTCCTGCTACAAAATCTTCTTAATTTAACATGTTATAATTTCTTATGTTTTCATAAGTTTGTAAATGCATCCTGACTCTTTCCATGTTTCCAAAAAACAAACCAAACCAAAAGAAAGTCACCAGATATTTGACCCTTTCATCTCAGAATCTGAACTAGATACAAAATAGGGTACGGAGAGAAACGTAAAGGATTATTTGTATTTGAGGTATATTAACTACTTAATTTTCATATTGCTCAGTTTCTACAAATCAGCATTCTACAGCCTCACAGAAAGAGAAATGTACCTAAAATCATAAAAACATGCCTAAGGTCACATTTAATCCTTGTAATCTATAGTGTATCTGCAATTCTTAAGACCAAAAGTAGCTGTAGGTTGCTAAACTTGGCCGTGTGTAGATTTGTATGAAGGCCTCTTTGACTGTTTCAGATGTGATCCCCATTATTTTAATTTCACTATGCACAGACCACATGTAGTGTTTAATATTTTTTTTTAAAGTTACTCGTTTTCCGTTGTTCCCTGTCTCCTAGTTTTACTAGCCCATTTAATCCACTTATCTCCAAAATCCCACTTTAAAAAACTGTCAAAATATTTAACCCAAGCCAAAGGAGGACTCCACAATAGCAAATGACTGAAAGGATGTAACTGTATTTAAATATTTGATATGACTCATGAGATTCTGTGCTTGAATCCCTACTAAGGATTGTATGTCCAGTGATTAATGCAGCATTGCGGGAGATCAGCGGCTGGAAGCATCATTACTTCACACAGTCAGCTGCTGAGAATCCAAACCTCATTTTTTTTTTTTTTTTTTTTTTTTTAAACCTGTCCCGTTTGGTTCTTTTGCCATCAGAATTATTGTCTAAAGGCGAAGAAAGATGCCCAACGGATTTACTTTACCAAATGGACCATCCCAGCCTTGCCGTAATGGTCCATTTGATTTACCTTTTATTGTTTATTTTATTTTATTTTATTTTTTTTTTTTTACTTGCTAGATACGGGACAGGGGAAAAGAAAAGGGAGAAAGAAAGAGGGGGGAAAAAACAAAACAAAACAAAAAAAAAACAGCGGAGAAGAGGGACGGGGATAAAGGGCAAAAAACAAAAACCAACAAAATAAGCAGACAAAAAATACATATATCAATCACCTGGATCACCTGTTGAGAAAGAAAAAAGAAAACAAGCAGAAGAAAACGAGAGTAATAGAATAAACAACATCACAATGATATATGGGAATATAACACTAAATACTTAATATTAAACATTATTGTGCAGCACGTAAGATCGACAGCGCACAGTGTGCTTTGAGGTAGGAGCCAAAAAGGGTGTAGTTTGTGTGTGTGATCACCTGTGTGTACACCTGTGAGCATGAGCGCGCTTGTATTTAAAAGGTTCCTTAATGTAATGATCTGCTAGAAGGTGTGGGGGGCCACAGTCCCATCCTCCAGGGCATGAAGCAGGTATGGAGGAGATCAAAACTCCAGACATCCAGAGGCCCCCAGAACACAAGAGACCAAGGAAGACCAACAGAGGGGCAGCCGCGCCACTGTCTCAGAAAGAGCTGAGGAGAGTCCCAGATGAGGGATCACTCAGCAGCCGCGGAGCAGAAGCCAGGGGGGGTTGCAGTGACGTGCCCGTGAGCTCTGCCGGCAGCCAGCTGTGCCTGAGTGACCGAGCCCCAGGCCGAGAGGCCGAGGGCACCCCACCCCCGAAGTGGCCCGAGCGAGCCCCAGGTTCCAGGCCCCGATAAGCAGCCACCAAGGAGTGAGCCGGTGTGTACCCGGACGCCCACCCCCGGACACAAAGAACCACCAACGCATCGATGTCTGAGGGCGTCTGCCACCGGCAGGGGAAGTGGTGGGGGGAGATAGGCCTCCAAACCTTGGAGGGCCTGAGATGTCCCCAGAGAGGTGGCGTCTGATACCCAACCTGACATATAGACACAGACATACAGGCACACTCAAATACAAACATCCATTCCCACCCTCATGCTCTCATAGGCAATTACTCCACACTCAACCAACGTGGAGACAGACATAAAGAGACGCTGTACACACAATCACACTCCCCAAGCGTACTCTAAGAACCGGGTCTAGGTACCCTTGCCCCTGGAGGGGGAAACTGCACCCAGACCCAGGTGGTGTTACCCTTTTCCCTGCAGTGGGGAGAAGCAGACTGCCCCGACTCCGCAGCAGCAGGGAGGCCCCACACACCAGACCCCAGTCGGACGGCCAACTCCTCCTCCTAGCCCCCCCGCTCCAGCAGGCCGCAGAGACCGGGGGTGTGAGAAGACTCCAAACCTCCCTCTACCCGCTCATATGTAGTGTTGATGTATATGTGTTCTAAGGTGCAATTAAAACCCAGGAGGGCATGGAGCTACCTGCCAGAGAGCAGCAGGTAAGCGCATAGCCCCTCCTGATAGCCCTCAATGTCTACGTGTATTTAAAATTGAGAGGTGGGCAATGACGCCAGGGGTGAGGTGTACACCCTGATGGTAATTTGGAGTCCGTGTTGTGAGCCCACCCCCAAGATCCTATATGTATGTGTTATGAGAGTGTGAGTAATGTGAATGTCTAAGTTGTGAGATAAAATTGAGGCAGAGGCAGCCAGAAGGGGACAGAGGGGGGGGGATGCCTCCTCTGCACCCTGGTGACACACCCCTACCCCAAGGCCCTGCATGTGTGGGTGATTGTGGTGGAGCGGGAAGAGGGAGGCAGCTGGAGATGGGGAGGGAAGAAAGGGAGGGGCAAGTGACCCCTCCCTGGGGCCAGCTCCCCCGCTGACCCCAGTAGGCACCCCCATGCTCTGCAACCCGCCAGGGAAAGGGGGCCCAGGCCCATCCGGACCAGGGCCCAGTGCAGCAGCACCGCCCGGCCCCACAGAGCCCGGGACAGCCCACCCGACCCCACTACAGAGAAAACTGCACCCACCCCATCATCCACTCATCTTCCAGACTACACAAGACAATAGACGCCCAGGCTGAGATCTTCCTCCACCTCTCCTATATCTCCCCCTCCTGCAGAGAGAATTCCTGAGGAGAGGAAAGCTCCTGCAAGATGTGACAACCTCCTCCACCAGTTGAAGAGTCCCCCAGGTGGCTCGATGCACTGGCGGCGCCCTGCGCCAGGACTGGGCCCCCATATACCCACCCGCCCACAACCCCAGCAACACACCAACCAGGACCCGAGCCCCCGAGGCCCGGCCAGGGCCCCAGCCCAGAGACGGAGTTACTCGTTTTCCGTTGTTCCCTGTCTCCTAGTTTTACTAGCCCATTTAATCCACTTATCTCCAAAATCCCACTTTAAAAAACTGTCAAAATATTTAACCCAAGCCAAAGGAGGACTCCACAATAGCAAATGACTGAAAGGATGTAACTGTATTTAAATATTTGATATGACTCATGAGATTCTGTGCTTGAATCCCTACTAAGGATTGTATGTCCAGTGATTAATGCAGCATTGCGGGAGATCAGCGGCTGGAAGCATCATTACTTCACACAGTCAGCTGCTGAGAATCCAAACCTCATTTAACAACTGAGTTCCAACTGAGTTCCCCTCAGTCTCATTCTCCAGCAATAACAAACATGTCCCTGTGCACAGCGAGGGATTTTTGGCTATTTGCAAGAGAAAAATGACAGTCCAACAAAGAGAAGATAACCAATTTTATGGGTCAAAGTTAAAAACAAAAAAAGAGAGGAAAAAAACAGTATGAGAATGAGGGCAATTCACTGATTAGTTGATATGCTGAGTTAGCAGACAGCTCCAGTGAGTTTTCCAGCTGAGAATTACATTTTTCTCATAAATCCGCCAGATAACAGGCTGGGGTTGTGAGTTTACATTGTCACATAAAACCACCCTGTGACCTGCTGAAATTTGTATTGCCATCAACTCGGGGATCTTTTCACATCCATCAAAATATCTGATTGCTGTACCAGAATGAGCCCCTTTTTATCTGCGTAAATCAAAACTCTGAAGTGCGAGCAAGGCTCTGGGAAAAGGAAAGGAAGAGGACATCCAAGACCAACGAAAATTCACTTGCTCATTCCCCAGCCTCATCTCAATGAAATCTGAAATGTTTATTAGTGTCTGAAGACTTGGGAAAATACACAAAGCAGTAATGGGAGAGGGAGGGGCAGATAATGCAACACAAGGACATGAAAAATGTAAGAGCTTATATACTTAAAGATGGATAAACTGTAAGACAGCAGCAACGAGACATAAATCTTTCTTGGAGTAGTTTTACATTTTACAGTTCAAAATAGTTTTAATACTGGACCTTGGTGCAGCCTGCAAATTTCCAATCAGCCACCTACCAATTGGTGGCACATATAAACAGAAGATTTTAACAGTAGATAGGGGGAGTTCTTCAGGGGCAAATGGGGTTGGTATTTTGCCCAAGGACAGTTGGCATGCAGATTGGGGGCCACGCCCCCTCCCGCCATGACAGTAGGCCAAACGAAGCACACGGAAGCGTCAGCTATGGTTCGTACGTACTGTGTTGTCGGTTGCAACGTTAGATCACACGATAGGGAAGGCAAGAAGCTGGAAAATTGGCTCTCTTTTCATCGTTTCCCCTCCTGGAGGCAACGGGAGGGATCTCATGTATCCGATATTACTAAACGAAGACGTCAGGCTCGGATTGCAGCGGTCAAACTCGGACCGGCACGCAAGGCGAGTGCAACGAAAGCGAAAAAAAGCACCCATCGGAGGTAACCCCCGCCCCAAAAACATACAAAATTGCGCTCATTGTACGCTAATCTGCACATAACTTTCAGATGAATCACGCACCTGGAATACTGGTGTACATTTACCTTATGTGTATGCACTAATTTTATCTTACATGCTTTCATTATGCAGCTGCAGAGTATGAAGGTGTGCCCCGTGCAGAAGTAATAGATGAAGATCTGACAGAAGACCAACAACAAAATCACCATGTCATGGACGCTGTGGACAGGAGTTACTCATATCATGTGAGGGTGAAGACACAACACTGCTTGATAAGAATGTTAAGGTGTGCTGTGTTTTGGTGAATATGTGCCCCAGTGTGGTTGTCAAACCAGGGCCAAATGAAACTTGCTCTTGTTGAATATTCATAAAACTGCTGTGTTGCATGTACAGTTCATTGTAAATAATTGTACTTTCTGTAAAGTGGTTTCAATAAAACAGAAATGAAAAGTATGTTTTGTTTTTTTTTATTCAAGATCTGTTCACATGTACAGCAAGTACATGTGCAGGTACACATGAAATGCAAACTATTTACATGGCAACGCACAGCTGGCATCAATCGTGAATCGTTCATCCAGCAATTTTGGGGGCAGCTGCTGAGGAGAAGTCAATGTTATGTGCAACCTCTGGCTGTATCTTGGTCATATGGTCAATGTACTCACAACGTGGAGGCTTAAAAACGGCCAAATCTTGTACCCAACCGTTTGTGAATTAGATGTGCGCCTCCGGGAATTTATAATTCCGAAAATGATTCGCTGTGTATGCGCTGACTCCACGCGAAAATATCGGGATAGGACAACGGCGGTAGGCTGTCTGGGTTTCCGCTCCACTGCCTTATTTCATACGGGTCCACATTACCGATGCACGCTATTTTTTCCAAGTACCGTCTCTTGGCGTCTGGGCGCAATTGGTCGCGATACAGCCCTTTGTCTTTTGCGCTGATTTTAAGCATGGTTCTGACAGTCCTGCTTCCAACACAGTGTGTTTGTTTTGATTTGTGGCCTTCTGTCATGGCGCCGCAATCCCACAATGCACTGCGGCGTGACATCAACTCCAAAGCCCTATTGGTCAAAAAATGTACCATGTCGACCAATCAAAAAATGATATGGCAACATGGCATTTATTGTTTAGGAAGGGGGAAGTTTTAGGAGTGACGGCGGTGTTTTGAGAGGTGAGAGATTTGCGACGTTTAGCGCATATCTTGTGTAGTTAGTGTGTAGTGTAGTCAATAGTTTTCTTGTGTGTGTCAGAACAATGAGGCGACTACTGAATGTTACAGGTGTTACAGGAGTGATACATCTCCTGTTGTCAGGCCTGCAGGTATCAGGCTGTTGTTCTCCTTTATCTCATAGTGGACAGAAATTATTTTTTGGAGTGGCACAAATAATTTGTGTGGCATCAAATTTGATGCAGAACAGCTGATTGTTCTGTAAATAATTTGAAATGTTTATTTTAAAAAAATGCTTTGGCTGCATTTTTAGGTAAACAGCTGCAAACCTTTGTTGTTTGCATAACTCAGGTACTTTTTTGAAGAAGTAACTGTATAATTAATTGCCCAGCATTGGTCTTTATATACTGTATTTTGCAGACAGAGAGTTACAGGACTCTCTCCCAGACCACAGAATCATACTCATAATGCAAGTCAGAGCTTTATAAAAAAAAGAAAAAAAGAAAGTTGTGTTTTCAAAATTGGAGTTCAAGTTATTTTTACTTCCAATAGTGTTAACATACTACACAGGTCATGAACAAGATTTTTAAATTTTCATTGTAAGTGGGCTAAAGCAGTTAATTAAAAGTAGTCCAACATAAATGCAAATGCTGTAATTTGATTCTTTTAATAAACCATGTAACTTGGATGAATTAGATGCTGGCGTGACCACAGTGCACACGTCTGCTGTTGCTCACAGTGGTCCAAGGGATCGCTCAGGGAGTTTGTGTGTTCGCTCAGACACATGAAAAATTAGAGGGAACATTGCTTAGAACATCTTATTGTGAGAAGATTCCTAGAGACCGGATGCAAATGTTTCCTCTAAGCCAGGCAACACACTTGCATTCATTAATAATTCTGTTTCCATTTAATACAAACGGTCATTTTGTCATGATTCCCACTGGTTCCACTGATCCAGTTGGCTAAAAAAACACTTCTTTGGTACATCAACAGTTGCATTTATGTGGAATACCACAGTAAACCACATTTAACCTTGGAAGTCATTACCTGATACAAGTTTCATTGAAATATGACTAAAATTGTAGGAGCAGTAGGAGGGAGTTTTAGAAGGATGGACTGACCTTTGACCTCAGTAAACACTTTCCTGAGAAGTTTATCATTTTAAGTCTTATTAAATATAACATAATATTTATTTAGTAAAGTGAGGCTTCACTGGTCTCAGAAAGAAGATAAAGCAGGGTATACTTCTGGATAAGCCTACTGTGTGACAAGTTGCTACTGTATGAGTGTGACGTGTCTCCCAGTTTCTCTGTCAGCAGCACGGTGCTTATGGATGTAACTTTATAATGGCTGCCACACCCACTGTTATAAAGTCAAAGGGTACTTCCTGGAATTTTTGTTTACTGTTGATACCATTGTAAGATAAGACACTGACCTTGGAAAAGGACTTCTTTCTCTGTGTTTATTTTCTTTATTCAAAATACAGGCGCTGTCCTAATTTACAACTTTTTTTTATTTTCAAAAAGATCTCTGGAGGCCTTGTCATCCTGAAAGAGCCCACTATTAACGACTTAAACTCTTGAGAAATGTTCTTCTTAGTTGCCAAGAAGGAATTGCTAGATATTCTATCAAAGTGACCATCTGATCTCAAGTTCTTTCACTTGAACTCAGACCTGCACTCTGTGGTGTTTCTGCACACTCGACACACGTGTGAAGAATGAAGCTCTCTGCACAGCAGTGCACACACAGTCACTCAAATATCTGGAAACTCACAGCAAGACACCTGCTGCCCAAACAAGTGAGGAGCCTCAGGCTGTAACAGAGCTGTGTGTTGTTCTTGTTTGATCAGGCTGGGTGGATCGTCAGACCGCTGTGCTTCTCAGGACCCAGGGCACATTTCTTTTCTTTTTTCCTTTTTTCATGATGATGTTTACTTTACACTCTAATGAAATCACACCTCCCACCATGCTGTGCTCCCAGAAAAGCTGAGCAGAAAGAGAGCACTTTCTCGAGGCTACTGACACTCTCAGCTGGAGCAGATGTTGTCATACATGATCAAATGTACAAGAACAATAAGAGCTGAAGAGCAGCTCTGATTGCTTCTGTTAAGATACTGTCTCAAGTCATTGTGGATCATCTTTTCAAATGACTCCCCTATCTGGGTCAACATATCAAGTTCTGCTCGCGAATTGTATTTATTTTGGCCCCTGGAGAGACCAATTCTGTGACAGATGTAACTGCCCACACATAGACTTTCCTCTGAAATTTTTCTGAAATGTCTTTTGAGTTAGAAAAACATATTTTTCCAGATTTGGAGACAATCAAACTTTAGCCAAGTTGCTATGTGGGGATAGATATGTGGTCATTTCTGTTTCTTTCTGTATCTGTTTGTCTAATTTTCTAGCTAAATATGAAGAAATTTGGTGATTCGGCGTGAGCAAAAAATAAAAGCTATTACATTTTGATGTGGATCTGGATCACTTTCTACTTTCCGTTGGGCTTTGCAAGGAATATTTGAGCATATTTGGTTGCTTCATTGAAGTTATGATATTTGCATGATGGTTTTCCTAAGATTAAGATGCCAGGCTTTTGGCAGCATCTGCTTTACATCAAATGGAAACCTACTCAGTTCACTTCATTATACATCCTCACTCACAGTTTAGGCTAACATCCTTGGTACAAATTTGTAATTTTGGCTCAAATAAAAAGATTTCTCTCTATATATATTTTTTAAAAGAAGCAAGAGTAAGGAATTTTGTGTTTGGTAATAAATCTTGTACCATTGGAAAGCCTGTTTATTTCCCCTAAATGAGGCCACATTTTAAGGACAATGCATTTGTGGGTTTGATGAAAAATGTGCCAAATCTTTTCTGCCAAGGCCAAAGAGCTTATTGTGCTGTTGATTCTTTTTTTGGTGTCGTTTACTGGCTTAGATGACTAGAGTCTGAAAAAAACAAGAGATACTGGTATGGTGAGGAGGAAGAGGATGAGATCGCAGTAGACAAGGTGAGAGTAGTGCTGGAAGAGACAGATGAAGAAGATGAGAAGGAAAAAAACTAGAAATAGAAAATGAAAGTATAAAATGTAAAACATTTAAATAGTCATGTTATGTTAGTAATAGTAATGTTCTTTGAAACAGATACTGGTGATTTTTAAAAATTCAAGTAACTTATTACAGTTATACTATTTATCCAATGTCTGTATACATTGATTGTCTCTCCCTCCCCCAACAGGAAAGTGATTACAAACAATTCTCTTTCTACAGTGAACGTGAAGTGCACTACATCACTGCAAAAATTGCGTGTTAGTGTTCGAGCTTTATTCATGGAGCCTGCTGAAAGGAGAAGTGTTTCTCCCGGTATGGCAACACTTTGAGCCGATCTCTCCTAATAAAGTATTAGACATAATGCCTAAAAATAATTAAATGTTATTACTATAATGTTCACAAGTCATTTTTTTCATTCCAAGGTGTATGCCAAGCAACTTGGGTACAACAACAACAAACCTCATCTACGGGTATCATCTAGACAGGGGTGGATATGTCCAACCCAATATAGGCTTGCTGGGGGTTATTTGTGCACCCCTGTTTCCTCGTAAAAGGGTTTTCTTCAAAGCAGAAGTGGGTACCACCAAAAAAAACCCCAAAAACAGATGGAGTTTTATGGAGGACAAAGAGTGCCAAAATGAAATATCTAATCTTTAATTACATCATTAAATAATTATTTACATTTTTCATTACGTAATTGAAACAGAAAATAATAATTTATTACATGTATTAAATTAAAACATTTAAAACATTTAATTACTAATTAAAAACGAATAATAACAATCTGAATTGAATTTTAGTTAATCATTTATATATAAATGAATTCATTTATTCATTCTTATTTTAATCATTTCATGTATTATTTACTGATGTATTTATTTAATCCATTTTTGTGGCCCTCCTGTGACACTCCAAACAGTGGAATAAATATTATTTCTTAATAAAAAAAAGAAATAAAGTCACCATTGCCCCAGTATTTATGAGCACAATGAGTCCTGTCTTTTGAAAACACTACAACAGCTTTAATGTAAGCATTTCATATCCCATCATATTTATTTAAACATTGACTGAAATCATACTGACAGGGTTTTTGACCTCTATCACATTGTCCACTCCTTAATCAGTAACTGATTATGTGAAAGAATAAATCAGTGATTAAAATTAAATTAAGTTGTGGTTATTCTTGGCTTTGATGATGTTGTTTACTACAGTAATCCAAATTAATGTGTATTTCATTGACATGATTCATACATTACTGTAGATGGGTGTTTTCTTTTAGTCATTTCCTTTTACCATTTTATCATCATTTTATCCTTTGTTCTATCATTCTGTTGTCGCCCTAAAAACATACAGTTTTTTGTGTTTTTGTGGAGGTTTTTCCTCACTTTTGTGCCAGGCCGTAAATATTCACCCTCGCTTTCCATTGTGTTGTATTCAACTTCCAGTATTTGTTTTGTGGGTGTTTGAAGAGTTTTTTCTATTTGTTGGTATTTTCTTCAGGTGAAGTGCATTTGACCTCAAAGGGCCACCGTAGACTCAGGACCTCCTTGTTGTGAGGCAACAGTGCTAATCACACTGTGCTGCCTATAATATAAACAAAACATAAAATAATCAGGATCACAACACTAAAATGTTTTATTTTTAAACTACATTTAAAAGTTTCAGTTGTGCTCAGGTTTGTGAGTTATGGCCTATATTGTAAACAAATACTTGTGAAGTCTTCAAAAGTCTTTTTCTTAGCTGTTAGATACAACAGTTATTGGTTGCATTTCTCCCTCCGTCCTTCTAGTGACGCTGTTGCAAGAAAAAACTATTTAGCGCTCACAGGCTTTCCTCTCTTTAGGGAAGCGTCCTTTACTGCTTCTTCTCGCTCGGTTCCCATTGGCCAACTTCATCACGCTTCCTCATACGTAACAGCGTGCAGCGGTTTCCAGCCTGGTTTACGGATGCGGCGGAGGGTCGTTGGTACTCAGACGGTAAACTGACGGAAGCGTTTTGCTGGGTCCGGTTGGTCAGTGAGGCAGCAAACTGTAAACATTCACCTTGTCAGAGATGGCTCAGTGCTTCGAGACTGCCAGTGTTAGCTCCGATGTTAATGGCGAGCCGAAGAAGGAGAGGAAAGTAGCCGTCATCACCGGCATCACCGGGCAGGTAACGTTACTCAAGTACTATTGGGCAGCTATCTGCACTGTGGGATGGCATGGACAAATCCCAGTTTATAAAACCTTGCTTTCCAATGGCGTACTTTAATCGTCATTGCTGGTGAAAGCGTCAATACCTCCTTGTTCGTGGTTAATTTTGAGAGGAAACGTGTGGTTAAAGCTGCCGGTGTCACTTACACCTGCCAGGAGCTAGAAAGCCGGTAATTCACCATCCCATTCAAATGTGCTCTTTGTGTATTTTGCATAGGATTGTTGATGTGTGCGATTTTATGTCGCACTGAAATTCTCCCAGAAAGGGAATTAATTTTGCTTCTCATTCACGCCTTAAGGGAAAATAACTTCTGCTCTTTCTATTCAGTTGTCTTTATACTATACTTCCAAGTTTTCAAGAATGTCGTCAGAGTACACGTTTTTGGCTCTGTGAGTCCACACCCAGCCAGTGACAGTGCACTGGTATCAGATAAAGTGAGTCAAACAGGTAGTTCAGGTGGAACTCGTCATGCTTTCTGGTTTGTCAGCTTTTCAACCTGTTCTGGCCACAGACAATGTGGTGATGTTAACATTTAAATTAAAAATGACAGAACATGAATGTTTAGGTGTCTCTGTGTAGAATTAACCTTAAACCTTTAAACCATAGGTGTCAAACTCTGGCCCGCGGGCCAAATTTGGCCTGCAGCCTAATTACATTTGGCCCGCGAAGCCATACCAAATTACTATTAGAGCTGGCCTACTGGTATTATACAGCTAATATATATATTGTTTAGTATTAAGCTTTGCTTGTTCCATATTCAGTTTTTCAGCAAAACTTGTTTGAGCCCATAAGAAAAGATTCATTCTTATATCTGGAGGAAGATTTTTTTTTTTTTCAATAAATATTAATGTTGGCCCGCGACTTTGTTCCAGTTTTGAATTTTGGCCCACTGTGTATTTGGGTTTGACACCCCTGCTTTAAACTCTGTAAACCATCAGCTGAGATTTAAAAACAAGTAAACAAAAAAAGTTGCCTAAGACTTGAAAGTAGCCACCAGCAATCCTGCAAACCATGCTACACAGTAACCCATATGTACAAGTTTATGATTACAATACAATAAACAGTAAAATACAATAAAATACAATACAATAAAAGTTTCTGTAAACAGAGCTTAAAGAACTGAAAGAACTGTTTCCAGAGACGCACAGCAGTCCATGAATGGCAGAGTGAATGACACACAGCAAACCATAACCAAAGGCAGTGTTGACACTACTCTAGAAACACAAGTCATCGTGTCATATCATCAATTTGTAGACTAGTTTGGACGAAACTATCAGTTACTATAAATTATTTCCATTACCGGTCAGCTGCAAATCCTCTGAACTTGCTGCTGTTTAATCATCACATCATTTCCTGGAAAGATAAGCTCCGGGTTGCAACAGCCCATTAAACAAGTTCTTTACTGTGGAAGCCGGATGTTTCCTATTCCCAGAGTGATGCAAATCTAGCAGCTTAACTGTCAGTATTGATTAAAGATGAAGCACATGTGCTCTTTTTGTACAAAGCAATGTCACCATGACACAGCTTCACGCACGCAGGTGTTGAGCTGTGATGATAACCAGCTAACTCAGGCGTGTTTCCTAATTAAATGATAAATAAATAAATAAATGAATATAAGTGGAC
Organism: Pelmatolapia mariae; assembly: GCF_036321145.2. Taxonomy (NCBI): domain Eukaryota; kingdom Metazoa; phylum Chordata; class Actinopteri; order Cichliformes; family Cichlidae; genus Pelmatolapia; species Pelmatolapia mariae. The sequence goes on along the minus strand of NC_086242.1, from coordinate 27,873,921 downwards.
CAAATATTGTCACATGGTTTGTAGTGACGCATTTACTTGGAGTTAACTTGAATCTTTCCCTTGCGTGAACGACAAAGTCTAGAAAGTCATCAACTGACGTGGACCACAGTAAACAGAACTAGAGATGTGGAAACGCCCTAAGTCAGCAGGTGGTGCAGCATTCCTAAGTAATAGAAATAAGACACAATTCCATGGAAAATGCATGTACTGTCCAAACTAATAAAAGAGATGCTTCAGTGTTGTACTACAGATGACAAATGTAGCTACTGCTTCATCGTAGAACCTTTAGCAGTCCTAAAGGAAGATTATGTAAAATTAAATTCAAATTTCCCTTATTTCTTACAAACCTAACAGTGTAATTTTTTTTAATGCCAACAGCTAACAGTAAGTAGAAGTTAAAGTAAAAAAACAAATGAAAATGAAATGAATCACTGAGTGAAGTGAAGTGCAAAACATAAAGGTCCAAATAGGATGCTGAAGCATAGCCAGTTTATTACAGCCTATTTAAAAGCATGCAACTCGAAGACACTCCCTGACCTTTTCAACAGCCTGGTGTGGCCAAAGATAAGAGATCAATAGAATTCATGGTTCTGTGTTTTGCTTTGCTTTCCATTGTCTTTAGCACTGCTAAAGGTCCATTAAGGTTCAGTACATTCGGTCTTCTACTAAAAGTACCGATTTACTGGCTAAACTTCATTATCAGTACAATAATACTGAACCCTGTCACTAGTGTTAGTCTGGAAAGTACATGCATTTTCCATAAAATAATGTATTCATTACTTATAAATGCTGTTTTCCTGCTGACTTGCACAAGTAACACTGTGACATGACATGTTTTAACATTACGCATCTGAAACAACAGGTGATGCCAGAGCTTCTGTAACATCACTCTTCATTCAATATATTCACCTTTATTTCATTTATATTCAGACATTAATTCGATATGGTCAGCCTTTCATTGTAATAAAGAAATAATTACATACATACAAAAAAAAATTACATTCCCCACACTCTCCTTTATCCCTAAAGCTAGGACCCGTATCAGAGGCCTGGGAGATTCTGCCTATTATCTTTGCTGTTCCTAGGACTGCACTCTTCTGAACAGAGATCTCGGACGTTGCTTCTGGGATCTGCTGGAGCTGTATGATGTAATACAGAGAGAAGCTAGATAGCTAGGCAAAGGTGTGTTATTAGGAGAAAATAAAGTCAATAAAGTGGCTGATCCTCACAAACACAAAGAATGGTCACTTTATTTTTAGTTACTGCTACTGCTATGTTCCCTGACATTTTCTCAGACTCTGTTTATGGGGATCACCTGCTCATCAAACATGTTAATAATTATAAATGGCTTCAAGCTCACATTCACGCTTGTGTGACTCTGAGCCATTTTTCTGTGATACGTGCAGACATTTCTGCATCTTTTTCACTGCAAACACACACTGTATATCATTTATGTTACGTAACATTTAACAGCATGCTGTAATTAATTTCTTTACAATTTTAAATTATAGTAAAGTTTGTATTTCAGTTTTCAGTTTGAATCTTTGCATCTCATGGCAATGCATACACTTAAAGCATAACTTTTTAGGGTGTAGTCCCCTTGCTCTTTGTTGTTATGTGTCAAAGAAGCTACAACAACTTCCGTGTGCCCGAGGTGTAACAGTGCGCGACGTGTAACAGTGCCCGAGGTGTAACAGTGGTATCATTTTATTGACATTGGCAGTAAACCTGTGTGCCTTGTTTGTGGAGCTAATGTGGCCGCAATTAAAAAATAAAGACAGTGCTATGAAACAAAACATTGGGACAAGTACAAAAACCTGGATACATAGCAGTAGGTGCAGAATTTGGAAGTTTGAGAAGAATCTGATAATCTGGTGTCACATCAAAGCAAAGCCAGAAAGCTGCCGTGAAAGCAGGTTTTGTAGTAGCAGAGAAGATAGAGGAAGAGCTTTTGAAATACTCCATGATTAAAGTGTGCGGCATCTTGTGTCCACAGAAAAACGCAAGCATTTTCAAATGTTGGCTTAAGCACAAATACTGTTGCTGATTGGATTTGTGATCTTGTCTCTGATTTACAAACACAGTTGATGGAAAAGGGAAAAGATTTTATTGCATACTCTGTGGCTGTGGATGAGAGCACTGACACTACTGACACTGCACAGCTGGCCATCTTCATCTGTGGGGCTGCAGTTTATGTGTCACAGAGGAACTTTTGGGCTTTAAATCATTGCATACTACAACCATGGGAAAAGGAATCTTTAATGAAGTATCTAAATGTGTAAGTGATATGAAACTGCTTGGAACAAATTTATGAGACTGAAAAACAGATGGAGTCGCTGCGAAAAAAGTAGATTAGTAGGAATGATGTGAGAGAAGATGCAGGGGGTGAACAGAACAATATAGTGCAATGGGGCGAAAAGTGGAGGTGTACGTTGGTTTTTCTGTGCGACATAACTAAGCTTCTTATTGCACTAAACCTTCAGCTTGGGGGATGAAGCTGTGTGATCACAGATATGTATGATGCGTATGTATAAAGTCTTTTCAAGTCACTCAAACGCAGCAAGGGAACTTTGCTCAATTTCCCTATTACCAAACAGTGTCAAGCCAAGTCACCACTACGGTGTTCCCAAATATGCATTTTGCTGATAAAGTGAACACGCTTTGCACTGAGATCACACAGTGCTTTGGTAGCTTTGCAGTGCAGAAATATAATTTTGAACTCGTACGTGATCCATTTAGTGTTGATGTGTAAAAAAACACCTGTACGAACTTTGCATGTGACAGCTTTGAAAATCTTGAGACTGCAGGTTTGCTAGTGCAGAAAGCACATTCAGATGACTCACATGTGTTCTATAGAATTTTTTCATTGCCATTAGCAATATAATACAGGGTGTATTGTTAGGGTGCATTAATACTTGCTTTACACTCTTTTGTTCACATCAATTTTGTGCTTTCAGCTAGGCGTTTCATAACAGGATTGTGAAAACACAAAGAAGCTTAAACACTGAAGGAAATAAAAATGATCAAACAGATGTTTTTATGTGCAGGTTTAAATGAAATTTTCATTTCCTTTGAGGTCTTCTTGATCTTTACCAACTCATTAGAGAAATATCTGTATCTAGCAGTTGTTTTGTCAACTATTCAGAAGGTTGGTAGTTTGATCCCCAGCTCCTGTGTCTGTACGTTGAAGCGCCCTGCGCAAGACACAACCCTAATGGGATTTTTCAAATGAATAGCTCCTGGCACAAACTGACAAATTTTTGGCAATTGTGTCCACTTTTAAAAGGTTTTGTTGACTGTTATTCATGAAGACTAATTACAAGAAGCTTGCCTAAGAGAGATCATGCTGTATATAGAGGAAAAGTGCTCATACCAAACCACGACTTTCAGGCTTATTAGAATTGTGCAAACTCCGTTTTAGGACTGTTTGTTTTTTATATATTTGTTTGAATTTGTGTTGTTAAGTCTGAAAACATAAAGAGCTGCAGTCTTACACCTGATTTATCCTACCAGTGGCAAAATTACGCTGTAGCCCGACGTACACAGTGAGCCATTTATTTTGTATGCCACTTATTTTAGCATAACTAATACCACAATTTAACCAAAGTTAATTTTTAATGTTTCAGTGATGGTCTCTCTCTCTCTCTCTCTCTCTCTCTCTCTCTCTGTTTTTTTTTTGGTATAAAGCTCATAGACTGTAAAGTTATTGCCTACAGATAAAAGGAATAAAGATGCAATCTGGGAATTTAATTTTTAACAATACAACACTCTAGGATTTTTAACTACTATTTCCAAGATATTCTAATCTAGTCAATTTAATATTAAAGGAAACAGAATTTGTGTCAAACTTTCAACATTTTCATATGTATTATAAATGTTATATTGATATGACACGAGAGGATTCTGTTCTCGTTGCCTGTTCCTTTACTCATAGTCTTTTTACGTCCCACTCTTCCATGTATTTGTTCTGCTTTATCTAAAGAAGTGGAAATAATATAACCTGTCCATGACTTAGATATCAGTGGTGTGTGTGTGTATGTCATATGTAGCGTACAGATATAAGAGGAATTTCTGTTGCCATGTGATGATTTGCACTGAAGCAAACTTAAGCAGAAACCTGGGAAATATTTCATGGTAGGGAATAAAAGTAGTCCGTTGACCTTTAGCAGAATCCAGCCCTGGAGAGACAACTTTCAGCGGCCTTGGAAAGTCATTTTCAACATCTCACATTCCTTTAACAAGCAAAGGTCCATCTCCCCTCACCCTCTTTAACAGGAAAAAAGAATAACAGTGTTAATTCATTTTTATTTCACCAGTCATGGCTTTACTGTTACTGACTACTGAGAGCCTATGCAGGAGGCAAGCAGGCAGGCATCTGGATACACCATCTCAGAAGTCACTTGTCAGGCCACTGGGGTCACTGCGATGCTGTAAATCAGTTGGCTAACTACTGTTCATAAATTTCAGGGCAACACGCTGCTCGGCCTGAATACTTTTGACTGCTGTCTTGGTGTGAAGTATTGGGTTGAGAGAGTGTGAGGTATGGGAGACCACCTGAGTGCCAAGGCAAAGCTGTGGAGCTGGGCAGGGGTTCTGGTTGATAGTGTGGTTTTTTATTAGCTGGGGTTACAAAGAGGACAGGTTCACCCTCTCTGATCCACAGTAAAACTTTACTTTGGCTTTGAGACCAGCACTTCTTTCTTCAAGCCCTCTGGTTGGGAAAACAGCACTACATTGCAGTATGACCCCGCAAGCTTTTTGATGTTCAACCTACAGGCCTCTTTTCTTCATCCTTTGTTGGTGTTTTATACACTCTCATTCCTTCCTTGACTCCTTCCCTAGACTCCACAGTTAGCAACACTGGATAGAGTGTTTGCCTGTGCCAGTAATAATAATCATAAAGCTAAGAATCCGTGCACACATCTCCGCTGTTGCTCATAACGGCTGCTGATGGCTCCTTAAAGGCCGAGTCCTCCTCTCAATGAAGTCTGTCAGCTTCTATTTATTCAGGAAAAGAGATGTAGGCTAAGTCCAGCTGCAGTTAGTTGTAAAAAGTAAAAAGCATAGGTGCATCTACTACAAATTCTCATGAGTTCTCAATGTCAGAGGTCAAGTTTTCCGAAAATCCTGCAAATGCGATAACCGGAGAATGAGGCGACGTAGGCTTATGAAATTGATACCACAGGTGTAGCTACAGCCTCTTTTCCACTAGTACCCACTCGGCCCGGCTCAGCTCGGCTCGACTCTACTCATTTTTGGTCTTTTCCCCTTACAATAGAGTAGCGCCTAATGTGCGTGGGGTTGTTATAGCAATGCGTCTGAAAGTCCTGAGATGATGTCATTTGTATGCGACATAAACACAGCTCAACAATGGAGGATGTCTGCTGCTTGGTCGACAGCTCAACTCGGGGTCCTCAGTGTTGGTTTTTGCGTCACCGTTTCCCTGATTGCTGGGTTTCACAAATTCTAGCTTTGATCTTTGTGGAGGAGTTCCTCTCATTACTCGTCGAGTGACACCATTGACCGGCATGCAGCGTGACATCACATTTTTTGATTGACTCAGCTGTACTTGGAACCCCAGTAGCAAGTGCTACTTAATGGAAAACCCTAAAAGTCGAGTTGAAGAAAAATGCTTTACTAAAAATCTCAGATGAGTTTGAAGATCAAAGGTCGGACAAGATCAGTTTTTTTTTTTTTTTAAAATAACTAGGATGTTCACATTGATACCACAGGTATATCTACGTCTATCTAGCTGCCAGTATGTTTATATTAACAGTTAGCAGTTATTCAGTGATCCTTACTTCTAAGTAGAAGGCAGGTATATTGTATATTTTGCAGCTCTGCATCGTTATCCCTTTGAACACAAGGACATTTTAGCTCTCTGATGAGCCTTGTGATATATTAACCGTCATGCCACTATTTTCATTTCATGTTTCATTGGCATGTTAGAGGGACTGCACAGCACATACTTTAGTTTTTGGATACGGTTTGTGTCCTGAGGGCTAGAAGAGTTAAGTGACCTCAGTTATAGTATGGCCATGGAAAGTCCTTGTTTCTAATGTAACTGTATACACATACCACATGCTTTCAGCTGAAAGTCCAACCACTAATTAGTGTGCAAGAAATGTGAAACTGCATGTAAGTGCACACAAACATACTCCTGTATGTGGTATGTTAGTACTTAACACACACACTGGTAAAATAAATCAGTCTGAAATGACTTGTCAGGTCAGGTGGTCAAACACGGCCTGCTGTGGTTTTCTTTTTCAAAAATAGAAAAGTGGCTGTGAGGGTGTCCTAAATATGTGCAAGAGCAGGGAAACAAACTGAGTGACAGAAAATTAAAAGGGACAGTTTTGACAGTTAACTGAAAATCTTAAACTCACTTAAACATAAGGTTTGGATAAGGTTTTTTTTATACTTAGATTTAAGTCACACACAAAAAAAAGACTTTTTGACTTTATTCTTTGATATTTTACTGTTCTAAATTAAAAATAGTGTCTGTAGATCTTAAGGCTGTAGGTCCTTGCGCAGCTTCTTAATTGCTTCTGCGAGTGCTGTTCACTCATTATTTCAGGGACATGCCTGAATGGTCCTAAAGTAGAGGAAAGAGATTCAGGCTGCTCTTCACGTAGCACACCAAATGTTCCTACTTAATGCAGTGTGTGAGTCTGTGTGTGCACAGGGTTTTGTGTATTGTGGTCTGTGATTACAGCTTCATTATACCATATCAGGCCTAATTGCAGACTAGTGGCGTGCTTGGCAGCTTCTGCCTGTGGTCTAAAGAAAACACATTACAGTGATTCATTTGTAGCTTATGCACAATGACAAATAAATCCATGTATGGCCTCTGTGTTTACATAAATCATGTCGGTAAGCACACAGGCTAAGCCCTTAAAATTTCAGACTAGGAATAAAAACGTTTTCCATTTGGGCTTTTTCTGCTTAATGTTGGACAGGTGATATCAACTTACTTCGGTATTTTAGGTCACAAAGCTGACCCAGTGAAACAACTGGATACAAAATCTCACTTCACCAGCAGGGGGTACCAAACTCACAGTGTTTGTGTTTGTCCGAAAACATCAGGCTCTTTAGTTAAAGCCATGAGCATGACTGTGTTGTTCTAAGTAATGCTTGAAGACATCAGAAGAAGAACTGTTTGGTCAAAACCAGGTTAAAAAAACCTTGGATTTATTAACTGGGTTAAAATCACTGGATGGTGTGTGTGTGTGTGTTTGTTTGTTTGTTTGTTGTTGTTTAATTTTTGACTTGTAATTTTTATTGGATGTCTTAAACCTGTTCTAAACAGTTTGGCGTGTAGCATACACATTTAGTTCATAATGTATTTTTTAATGTGTATTACAGTGTAAATAACACTTTCAGGCTGTTTATAAGTGTAAAACAGTTCAGAGTATCAAAATAAATACATTTTTATTTTTTAATACTTCACTTCATTTCACCTCATTCTTCATTTTGAACTGTATATTGTGACTCAAATCAGAAGTTTAATCCTAAAATTTTGGGTTTTAATATTTGTGCGTGCAAATTAATGTTGTATTCTTTAATGCTTAAGTAGCAAAGCTATCTAAAGTTTAATCTGATTTACTTGGATTCAAATTTATGTTGCTACTTTACTTTAGGGTCTGAGGGAAATACAGTGACGTAAGTCTCTGCGCTACAGAAGGAGCACATCATGTTTTTAAGTGTATTTAAAGTGAAAAAGCAAAAACTGAATTGCTTTCCTCTAACCCCAGACTCATGTACGTACACATCAGGTTCAGATACAGAGGCCTCTTAATGAAACCACGCGATGATGATCCGTTAACAATCGTAATATTAATGCTGATTGGGGATAATGATAGCACTCATGCTACATTTTAAACACACGGATGGGTTCAGCCGTTCAGCATTGACATTTGCTTTTTTCCTGCCTTTCTCCTGATCTTTTTATCACTGAATGTATTTTGCCTTTTGCGTTATTTTCCATTACGTTCACTGACATTTCATTAGGATAGAATTTTAAGTGTATGGATTTCCAGTAAATCTAGATAAAAGGTTCAGTTAAAAAAATAACAAAGAAAGCATGAAAGCGTAAAAATGGTTGTTACTATTATTACTATATCACGTAATTATGCACAGTCTTTGTGTAACACTTAAATGCTGAACATGCCTTTATGTTATTTGATTTACTACTTGCAGCACCTTTGCTTACACCAAATATCTCCACAGGTATGCATATATACAATATGCATTTACACATAAATAAACATTTGTCACATTGTTGGACTAAACTGTACTTCGAAGATTTAACCAGGTGGAGACTTAAACTTCAAAGTCTGTTTGGCATTAGATTACTGCAAATGTAACACCACCCTGTCAGGTGATAAATATGGTGGTCACACCTGTACATGTGTTGACATTTGTGCTCCTCCTGCAGAATTACTTACTCCAGATACTCATTGAGATTCTGAGGTCAGACTCAGAATTAGCTTTCAGATGTGAGACAGTCACTGTCCTGTGCTTGGCTTACCCTTCATAGGCCTGTCACTGAGCAGCGTCTTTTTAATACAATACACGCACTATAGCTTTGGAGAAGAGTGATCATATTGTGTCATAGGTGTAAATGAATCTTTGTGGTGTGGCATTGACCTGGCAGGTGAACGTGCGTGTGCTTGCCCCCCTTGTTCGCAGCAAGCGCCAGGCTCCCCATAACAGGAAACGGCGAGGTGAGGCCAGGGTTTATGGGCTAATATGGCCTCAAAGGAGTCTCTTGTTTTGAAACAGAGCTGTAGCTCTTCAGACTTGTTTTCCATATTGGTCTGGCATGGAACGCATTGACCCTGGCACACGGGCAGGAAAACATGACACCGGCTGGAGCTTTGAACGCCGTGGGGACGGGTGAGGGGCTGCCAGCGTCCATGCCCATCTCCCACTTGGACTTAGCCAGAAACAGGTTGGGCATCAGTGCCAACTTACTGCCAGGTTGCTCAACCTGCAGATACTGGATCTCTAAATAGGCATGTAGTGTAGTACAGAGGGCTGCAGCTATAATCTGTTAATTAATCATCTGGTCTATATGTCGAGCAAACCTTTGCAAAGAGCCACAATGTATTTATCTCACTGTGTTTGAAATGCCAGTTTTTACGAATAAGGCGAAGAAATATTATACAATTATTGATAAAAACAAAATAGCTGTTGGTTTTAATTAACCTACACCAGTTATTGGTGCAGTTATTGTATGCCATCCTGCACCAGAATGGCCATTACATAATTGTGTTTTAAAAACCAAAAGGAACTAGCGAGTTGGACCTGACTGCAAAAAGAGACAGAGAGCAACTTTTCAAGGTAACTCCACCCTAGAGCATACACTGCTTCATCCGCCTTTTTGACCGCAAAGGGGACCAAAATCAACAAAGGGTTGTATTCAGTAAGACGATACTACAGATTCAGCTTAACATTGGGGTTTCTCAAAGGTGGAAAAAAAAATCGTTATAATTTTTATTTGTAAAGTAATGTTTTGGATTATTTATCTGGTTGGGGCAGTTGCTATTGCTGACATCCAGAAATCAGGCACGAGTACGTAAGTGAGACAACAAGCAGACTTTGAACTTTAATTCACCTTTTTTTTTCTGTCACATCCAGTGTTTGTGCCATTATTGTCTCTTCAGTGATCCGTCATCTCTCAGGCCTCTGTGTGTTTGCTTTTCACGCCGTCTTTTACCGTTCACCACGTTTGCCTTGAGCTGTGGTCGAATGGCATTGTTTCACAAACTGGTTTGATATGAGACGACGCCTTCATCAGGTTTTACTATGTAAAATCAGCCGTCAGAAATGTGCTTTGAGAAGCACATAAACAAGGTTGCCCAGGCCTTACTACGACTACCTTGGATATGTTGCAAGAATCTGATCAATTCTGTGACACTCGTACTGTCATTTATGCTTTTGTTTCCTCACGTTTAAATTATTGAAATGGTCTTCCTATGGGCGTCAATCAGAAAGCATTAAAACGGCTTCAGATTGTACAAAATGCTACAGCAATTCTGATTACAAGAACCAAGAAAAAGGAACAGATTTTATGACTTTACACTGTTGTTGTTATAATTATTCTTCTTCTTATTATTATTCTTATTATTACTGTCACTTAAAAGTGCGTATAGCCTAAGACACCACCATCCTGGTGCTGAGTGCAGGTTCCTGCATGCTCACCAACCTCTAGTAGCCTTTCCTTCTGCAGTCCTTTCCCCCCCACCTTCACCGTTTCCCCCAGACATGAGGAGGAAGCCTCAGGCTGGCATCTTGGCAGTGTGGCCATATGTGTGCGTGTGTGTGTATGTGTGTGTGTATATGTGTGTGAGGGGGATTGAGGGATGAATGCCATGACTGGGTCGGAATGTTCCACAGTGTTCCAGAACGTGTGGTCGGAAAATCTGAGCAAGGAAAAAGACATGGAGTAACATGGGTGAGGGGAACAAGACCTTATTGACAGTGATCGTGCTCTCACATCACCAGCACACGTACACAAACACGCACACGTTTCAAAGTAGGTCCAGTGTGTGCCCAGCGATCCTGATCCATGTGGACGTCATGCCTGACGATCCCAGGATCCAGTATTAGCCAGTACTGAAGTGTTTAATTTCAACACCACAGTAGAGGCTCTGGAATTTTTATTTGATTTATTTATTTATTATTTGACTGCTAATTTTATTTTTCTTCCCTCAACAACATACCACAAATTTAAATCCAAAGTTGACCTCAAGCTTAATTGTGACTTAATGTGTTAGCTTAGGTCATAGACACATCGCCAGAAATGTAGCTCTTATTGGACTGAACAAGAGAAAATACTATTTTATTTGTCATGCCACAAGAATCTATTTCTTTTTTTTTTTTTCTGATAAATCACTTGTGTCCTCTAATTATATTCCTAAATCCCCAGTTTTATTAGGAGCATTGAATTTGAATCTCTGGAGTCTGTAGAGGAAATAAAAGGTGCTCTAACACGTCAAACATTTTCTCATCCTGTAATCATTTAAACTTGGTGATAAAATTAATTCAGCCGAAATGGGCGGTGAATGTTTTATCGTGTTTTGGTTGTGTTGCTGTGATTTGGTGTGTATGTGTGAATCACACTCTTTGTCTTTGCAGTGTTATTTGACAGGTCTTAACTGGTGTTGTCTTGTGCTTTTTCAGGATGGTTCCTACCTGGCGGAGTTCCTGCTCGCTAAAGGCTATGAGGTGAGGGGGGGAAAAAAAAAAAAAAAATCCCCTCTGTACACATATGCACGCACGCACAGATGCACATATGTGCGCAGATATTCGCGAATGCCAACATACACACAGAACGACATTCCCTTGATAAGCTGCACCCAGCCGCAATCTGTGGGTATTCCCGAGGGAGTGTGACGTATCTTGACAGTCAGCTACTTACACTGGCTGACTCACACCTCACCCTGATAAGGCCCCTGGTGCTGCATGAGCTTTTTAACCCCTGTCCTTTTACCCCAGGTCAAACCATTAACAGGGAAATGGTTGTTATTAGACAGCCATACGAGTGAGGTCACTAGCTTTCACCTGCTGTTCAGTGTGCTCAGGAACACGCAAAGTCAACAGTCTGTCAATGAACTCAGAGGCTAACAATGGTTTCTTTTTCTTTCTTTCTTTTTAAGTTGTGTGTGTGGGAGGCAGTAATATGTGTCTGTGCTGCTGGGTGAGATTGGATGGGTTAATTCTAAAAATGGCATGGACAGGATAGAGAAATAATGTTATTCTCATAGAGAAAAAGTATCAAAAACTAGAGTAATATTACTTTTGTGGCACAGCAAGACAAGAAGAAGCACTGGAAGTTAAGAAACCGGTTGTATTGCTCCCTGGTCTCTTACTAAACATCAGTTTTCCACTGGCAGTGCTTTGAGCTGTGCCCAAAGTGGGAAGAGGACGTTGGCTTATTGCAGATCTAGAAAAGGAGCTGGCTTATGCTGAGACTTTTCCATAGTGGCCAAACTAATACTGGTGTAATCAGAACAAAATCTTTGAGTCTTATGCAATCAGAAGTTTTTGGTTTCTCTATGCAGTCCATTGCCCAGAGACCTTGAAGCATATGTGAATTGTATTCAGGTAAAGAGTTTATGTGGAGAGCAAAGAGTGAAGGCGTATGCTGTAATCTGCATTTGTAATGTAGTCGTGGCTACAGGTCACACGTACATTAACATACATGTTTCAGGAGTTTTCATTACATCTCCTGACAGTCGCAGCATGACTTCACTTTCCCTCTGATGTGCAGGAGAAACACCTAGCTTCATCTAAGGCTCCCTGGTCAGCTCTGCCATCTGCTGCTTGCCTCAAAGACATCAGACAGGAAACGTAGACACAGGCTCCAGGTTGGGGATGCTGATGTGGAAGGGTTGGAGGTGGTGTGAGGAGTGGCATTAAAGAGGAGTGCACAGGCAGGCAGGAAGTGCACAGTGAATAAAGGAAGTGAGGTCAGGGAACAGCGTCCCACTAATGGACTCCCCTTGGATCAGGTCCTGTTATCTTCCCTGAGCAGACCTTCCTCATGCATTCCCTCTAAGAATGTGGAGTACAGATCACAGATCACAGGCAGCGAAAAAACAAAAAAAATTTTTTGAGGTGGAGCCATTAAACATAATGCTATTATATCGACGTATACAGTGAAACAGATTGTGGCAGTTCCAGTGATCTGTCAAAGATAAGAGCCAGTTTCCTTATTATTAGGCTTTGACTACTGGAACTTAGATGTAGCAATAGAGAAATAGCTGGGGAATGTTAAAAACGGCAAATTGTAAATAAGTCCAGTCTGTTTTGACTCTTTCTACCAGCGGGCATCCAGCAAAGATTCCACTGACAGGTCAGTGTTTAGTTCTAACAAATGTAAAAAGAAACCAAAGGCAACAGCAAGTCACACAGAAATCTGCAAAAATCTGTGATGCTTAGCAGAGGGACCATCGCGATTTGTAAGGGTGTGGATGCCTTTGGGTCACTGAGAGATTAAAGACATGAAAATGATATCCAGGCATTTGTACAGTAGAACTTTATGGCAGCAGTGAGTCAGGTGAAATTTAGGACTGATGCAGGAATACAATGACCCAGCGCACACACGGACAGAATGACTGAAAATGAAAATCCCAGAAATACAAATGAACCGAATCTCTTTTGTTTATAGAGGGAATGTACCAAAATTCCTCCTCATTGTTTTGGAAGTCTCACAAGCAGCTAGAGGAAGTGTCTGATGGAGGTTGCTGCAGCTAAAGGAAGTTCTAAGAACTCCTAAATTTAACTCTTTCCCCCATAGAGACGATATTTGATGACCTCCCCAGTACCCTTAATGAGTTTTGACACCTCAGTGTATATAATTAAAGATGTAGTTTGACTATATAGGCAGAGTTCACCTCTTACCGACTTCTGCTGAACACAGTCGTTTTACTGTAAGAGCAGGCCTGAGATATGACAGAAACCACTTTTTTTCAGCTGTGTAATTACTCATTGAAAACTAAATAAAATAATAATACAAATAATTCTAATAGTGTGTTATTAGTTTAGTACGATTTGTTTGCCTTAATTAAAACTTGAATGGAGTGATCCTTGCAGAAATCCTGTAAGCAAACCTTTTTTAAACTGCAGCATGCCTCACAATATGTTTTGTCTGTATTTACCCATGTCGAAATCGTAATAACAATGACAAATTAACTGACATGAATGGTGTAAATTGTAGTTTAATTTTTTTGTGTGTGTTATGTTTTAAGATACTAGATTTTTAAAAAATGTAACAATTCTTCTTCCCCCTTTTCTCTCAGGTTCATGGAATTTTGCGACGTTCCAGCTCTTTCAACACAGGTCGCATTGAGCATCTTTACCAAAATCCACAGACGCATACCGAGGGCAGTAAGTATCTCATTTATTTACGGAGGAAAAAAGGGTAACCAAATTAAAATATGAGCTGATATTTCCTATTATCTGATCTGTCAGTACTGGCATTTATAGCAGCTGATGCATTTAAAAGGTAAAGAAGAGAGGGGAGAAACACCCTTTCATGTTATGTGTGATGATGTTGCGCAGTTTGTCCACCGGAAGGCAATCTGCAACTTACCTGTTGGAGACACACATGTTTGGAAAGCCACAAACACAACTAGAGAGCGTAAAGAAGTAAATAAATGTATAAAAAATGTCAGTGAAATCTGTTTATGATTTGTGTGTCTGAAAGGAGAATAAAATAATGACAGATATATTGGAATTTTGACTTTTAAAATTCAGTTCAATTTTATGTATATAGCGCCAAATTACAGCTCTCCCCAAGGTGCTTTTTATTAAGCAAGTGCTTGACAGTGGGGACAGCGGGAAGGAGAAACTCCCTTTTTAACATCCGTCAGAACCAGGCTCAGGGAGCGACAGCCATCTGCTGTGACCGGTTGAGGATGAGGGGAAGGAGAAACACAACAATTTTTTGTTGTTTTGGTTTTGATCCTGATATTAGGACTTAGATTTCCATTGGTCATCAGGAGTGAATACATGAAGGAGCAACAAGTGTGATTTTTTTTCTTTTCTTTTGGTGTTGAGATAAGAAAATGTGTTTTGCTGTCCCACTCTATCAGACTTGAAGTTGCATTATGGTGACCTGACTGACAGCACATGTCTGGTGAAGATCATAAGCCAGGTGAAGCCTACAGAGATCTACAACCTGGGTGCTCAGAGTCACGTCAAGGTAGTGTGATCCCAAAGCCACAACACTCATGGTTCTTTAGTTTGTGCAGTGTACTTTCAAATCAAAGCTCTGTCACAAATCCCATATTAACACACTACAGTATTTGAAAAGCTACTTTCAGCTGTTCCTTTGTCACTGTGGATCACTGCTGTAGGTTTTAAATTGCTTATACAACCCCAAAGAGGATTTGTGACTCGGACTGGAATTGAATCAGTAACCTTTCGCTTATCAAGCAAATGTGTAAAAAAACGACACCGTGGAGCCACACAGTAACGCTGCATACCACATCATTTGCTTTTAATACGTCAAAATGATAAGTAAGAGTTAGTAGCGTGTTACCCAGTGGTACTAAATGTGTGTTCTATGTCTGATGGAGCACTGCATCTTGTAAGCAGTGGCTACATATTTCTACCAAAGTGCAATGCAGTGGTGTCACAAATGAGACATTACTGGACTGGATCTTACTTCAAAAACAAAAATGAAATATTCAAATCTATAGTTTCATTTTGATAACGATGTCATTTTTAACATGTTAGTCTCTAGTAGTGTCATCTCAAAGAAGATTGTTACCTTGGTAACACACAATCTCAGGAAGTCTGCAAAGATACCTAGTCCTGTTTTATTTACACAAAAGTATCCTGAACAAAGGGAACCATAGTGAGTAGGTAGTACGCAGTTGTGGGATTTTGGATGGAGTGTAAGAGTGCTTTTCCTATAAACATTCTTAATCGTCTTCCCATTCCCTGGAACCACTGCTCATGGATTTGCGTTGAAGAAGGATACAGGAAAAAAAAAACCTGATAAAGAGACTTGATAACAATGAATTTATATTCCAGCAGCACTCTAATGATGGTGAACCTTGAAACCATGACGTTAGACCAGATAAGTATGAATAAAGTTAGTTCCAAAGTAGATTTGGTTTCTCTTTTGTGGCATTATAATAAAAGTATTCCAGTGAGATCTGACAATGTTAGCCTCTGGATTCTGGTTTCATTGGTCTGTAATCCTAAATAAAGTACAGATGCTTTATCATATGAAAAGAGTTTTGAGTTATAAAGATCACCAATATAATGGGTTACTGACAACTTTCAAGACATTTGGCTTAGTCTGCGTAGTCTTGCTGACACGCAGATAAATGAATATCAGTGACGATACAGTCGGCGCCCACATATTCCCGGTTCAGTATTTGCGGATCTTTCTGTGGAACCTAACTCCAAATTTTTCATGGAAAATGTGCTTTTTCATGGATTTTTTTTTTTTTCCGTAGAGCATATCTCAAATATTCGCTAATTATTTTCACTTTTGTGACTAATTTTATTAATTTTCAAATATTAATATTAATGTAAAAACAGCAAAATTGCAATAAAAAGCCTTTTTTCTTAAATAATGTTCACCAAACAATGCGCAAATTCCAAACACAAAGCTCCTGGGGAAATTAAAATAGGCAGTAAGGCTTTTAGAGGTAGTCTCAAGTATTGGCAGATTTCAGCTATTCCTGTCGGGGTTGTGGTCCATAACCCCCACGAATACTGGGTGTCGACTTTATTCCTCTGCCTCTAGGATTTTTCCTCTAATCACAAATCTTATTTAATTTCATTAAAAGAGCTGAATGGGCTGGGTATGTTTAAAACTACAATAAAAATCCAATACTTGGCAATAAAACAGCCTATTTATTTGCCTGCAAACAAAAATCTGTTTGGACACTGGAGTTAAGTTCATGCTTTTAGCTCCTCACCAACCGGTAAGAAAAAACCTTTGCTACTAGGAGGTCAACCTTCTCTGCCGGCAAGTTTCTAATTATGTCTGCTTGATGAAGGGCAGTTTGTTCCTAATCAGAGCTTGTCTGCAAAAATGGTTTCATCCTTCCAAGTAATCTTTTTAACACAATCTAAATCTTAGGCAAGTGCTGCTCACTAGTGACATTTTCAGGTTGATGTTTTCGTTACATGGATAGATCAACAAGCTACCCAAACTATCAGCTCATGTTTTGTCTGTCACCTCCTTGGATTTTTCCCTACCAATAAATGGGTAATGACTTATCACATTGAAAAATTCCATGTTCCTTGTCTGTTTGTATTTTTCAAGACAGTTTTAAATTCAGTTCTTCTGCAAATAGTTACTGTGTCTGCATATGGTCAGGAGTGACTGCTGCTGGAAACAGTTAACAGCAGATGATGTTAAAAAGAGACTTAGTTCTGGGAAGTGAGCTGTTCATTTGCTGGAGCTGGTGGGACAGGAAGTAATGTTTTCTTGGATGGGTCAGTCTGTGCCACAATGTCCCTTTTGTCTCGGAGCTCCACGGTGATCCCAGGAGATCTCACCCCCACCCCCATCCCCCTCTGCCCTTCCACATTGGGATCTGACACACAGTCTCCAGCCAGGACTGATCCTCCTTCATCATCAGGGTTTTGATGGGATATAGAGCCAAGAGCTTAGTCAGATCATAGATAGCCGGCAATAACCAATGTCTCATGTGACTGCGTGGGAGATTACGTTTCAGTTATAGCAATCCGCCCACTTCAACTTATTTTGAATGCAGTCTTTGAATTTCTTAGTAAAGCTGAAAGAGTCCAGTCAGACTGCAGATCTCTTGGGTGTATGACTATATTTGCCTTTCTGATTTTCACTATGATGGTTTCATTTTTTTTTTAAAGTAAATAATGCAAAAATAATAATAAATAATGAAACTGGAAGTTAAAGCTTCTTTAATGATCGTTTGGCCACTTGTGGACAGAAGATGCTCAAAAACACAAATGTTTACCTTATAAAGTTGTGGTCAGTGGTCAACCCAGAGGAGAGTAGCATTATTGTTTGGGAGGACAGTCAGGCCACTAAAATTAAAGTATAAAATTTACTCTTTTTTTTTTTTTTTTAGCTCTCATTTAATCGCAAACAATCAACAAAAGATGTTTCAGCTGTTTGCTGTTTTTTTTGCTGATTCCAGCTTACTTCTAGTTCTGAGACAACGATAAAGTAAAACAGACTAATAAGCCACATGGAAATGAGGAAATTCTTTGTAGGTTTGTAACTGTGTCTCATTTTATTATTAAAAATTTGTTGACTGGCCGAGACAACAGTTTCCTGATGTTCCGGTATTTGTACAAAGTAAGCAAGGCCTGAATGAATGACTGACACAAAGGAAAGAAGAGAAGGGGAGAGTGAGAATGATGACTTGTCTATCCACATCCTTTGCGGTTAGAGGCTGTGACTGTCCTCCCATCGCCCACATGGAAGATCACCCTAGTGCCACACACATTTTCAGCAACAGAACAACCATGTATATGAATGAGGCGAGGGTCCGCTCTGTTTATTTGTTTCCACACCAATAAAACCAGCCCGGGTACCTCCTCGACCACATGCTACACGCTCCCGACAGCTGAGCGTACTAGATTACTGGCAGTAGTGGTGTGGAGTATGCCCTGCCACAGAGGAAAAGATCTCTCATACTGACCACTTACTCAGTGTGTCTCTCTTGCTTCCCACTAGCCCTTCTCCCTTCATGAGACTCATCCAGGCAGTTTAATTTGTAGTATGGGTTTAAAATGGGATGTGTGGGTGCTGGTTTCCGCTGCAGAGAGTCATCAGTGAGAACAGAGTCGAGGCTATTTTCTAATGCTGCAGGGGTGGAGGTGCACAGGGAAAAGTCAACCGGCACTGGAGGGCCTAAGGCAGCCAGCTGCAATATCAAAAGATCAGCATGCAAACAAAGCAGAAGGGACCTTCTTTGACTCTAACTGATCAGTTTGATATTTGTGCTTAGGCTTCTTTCCTAAAGTAATATTTCAAATATGTTTTCACCGCCTGCAGGAAAGATGGCCAAAGAATTTGTAAAAAGAGCTTGTAAAAACAATATTCTTGGTGTCAGCCCGTGGTGGATTGTTTATTACACAACCCCACACTAATAAAATATCCTCTGGTTATGGAGCATTGCCAAGTAACATCTTCAAGCTGTACTTTGATCCTTGAAGAGCAGAATTAGTAGAGTACCTTACTATTTGAAAAGGAATGGGAGATATGCATAGCTACACTCAAGTACAGCTGAATACATCAGTTCCTTCTGGAAATTGTGATTTCTGCACAGTATTTGGCAACTCTAAATATTAACACCATAATCAAATTCAGAATCATGGTCATGAACCTCAGAGCCTATATTGTCAACAAATCTTTTGGTCTTTGTTAAATGATAACACAGTTGGCGACAATGTTAATATTCTTGGTGTAAAAGTTTAATTTATAGAGTTAGCATGTTAAACAGACTGTACATAAAAAAGAGGGGTAAAAACATAAGCATGAAAACCATGGTGGTGTCAATTGGTTTGTGAACTGTCATGTTAAAGCTTTAACATATTAGCTTTAACATACTAACTTTGGTGTTAAAACACCAAAGTCACAAATTGGAACAAACTAAACTAACTAAACAAGACAGCGCTAAGCAAATGGGATGTGCGTTCTAACAGGTAAAATTACTTTTTGTTTTTTGTTTGTTTGCTGGGTGTGGAAAAACAAACAAAGTCTGGTGGATTTGAGGAAGCTGTGACGGTTCTTCACCAGAAAACAAGCTATCTGATACCGACTGAAGTGCCAAAAACAAGTTAACCGAACTTGATTGAATTTTTATTTGGCTACAGCACATTTGGC
The DNA here is from genome assembly GCF_036321145.2 of Pelmatolapia mariae. Classification (NCBI taxonomy): domain Eukaryota; kingdom Metazoa; phylum Chordata; class Actinopteri; order Cichliformes; family Cichlidae; genus Pelmatolapia; species Pelmatolapia mariae. The sequence continues at coordinate 27,854,570 of NC_086242.1, read as the reverse complement.
ATCTAACACCATTCACATTCCATTTAGCTTCTGTGTTAGATCCATGCTATGGCTTCCTGCTTTGTACTTACCGCAGAAGAATTGAACAGTGAAGGGATGGGACTGTGGACTGCAGAGGAATGGGACATGATTGCCACGGTTCTAGTAGAATGCTAGTAGTAAGCAACTTCAGATTTTCATAGCTTTTACTTTACACCTCAAAGTCGACACAAATCTCAATGACCCATGCCAGCTGTCACAGGTCAAGAGGCAGGCTAAACCCCGGACAGGTTCACAGCCAGGGCCAGTGCAAACACAGACAGCCTTTCACATTTACATTCACACCTACAGCCAATTTAGAATCACCAGCTAACTTAATATGCATGTCTGTGGAATGTGGGAGGAAGCCAGAGTAGCTGAAGAGAAGCAACCATCACTCCATCTGTTTTCTTATTATTTATCCAACTAGGATCAAGGGTTGTTAGAATTTGGCAGGAGATGGAATATACCTTGGACAGGCTGCTGTCCAGTGTGATCAAACAAGATTTAGATACCAGAAAAACTGGACAAATATATAAAAACAAAAACAAAAAACAGTAGCCATGGTTGATGAATGATTCATCTTTGTGACAATAAGTACTGAAACATTTGTAGTACGGAAACACACTCATGAAATATGCATTAACAGCGAACTTAAATGGGGAAGTGCTCACACTAATCTGTTCTGCATCTGAGTAGTTCAGTATGATCCCATTGTGTTCTCCCACTGAAGCGCTTCACAGGAAGGGCATGAACAAAACCCCTTAACTCTGCTCTCTGTGCGAGGTTTCCCACCTGCAGCTGTCACGGCAGACACACAGGGAGATGGGCTGAATTATTAACACACCTCAGTCATGACAGGGGAAAATGACATGACGGGAAGAATGGGGGATGAAGAGAAGATGGAAAGAGTTTGGGGAGGTGAGAGAGTGTGAAGCAGAAGGTTTTGTTTTTGACGGCTTTTGAAGACATAAGTGCAGATTGTGCTCTGGAGACAAACTTCCTCCATGTATATCCTTTATTATCCATATCTGAATTCCATCCTCAGAAAGAATTACCATCATCCCATTATCTTCTTACAGCTCACTCTATCTCTCCATTACCCTTTGGTCTCTCCCCCATCCGGGTTTGCAGAGGCTCCCACGCCAGAGACACACACAGGATTTAACACGCCTGTTTCCCCACAAAGCTTTGCACTGTTTGTTCGGTGTGTTGATGCGTTTATAGGCCTAAAGTGGCTATTGTGCAGCCTGCCAGCAGTTTACTCTCAGGCAGTAATACCACTACTTACTACAGTCTGTGGGCTTGTTATGCAATTTGTTTAACTGGTAAGTAATGTGATGCGGTTGTTTTGACTCCTTGTGTATCATCCAGCAGCATTTGTGGGTAGTGGATGTTACATTGTTTGGAGCTACAATTTCCTGTGTTATTGGCCCTCTTGACTGTCGGGGATCTATGTTGTCCTCACGTGCCAATTCTGCTCCAAAAAAGCCTAACCTAGCTTTGCAGTGAAAGCCCTTCGTTTCCAAATTTGGTGGTGAGTTTTGTATTTTAGATGAACTGAAGCAATCATGCTCCTTTTGGGGTTGAAATTATTCATCTGAGGATAATAAAACTCTCTTTAAAAACCTATTAGATTGTCAACAATGCATTGTCATGAGGCTTAAAATTCATTAGAGGTTAATCTTTTTTTTTTTTTTTTAACTGAAAGACATCGGCAAATTCCAAGACTTTGCTGCTCCTTACGGCGACTAAACTGCTTATAAACAAGAAATTATTCTTATGCAGTTATGAACAGTTAGAATTACTCTACGAAATGTTAATATTTTTTCTCGTGGTATTAAATTTAAAGTGGTCTTCTTCTACTTATTGTAGTTATTCCTCTTATTCTTCCTATTATTATTACCCGGTAGCTAATTCTAAAACACAACTGTTCTTTAAGAACAGTTTGGTCGAACAGTGAGGACAGACTGGGATTTATACAACTGAGCGAGTAATACCCAGTGTTGCAAAAAGGTAAAACAATCTGTTTACATTTGTTTTGGAGAAACATGACTGTCATTTTGACTGCTTCTAAGGCAAAATGTATATTTTAACGGCACCTAATATGATACTTTTCCAGACCATATTTTTATTTTGGGAAACAACTAACATATTGTTGAATTATCACAGTTCAAAATAATCCTTTTTTTTGGCACTGGCTTTAAACCACCTTACTTCTGATTGGCTGCCCCTCAGAAATAAGGATGTTTTAAAGAAGGTGGGTGGAGCTTCTGTGCTTAGAGACAGAGCAGTAAGTCTAAGATGGACTATCCATCATATCATGCAGAACCTTTGTCTGTCACCCAGCATTTGGAGCATAATGAAGCCTGAACTTTTGACTCTTGTACACTGCATTTCTACAAACCCTGTCGGCATGTTTAATATGAGCACTGACTGCTGTAACACAAGAGAGAATAAGTAAACTCTTAATTAGTTCACTTTACAACCCTTTATATTACAGAATTTGCTGCTTGTTTGTAGGCTTTTTATACATGAGCGTGAAACACAAGTTCTGCATCTGTTTAATGTCCTGAGTCCATACAAAGCCTAGGAGAAAACAGTCATTCAGAGGACAGTGACTATCATTTCGTAAACTCTGTGAATGATGAGCGGTCTTGCCTTGGTAATAGCCCACTGGCTGGGTTTACTCACTCTCTGATTGGTGTTTACATTAACACCATCCAATCAGCCCTCAGTGGCACGCTTGCAGTGGTGTGTGTATCTCACTGGGATCAAGGCTCGCCTGGAACCAAATTAGCGCATTCCCCGCTGAAGTGTGTGTTTTCTGTCTCAAAGGACTCATTAGCTGCGTGTGTGCGGTTTGCGAGTATTTAAGGTGCCGTGCTTTCCATTGTTTTAAAATTGCTTTTCAGGATCAGAATACTGGCAGTTTTGGCCAAATGGAGATGGAGTGTAATCTCCGTGCCCACATTTTCTCATGCCCGCCACCTGTTGAATGAAGAAAAGCAGGACCGCGTTGCGTTGGTGGCCTGGTAGTCAGCGGTCAGAATAGCTCCCTGAACGGACCAATTCCTGTTTTGAAAGGTTAGGCCTTCATGCAAGGCAGGCTGCCTGGCCTAGATGGTTTTGAAAAGTGAACTTTAGCTTAAGAATAGATGCTTCTGTGCCAAGAGAAACAAGTCTGCACTTTCCTCGTTCAGAGTCAGGGAATGTTTTGTGGTTGTTCCTTGTGGGTCAGATTTGTTGCTCCACTCATGACTCAGGCCTTTTTTTTTTCTTTCTTTTTTTCTGTTTTCCAGCACAGTTGTAACACATGGAAACATGCATTTTGGGAAAAGATAGAAGGAAGGAGAGAGCAAGAAAGTGGGGAGGGAGGGGGCAGCTTTTTGAGGTTAGTTAAGAAGTAAAGTAAATACACTCAGTCAATAAATAGTATCATAAAGCTAAATATGATTTCATCTAAGTCTGTATCTTAAATCAAGGCCCAAATATTTCACATCAACTGTGCAGTTCATTCGACAAACAGAAGCCAAAGTAAACTCTGGAGATGTAGTTTCTCGTGTGATTTATAGGTGGCAGTAGAGAGCTGCTGTGGACGATTCCCTTGGTAGTTTGTGTCAGGGTTGTAGCACATAAACAGAAGGTGTGCAGAAGTAAGCCACATTCTGCACCAGTGGGCTTCTGTATCCAAAGTAATCTCCAAAGTAATTTTTCACATTAAAATTGTATTTATTTTATTTTTTAACAAGATAAAAAACATAAATTAATGGATCATTTTTGTTATTTTTTTATTATTTATTCAGTTTGGGAAATTTTTAAAAGTCACAGTTTTCTAAGCTGGACTTTAATTTACATCGTTGTTGATAATATGTTAATGAAATCACTGTGGAAAAAAAGAAAAAAGTTTTGTCCAGTATTATTTGGATCATTTGGATCATTTGTCAGTTAAAATTATACTAAATATTTTTTTTTTATTTTATATTCGTAAGACAAAACAAGCTTTTGAAAAATAATGAGGCTATTTTTTGTATTTTCCCAGCAATTTCTAGAGTAATTGATAAGTTGATCGATCTAACACTGATTATTCCATAAGAACCTTCATTTTAATTTATTACAATAAATAAATTGAATAAAAATACTTTATACTTAAGAGTAATCTATTTTCTGAAGAATTGAGAAATAAAGAATTGTGGAAAACAAAAAACTGGTAATTAATGTGATGTTTGGTCATTAGGTATTATTTTTATATGGGGAATTTGAAAAACTTGACTAGGACAGAGACTAAGCCATAAAGAATATGGTCATTATAGCCACATAATAATGATGAACAATCTTCCTGGATCCACAATTCACAAAATGCACGCACGTAAAAATTTTTAACTTAGTTTTAAGTTTTAATATTACTCGAAGCTGTCGTAGGACGTTGCCCCCTGCAGGTTCGTGTGGGTCATTACAGGTGTTCTACAGGTAAGCAAATTCGATAGCAAGTTCAGGCTTCTCTGGGTTTGTTGGTGTCCAATTTTCATTTAGATGAATCAAGAAAAAAAAAGACAGGCCAATAAATCAAGTGATTAAAAACAAAAGACAGGAAAGGGATCAAACCAGGTACAATGTTGACAATGGAGAAATGGTATTCTACATAACTGCCGGATTAAAGCTGTAATACTGTTTTCCTGAACAGCTCCATCATGCCTGGATCCTTTCCTCCTCTAACATTCTTCCTTCCATTTTTAGTTCTTTGACGAGTGATTGACAATAGCCCGTAGCATGTTTGTTGTTACGATACGATACGAATACCACAATGAACACACAAAGCAGGGCTCGTTTGTTTAATGAGTTTGGTGTAGTTGGTAAGAGAAGATGGCCGAGGAGAAAAGATGGTAACCAGGGATTACGCTAAATATTTATTAAACTCATCAATCTTGCTGTTGCTGTTGCTATGTCCTCCAGGGACACATTTGGCAGTAATGGCAGTAAGCTTCATAGCTTCATACTGGATATTCTGTAATGATTTATCTGAAGCTGTGCTGGTTGTTTGTAGCAGCGAACAAAGAAGTCATACCTGAGAAGAGTGCTCATCTAATTCCAGGTAATCTGCTTTTGTGAGGATTTATTGCTGCACGAAAAGCTATTTTTTCCCCCTCGACAATTAGACCCAGCCTACAATTAGAGGCTTAGAGTTTGTGATATGTAGCTTATTATTACAGCTATAAATAGCTTAATGCAAATCTAAATATTTACTCATATAGAAAGGGTAGGTTTGAACCAACAAGTCTTGTTTTGTCTGTTTGCTCTGTGCCTATTCTCCTGTATAATAAAGTTGTTATTTCATTAGTTAAGTAAACGATCAGTTCATCAGAGTCAGCAGATTTTAAAACGGAACAGCTAAAGAAATTAAAAGATTTTTTTTCAATATTTCAGCTAATGCACAAGTTATTGTATGTTTGCTGAAAACAAATGTGAAGACTCTTTTACAATGCAGTCATAGAGAGCTAGTTAAGTTGGTAACTACAGTAGTACAGTATCGCACATTTGGACAAAAAACTGAAAAAGTTACTAAACCAGGAAGATAATATAGTGAGAACCTCCAAGGCATTTTCTTTTCATATAAGACTAAAATGCCTTTATTCTCAAATTATGGTTATATTTGACCTAAAGGAGGTGGATGGCTAAATTTGAACTTCTACAGCGCTAGCAAAGCAAGTCACAGAAAAAAAAAAAAAAACGAGTAATATTTTTTTGCCTATAATTATTGACACCACTCAGAATCATTGGTATAGTCATTTTTTTCAGTAATGTAACACACCGTTGTTATATTTCTGTAGGAGACTGAAAAGTAAAGGATTTGTGTGAGAGTGTGTTTATGTGGGGGCATTGTTGGAGGGGCTTTGGGAAGGTTTGGGAACCACTGTGCGTTCCCACTCATTTCTTTTCAGTCGATTTCAATATCAAACTTTTTTTACTGAATCAAATTACATACAATGAAAATAATACATGAAACAAACCATTCTGTTCTATTAATGTGCTTTTTAAAAACATTTATTCTAGAATGAAGAACAAACAAACCAAGAAAAAACTTTCATAGGCCAAAGGAGGCCATCAGAGACCGTTCATTTCATACCTGAAATCAGCTTATTTGGTTCCTGTTTGCATAAATGTCAGCACATTTGTAATAATCATTACGAGTTTCTTTTTTTATATCTCTGCTGTGCTTTCTCAGGATTTGGTTTGAGTATTGACTTTGTGGCTTCTTCTGGGGTTTCATGCTCCATGTGCAGCAATAATATCGAGGGCGCAGCACCCAGAAATAACAGATTTCCAGTTTAAGTTGCAGATAAGGTAGACTCGAATCACATGGAGCTGTTTGCTATGCAAATAGGTGTTGGTTTAAGTTTGTATTGCCGTAGTGTATCATAGTGTCTGTGATTAAAAAAAAAAAAAAAACCCCAAAACACGTGTGAAACTAGTATAACAATTTGAGTTTACACAAAGAGCGCAGAGACACACAGCTCAGTTGACAGAGAGATTTGGTTTTATTGGTATCTTTCTCTAGTGTGCATACATAGTGGTAGAATTATAGTGTGTGTACAAAGGGATTTCAATGAGCAGACTCACTGACTCGAAGCAGTAAGGCTTAGCAAAGGGGAAAAAAGTCTGTTTCAGCTTGTTTGTTTCAAAAGCAGCTGTCAAGCAGCAGCTAGGCTTTATTATTTTTTCATTATGAAAATTAGTCTTAATATCTTCTTCTGTCATCAGTGCAGCCTCGTAATTACACTATATCCCCAAACACCCACACTGGCTGTGACACACAGTGAGAAGATGCAGCTCGCTCAATCCTTCCATAAGTGACATAAGCTCATTACTCACAGTAAACATTGTTGCTAATCTGTGAACACAAGTCCCGACTGCTGCTGCCCACTCTGTGCTGCATGATCACACCCTAATAGATACAACACACGCACACACACAAAAACACACACTTCCTCTGCTAATTGCATGTTTGTGTAATTCTGCTGTGTGTTTGGAGTTTCTCTTCCCAGCGTGTCCTGCAATTGTAATCTGTGCCACTGCAGACTGTACAGAAGCTGATGTTTCAAGTACTACTAGGGATAAAAAGCAGGCGCTCCTAGAAGAAGAAAAAAAATGGCGGCGTAATTGCTGTATCATAACCTGTAAATTCCTTTTTTAAGAGTGTCATGATCTGTAATTGTTCCAAAAGACACTGTTCCCTTTATTAGTTTTGTCTAAGAATGTGTTTGGGTGTTCTCTATGGTTCCCCGTGTACAAATATGTGTCTGTTGTGCAATTTGAGGATTGCAATGTATTTACAAAAGCCTGCTGTAATGAGCTATGATCTCACATGTTTGGATCACACTGTGGACCGTGGAACAAAAACAAGAAGAGGAGAGGCAGGGTTTGAAATGAGTGCAGATGTGATAAGTAGGCGAGAAGTTACAACATTAGATGTTAATCTATATGAGTGTAATTGTTTTACTCTCTTGTTGACGTACTGAAAGTCTTATTGTACAGCATGATTTTTTTTTTTACATTTCAGTACCTGTGTTGTGTGTTGGGTGCTGTCTTTGCCTGCATGTTTTAATTGAAGCTTTAAATCACGCTGTCAAACCTTAATGAAGGGTTGGGCTTCTCTTAACGTGTTCCCATCAACTAAACAAACAGGCCTTTATTCTCAGAGAGAGTAAAATGTTCAAGCACAGTAAACAGTCACTCAGCAGACAATAACAGATGTATAAGCTTTGAGAGATGAACACATTTCTTTGTTTGTTTTTCACGTGCCATTCTTTAGTGAGTTTTCTGGGGCAGTTGGAAATTCTTTTAATACTTGTCAAGTTTTAGAGGTTAACAGCTTGTAAGCTAGCAAACTGTCAAACGGGCACATTATGAGAAGGCTGTGGCTTCAGGAGGTAGAGCAGGCCTTAATCGGGAGGTTGGTTCGATTCCTGACTTTTTCAGTCTGCATACCTAAGTGTCCTTGGGACCTGATGCATTCATCAGAGTGTAAATTTTTAGAAAGAAAGCACTTTAGACACAGAAAAGAGTGCTTATGTGTGATTGAGACATGTTGTGTTACTCAACTAGAAAAGGGCTGTTTAAAAAAACAGTCCATTCTTCAGTTGAAAGGTGGGAGGATTAAAGTGCAATGCTTCGATTATTATAACTGCACGTACAAATTCAATCAAACTGATCAGACTTGAGATGCTATAGTATACACTGTATTGCTACAGTTGAGCTTTTTAGTAGTGTTTCTGCACATGTGGCGAAGCTTTGACATGATGGGTTCCTAGCAGGTGTGAAGCAGCTTTACCTGAGTATTCATGTAAAAATACATTGGAACTACATCAGAATGATGGCGTATTTAAACAAAAAAGAGCCAGACCAACAGGATGTCTTAGAACCAGTGTTTATCTTTACAGCAAATTTCGATGCAGTTTTAGTCTAAATTTAGGCATCTAAATTCTTTTTAGTCATAAAATTATAACACATTAAATACATTTGGAAGATTACTTCCAAACTAGTCTGGCCTTTCTACACAACTTTAATTAGTTCTGATTGGATCCCAGATTATTGTCTTCTCATTTTTTTTATTGGCTCAGGACACTGTAGTTCTTCCACACCAGAGTGAGGATATATCTCGATGGGTCTGGCTTTGTTTTGGGGGATTGTCCTGTTATAATATAAAGGCCTGCACTAAACTGTTGCCATTAAAAAAAAAGAAATCACGTCCAAGTATTAAATTCACAAATACTGTGTGTGAATCCTGAGCTTAGTGTGTGACCACACACACGGCCCATCGACTGGTACATTCTGTCGAGCACTTTGGTGCTGCCAGACATGTGAGTGGCAAATAGAAAAAAGATCATTAATCAAACTATCAGCCCTGGTTCATTGTTTCTCTCGGCCTTACTGTTTGCTTTTAGCTTTTTCCGTCTTTGACACAGTGGAAAATGTAGAAAAGTGTCTCTGAATCTTAAAAGTATATGGGAAGGAAAGCAAAATAGGTTATTTTCACACACTCTGAACAATGTTATAGAAGTAAATATGCTTCAGAAGTTGCCCGTAAATGCGTCAGTGTCTCGTTTCAATCCATTTAGCCTGTTGAATCATGGTCTCACACACACTTGAGCGTCTATTCAGAGTTACTTGCCCTCACAAAAGGAAAGAGATGTGAGAAATTAGTTTTCGTCACTGCCTCCTTTTGTCACCCAGTGTTCCTAAGAAGCTCATTCCTTTCTGCTCCTTGCCTTCAGGCTGCTGTAGGATTGCAGTTAAGATCAAGATTACTCTCCTTTATAATCATCATTAGCGCTGGTAAATGTCTGACAGTGTGAGAATCTGGTATCACGGCGTGATAAATGTTCTTCATGATTGCTGATTGTCACTGAATAGAATCGCGTTTGGTTTTTCCACAACGCCATCAATCAGGCGCGCTGGCGTCCGACGGGGCAGGTTAGGCCGACGGACAGACGGGGTGACGCAGATGTGTTCTGGGGTATCGAGAGGCCGCCAGCTTCCAACTGTTGGCTTGTTACTTCTCAGCCTCCCCGAGCTCGTCTCTCGGAGCGCAGAGAGGGTTCTGTAATTGTTTTTGTTTCAGTCCAAGCTGGTTTCATCATTATCACATAAATCAGCCAACGGTGGTGTAATCATTTATCATAAAGAGAAACTACACTGAGGTTATCTGTTGGGCTCCATCCAACGCTCGTTTTAAAATTAATTATTCTCTTGATTGTTTTTATCTGAACCAGCGCAAAACTGGGGTTTTAGTGTTTATATGTTCTGATAGTGGGAAAAAAATCTAAATAAATCCTATGTTAAATTAATATAAGGATACGTTTTGTTGCTCTTGAATTGTTACCAAGACATATTTGTCAGGATCCATGCCTGTAAGCTGATGATACATCTGTGACCGATGAATTTTGACTGGGCTATTGAATTAGTAAAATGCAAGAAAATAATAAGCAGTAATAGTTTCTGTTTTCCCACATTAAAGGCTTGTTTTTTGTTTAGTACTGACTAATAACAGCAAAACCACACCTTTTTGAAAAGCTGGAACCACTGACTTTTCTAATGGTTAAGTGCTGTCAATAAATTTTTAATGACTCCACTAAACAGCGAGCTAAAGCAAACCATGACGCCGACTCAGTGATGTGCACAAAACCGTTGAATTCAAAAATATCTCCAGGCTGTTTTCTTTAGGACAGAGCCGTGGCAGGCCCCTTCTGAGGTGTATAAATCGCTTTGAAAAGTGCCCTCTTAACAGGTAGGGCGTCATAGACATGCCTAAACTGAGGTAAGTGACCCTGAGATGTGTGTGATACTCACGCATGTGTTTGTTCAGCTAAACATATCAGAAAAAGCACGCTTAGGTCCGCGTTTATGTTTGCATCCTCGCGTGTGTATGTGTGGGTGTGAGTTGACATGCGTGTGTGATGGTGATGATGAAGACGAGGAGGAGGCATGGGGAGGAGTTGCGAGTGGGCGACGATAAGTACCATCTAAGAGAGAAGTGAACACGATTAGTCAGGAGATAATCTCTGCTTTCCTCAGTCTGTGTGCAGTGTGGGCAAACTCCAAAGAAAACACTCGGCTGTTTTCTTTACTTTGCACAGTCTCACTCACACACACATGCATGCGCGCACACACACGCACACACATGCAAACACATGCACACAAAACGATTACTGAGAGTTAAGCAAGAAATTACACAGGGAAGAGTGAGGTTTTTTTTTCCCCCTTCTTTTTTTTTATGCGTGTGTGTGCGCGCGTTAGTTTGCACTACTTGTATGACTGCGTATCTCTCCGCCATATCCGGGTTTTGCTCACACACTCTCTCTCTGCTGTAGGTGACCTCGTCACATTCGGCTTGTTGAGGTGTAACAGACGCAGAGCGGCAAAGCTTCAGAGTCCTCTATGCGTTCCTTCCCTCAATTATTAATATAATGATGGGAAGAGGGGAAAAAAGAAGCCATGGATACACAAACACTGGTAAGGGGAGCATTCACACTTTCCCCTGACCGGCCAGTCATTTTGATGCTGACAGCCATTACACACACACACCTGGGAATTTGATCTTCCCATGCTAAATCTTTCCTATATCCACATGCCAGGGGAATGGGAATATCTACTCTGGCATGGAGCTGGCTTGCTAAGCTCACAGTGTTTATACATGTGTGGCCAAAGCAGGCCACCACCACGGCTAAACGTTTACAGTAATAGTCTCCAAGTGATGCCTGTTTGTAATAAAAGTCAAACACCCTGCCCGGTCCAGTGAAACCAATCTGTCGTCCTGATCTTATTATAGTCAAATTAAACTGTCGTGCTCGGGGCAGAGAGGCCGTAAAGTGTACAACTTCAATAAAAACACACTCGTCCTCGCCTCAGCCTCCGCCGTCATCGTGCACAGGTGTCTGTACTTGATACACAGCATGCCCAGACACTGGTGGGAATATTCAGTTATTTTAAGCAACTCTGCTTAAACACACGTTTACTCACACGTTACACGTTATTTCTGGGTCTTTATGTCGCTATCAGAGACAATGAGATTACAAAGTAGAAGAACTGATAAGATAATGTTTTCTGTGGTCCAATCAAGTTGATTAATGTAATTAAAACATTATTTGAAAAATGTGTATATTAATATGAATAACAAATTATGGCACGTGAAATAGTTCAATTTTTCTCAAATGTTAAATGTCATCCAAACAGGAGTTGTTGTTGTTTTTACACCTTGTTGTGTGAATCTACATATTTTCACTATACATTGTTGCGATACTTTTTATATCGATGTAAAAATATAACATAGGTGTAAAAAATCAAGGTAAAACAAAAAAAGAAACTCAACTCAGTTATGTTTTTCTAGCTTTAAAAATACATTCTAATAAATCACATACATGTTTTATTGATTGGCAGTAAAGCAAAACTAATATTTTTACAGTACTGTTTTAAAATGATGTTATCTAAATGTATTTCTAAGAAAATAATGTTAATTGTGTCATTAGTGCACTGTTATTCACACCACATGAGCAATAATTTAAATAAAAGTAATGTAGTAGTCCACTTTTGCACAACTTTAAAATGCCACAGAGGAGCGAATGTCTCTGAAATTGTAAACAGAAAGTTTCAACTTACTGCAATTCAAAGAAAATTATGTTGAAGTTCTTTTTATGTTTATTCGCAAATTTACATTTTTAGTTTGCTTGCAAAATGATTCAAAAATGTAAAAAATATGTTTTAAAAGTTTAAAAATGAATTAATAAAAATTTAATTTCTTAACAAAATAAAACAATTCATAAATGTTCAGTTTTAATTAAAAAATAAAGGGGGGAAAAGCATTGTCTATTGAAAGTAAATATTTGAGATGCAGCATGAAGCTCCAGCCTTCACAGCTGGTGATGACTGCTGGTGCTGAATAGTTTTGGACTCTGCTCAGCCGTCTTTTGTTTCTCTGGATTGTGTCTAAACTTGTATCCTTCTGCCAGTGGAGCTCTCAGAGAGCGAGCGAGACAACATCTCAGAGCCAGATGTTTCTCTCCTTCTTTGCTGCTCAGCGACATGTCTTCATTCAGGGTGTGTAGACCCTGCTCGGGTTTAAGAGAAATGGAGGCATTACCAGAGTGTCAGTCAGCACCTCTCTGCCCTGGGGAGAGCCACAATACACACACACACACACACACACACACACACACACACACACACACACACACACAGTTACTTATGGGTAACTACAGTGTTGCAGCCCTGTTTTATGGAAAGACTTGGTTCCCTTCTCGTTTATTGACTTTGACTTGTGGGTTAAGTGAGAAAATATAGTCCATCATAACCACATGTAAAATCTCACTGCTACTGTTACTTGTTTTTGCAGATTTACAGATCATATTGGGGTTGTTACTGTAGTTCAGTACAGTAATTCAAAAAGCCCTTAGTGTTAAAGCCTTGTTACTTAACAGGTATCAGCATTATGGCACTGATTCTGTCATTTCACTTAGAAAAATTTGGGCGTTTGTTGATGAAAATGTCAATACATAGGACCACTTCATGCAGCACAGTAACAATCAGAGCAGCTGGGTTTGGAAGGACATTTTTGTGTCTTTGAAAGTTGTTGAAAGAGGCAAGACTTTCTGGGACATTTTTATCTTGTGCAATAAAACCAAAATAAAACCAATAATCGAGGGAAAAAACACATGAACGTAACTGAACTATAGTCAAATTTACAGATAGGAAGTAAAAGACAGTTCAAAGGAAATTTTGTTTTTAGCTGGGCCTATGGACAGATCATTTTGCCTGAGGTGGTAGGAAATTAAAAAATTAAAAATGTATAAATTGTGTCTTTTATAACAGTTATGACAGGGACAATTTTTCGCACAATTAAAATCCGAGTAAAAATAAGCTGTATCCTATCCCACTTGCAACAAAATCTCTGGAGACAACGATACTGGTCATGAGTTTCCTGTTCCAAATGATTTCCTGTTGTTGGAAACATTTCTAAAATCTTAAAAAGGCTTTTAAAATCCTTTTAATTCCATTTAACTCATAAAGACATTACCTGCACCATGGCACCATTGAAGCCTTTTCTTTTATGAGATGGCAGACTTCACCATCCATAAATACATCAGTAACTAGCCCCAGCACGATTTAGTGCACAATCCTCAAAAGCAAGCTGCTGAGTGATTCAGACGCAAGTCCACACTGATATCTGGTGTCTACTTTCTTTATGTTTTTACGAGTTCTCTGTCCTCGCCTCTACTCCACTCCTTTGCTACAGAAGCCAAAGCAACAAAGCTCTCAGCTCTCAGACGTCCGTTTTCCCGGTACGGTTGACCACAACCTGTCCATCCAGGGTCGCCTTACCCATTTACCGCGTGGGAGCGGATACCGAGTTGAGCTCACAGAGACCCATTCAAAGCCTTGCATATGAAACCTCTTCCTCTGCAGTGATACCTTACACTTCATCTGCATATTCACATATTCAGAACCCAGAGCTGGCTTCCTGTCTATACGAGATAGAGGGAACACAGGGCATAGTCAGAGCTGATGTGTTTTCATTAGTTATCAAAGGGTTTTTGACATTGCATTTTGGAAACCAAACAACAAACGGCAGCAAAGTGTTCCTCACAAAGCTCCTGAGAGTAGGCAGACACCAGCGGTGAGATTTACATATCTTGGCATGAATCTGACTTATATAAAAGAAATTCAGTCACAACAAAAAGGTCGATAATTCTAAGCAATTGCCACCTTAACTGCCATTTGAGGAATCCAGCTGAGACGTGCCCATCACGTAGTCGTCATGGATCATCTCTCAGTCCGACAGCAGGTATCAACAGACGCACACACGTAGAAACGAGAGATGCTATTGTGTCTGTGACAAAATCTTCTAGTGCGGTTAGACTTGTAAGCAAACAACAACATACCACAGTGACACTCCTGGTGCTCTGCCAGCAGAGCCCTGGCAGCCGATACTCTCAGCTAATCGTGGTCTCATTGAAGGTGACGGGTTTTTAGTTTTTTTTCTGTTCCTGCATGCACGTAGAAAATATCTGCAGCCGCTGGAATATAAATCAGTGCATACATTCACAGTGTGTTCAAACAGTTGACACGGACAGCCCCTGACAAAATCCGTCCTTTCGTTCATGTACTTTCCTTGGGATCGCTGTCTGAGTAATGACAGTGATGTGTTCTTTAAATGTCTAGATAAAACAGACATTTTGGACTGCTTTCTTGGAGAGTAATGAAGTCATGATCACAATTAAATGGAAGAGCTTTGGACTAAATTAACCCATACTGATCTAACTACTTGGAGGAATATTAGTCCTTACTGCAGGAATAAAAAAAAAAAAATTATTTCAAGGCATTTTCCCTACATTTATGAAAGGCCTTAAGCCAGAGCTGAGTGCAGTCTCCTCAAGGTAGATAACAAGGTAACATACCAGCATGTACTAACAGGATGCACAATGCTGACAGTCTACTACTAATTGGAAATTATAATATAAAGTAAAAAAAAATGTTTACAGTGTGTTTAGATTCCTTTTCAGCTGTTGCTTCTATCCACATGATTAGACTTTACAGTTGTATTTAACTCTCAGTTCTAATGATTGAATTAAATTAGAATAAATTATAAATAATTAAAATGTATACTTTTTCATTAAAGTGTAGTTGTCAGGATTGCAGATCTTTACTGTTATTGCTTTAAGTCTGCCGTGTCTATACTAGTTCTTATTATGGACAACATATAATTAATTGAAGAGACTGTGATTAGGGATTGAACTAATACTGATGTTTAAAATAACAGTATGACCAATAGCCAATGCTGATTTGAATCTTTAAAGTAGCTAAATACTTTTAAAATGTGTTTCAGCACTGCTGATATGATAATGAGACTAACAGCTTCTAAAATCACTACATTTAAGCCTTATTTTTAGCCTAAGTCTGAAACTTCACCCTGCTGGTCTTGCGTGAATATGATTATTTTCTCGAGCAAACATCTGGGTAGCCAGAGGTTGCACTTGTGGTTTAGCCAGGTTGCTGGTGGATCGTGAGATAGT
This sequence comes from Pelmatolapia mariae, assembly GCF_036321145.2. Classification (NCBI taxonomy): domain Eukaryota; kingdom Metazoa; phylum Chordata; class Actinopteri; order Cichliformes; family Cichlidae; genus Pelmatolapia; species Pelmatolapia mariae. The sequence goes on along the minus strand of NC_086242.1, from coordinate 27,838,989 downwards.
TCGGGTCAGGAGACTTTGTTCCTACAGTGCATGTGCTTCTGTTGCCTGATCAGGATTTATTCTTCAGCCACTGTCTTCTTTTCATATCAGCACACTGTTTTAGCCACATAAACCACTTTACTAAAGTTTGGAGTCAGTACAAAGTTTTTATAACTTGGTTTCAAACAATGTATTCCACAAGCTTCTTCCCCTTCGGGGATTGGATTGCATTGTTTAGCTTTTCTTTCCTGGAAATATTCCTGTCACATGTTTCTTTGACATTATCTTCCAATCCTTATCCCACCACGACGGAAAGTAAAAGGAAAGCCATTCTGCTGCCCCGCGTAGCAGAAAAAGCCTTTCCATTGATATCGAAAACTTCCAGCAGAGCACTTCCCCTTCCCGAAAACCCTTCCCTGCCACAGGCCTCCTTCAAAGACAGGCCACTCCGCAATGATCCGACCCGGCATGCCGACCCCTGCTCCGATGTTCCCGCCCTGGTGAGAGAGGCGGGTGGAGCTGGGTTGGACTTGAACCCAGGCAATTGTCTTCTGCTAACCTTTCTCTTTATGTGTATACTTGACTTTGTGTGGTTTGTCTACATTTTTGTGTGCGCACGTGGGTCTGTAAAAGTGTGAATCATGACTTTCTTCTGATGACATGTTGATGTATTCAGGGTCAGGTGACATGCACAGATATAACCCTGAGAGCCACATAGATGGAAACAGTTTTTTTCTTGGTAATAGTACATGACTAGTATTAGGGTCAGTGGCTTTGGTAAAAAAAAACCCACTCATATTAGTCTCACATGAGTGTCAGACAAATAAGATAAAATACAATTAATCATTGTCATTATAACCAAAACATTATCACCATATATTAATGACATGTTTTTTACTCACCAATGAATGGCAGTGCATGCCAAAAGCCAAAACCTTTGGCATTGTTTTGGCTGGTTGTGCGCCTTTGTGTGGCCAGTGTGTCTGGACCAGCCAGGTTCAAGACACAAGTGTATGATTATGTATATGTCGATACCGGGCCTCATAGTACGAGGATAGATAGTACGAGGAAGAGAAGGAGTTCTGGAAAACTCTGTGATTGCTTTAATTCCTGTTTTAACTTCATTTACTGTTACACCAAAGTTAATTCAGAGCTTTTTTTCTGAGTGGTGACACTTACCTTTAAGGAGAATACTGCAGCCTGTCTGTGCACTGCAAACGTCAGTTGCCAGGACTGTGGTGATATCATGTGACCATAAATAGACCGTTATACTCCTAAAAACTTCACTGAGACTTCACTGAGGCCTCCCCAGATAATGACCTTATCAAGTTGAGGGTTTAACCTTAAAAAACATTGTGTATTGGTTTCTTTGATTGCAGTTAAGAAGAAGCTAAACTTGATAATGAAGGATGGTGGACACAGTTCAAGAGAATCCAGCAAAACGTAGTAAGCCAACTGGGTGGCCACAACTTAGCGCACACTGACCTCATTGGTCATGCTCATTACCCCTAAAATTGTCCATCCATTAAAATCTTTGGAGTCAACATCATTGCACTTCTCTCAGGCCAGTGTCAAACTCTTCAGCTATTCGGAGCCATTTTAATAGAGATAGATGGCAGAGATTAAATTCCTATCAAGGCCCAGGCTCTGCAGCACGTACTCCCATTAAGCACGGCATGATACCTCTTCCCAGTAAGGACTGCCTTAAGTGTCATCATCTCAAGATGGATCACCAGTACAAATGTGTGTGTTTGTCTGTGTGTGTTATAAGTGTTTGCTTAATTGTATTATTTGTTGAAGCATTCAGCTAATATCTGTAAGCCTACTTCACAGTCCACAAACAAGGCAGACAAACAGTTTTTTTTAATAGATATTTTGTGATTATAATTCACCATAGCTGTGTGTGTGTGTGTGTGTGTGTGTGTGTGTGTGTGTGTGTGTGTGTGTGTGCGTGCGTGTGTGTGTGCATCGGTGTCAGGCTTTTGATTGATTATCTTTGCTTCCCTTAACTGAACTGCGTTCAAACAGAACAGAGTGGACTTGGCTTGCACTCATATAAAAATATGAGCATGTGTGCTGATTTATATACTTGAATCTGAGCCAGTTATTTCTTAATACAAGTATAATAGTTTAACAGACTTTACTTAACAGTGTGGCAGTGTAGTGCAATGTCCCCTTCTTTTGTGTCAACCTCTGTACTGTTTCCCTTTTCTGTAGCACCTTTCAGAGTATTTGAAGAACACAAAGGTACCCAGTTGAAGAAAAATAAAATGAGCAGGTACTGTGTGGGAGGAAAGAGACAGGAACGGGGGGATCTGGTGAAAGACATGGAGGGAGGCGTTGAGATAAGAAAGTGCTAATGTCTCTAATACGCTCCAGATGAAAGCCGTTGGTGTGACGGAGTTGGGAAAGGCTGGCCACTCCTCCTCACACCATCTTTGAGGAGTGTCCTGATGTGTAGAGGCTAGACGTCACCATAGAAATGGAGACAAAAACACTCACATGGTTACAAGTGTGCGCCACTGTGACGTCGTGTGTGTGTGTGTGTGTGAAATTTCGTTTACCCATCCCTGTTCTTCTTTGGTTTAGCAGTGTGCCAGCACAATAAAGGCCCTGCAGGTTTTAGTGACATCACTGATGTCATCACCGTATCTCTCTCAACACACTGATGCATAAGGAAGATGTTTTACTTGAAGAAATTGATTTCATAATTGGAAAAATCCGGTGGAAAAAGTTTGATGTTGATATTATTTTGTAGTTGGTACCAAGTGGGTTAGTAATCAAGCCTGAGCCCAGTGAGATCCACACGTTGGCATAGTTTTAATGCTAAATTAATTCTTCTTTTAATATGATTTTTTTTTTTGGCATTCTGACTCTTTATTGAATAGTAACAATGACGAGAGAGAGGGGAAGACGTGAAGACTCAAACCTGGACTGCTGCTTTCGGGCTACGCAGCATGTGGTCGCCTGCTCACTGAGCTAAACTGCCAAATGAATTCATTTTTAATTTATATTCTTTAATTAAGTAGCAATCGATTGGACTGAGATCTGGGGAATTTAAATGCAAAGTCAACACCTCAAACTCGTTGTTCCTTGCTTTTGTTTTTGCTTTGTGGCTTTGTGGCAGAATGCATTATCCTACTGAAAGAGGCTACAGGCATAAGGGAGTACCATTTTTATGAAAGGATGCACATGGTGTTCAATAACGCAAGGTAGCTGGTACGTGTCAAAGTAACATCCACATGGATGGGGAGACCCAAAGTTTCCCAGCAGAACATTTGCTCAAAGCATCACACTGCCACCACTGGCTTGCCTTCTTTCCATAGTGCATCCTGGTGACAGGTGTTTCCCAGGTAAGTGAGAGATATGAACCCGGCCATCCATGTGATCTAAAAGAAAATGTGATTGATCAGACTAGGCCATTTTCTGCCATTGCTCCGTGGTCCTGATGCCATCGCAAAGAGATAATCCCTGTTATTCACGTCACCTGTTAGTGGTCATTAAGGCAGGGCAATATGGCCAAAAGTATTTATCACAATATATATTTGAAAATTTGCGATAATGATATAACTGACGATATAATTGACAAAATACTTTACAACTCCACAAATTTATTAGTTGTTGTACTCCAACAAGTGCTTCTGCTTCAAATGATGAAATAGCTTTGTCGTGTTTCCTCCCTTTGCCACGACGGCCCGCTTGCATGTTCTACAAAAATTTTTGCTTTGGTGTGTATCTGACGGACGAAAACCAAACCAGTTCCACACCACTGAAATTGCACTATTTTTACAAACCAATTCTGGTTCATCTGTTTCATTCAACGATCCGCTTTCGCCCTTCTCATTCTCCGTCGCCGCCATGCTTTTTTTCGCCATGTGCCTATGAAAACAAAGGCACTGCACATGCGTGTTTTACCCATATTCTATCGCAGTATTTCATTTTCTTATCATTGCCTAACATTGTACCGGTATTATCGTGAAAGGTATAGAATGGCCCAGCCCTAGTGGTCATAATGATATTCGTCATCAGTGTAAAGCACAGTAGCTATGAGAAAAATCAAATCCTTTGTTTTGTTTTCGATGTGCAGTTGAGCCTTCATTTTTCTGGGTGATGTAGTTAAAGTTCAATAGTAAAAATACAGCATCTTATCCTAATGTCTTGCAGTCAGTCCTTTTTTTCCTCTTCTTCTTAATAATAAACTTGAGGCTGCTTTAGTGAAAATGAATAGACCTGCCCAAGAAACTGACTTCCTTCAGGAGAAATTCTTTTTCAAAAAGTGCATAGTTACTCAGTTACTTGTAACCAAGGTGTCTGTAAACATGCTAATTGTTTCCAGCCTTCCTCTGTTTAATCTCTTTAGTCATCCATTAGTGCTCATCTCAAGTGCCAATAAAACCTGACAGGACAACTTACAGCTCATAGAACTCTCTCAAGTGTCACTTTGAGTGAGTCTGCTAGGCAGACAAGAAGTTATTTATAACCAGTAGGCACCATGTAATGCTGGGGTCCTGCTTTTTTTCCTGTCTCTGTGACACAATCACACGCACACGCACACAGGAACACACACACGCAGCTGTTGTGCTGCTTCTGTCCAGGGGGCCCTGGGTGGGCCAGGATAGACTGACTGGGGTTTGAGGTGGGGCAGGACTGTAGAGGGACAGAATGAGAGAGAGGGGAGGTTGTTTAAACCGGGCGTAATGTGGAATGAGAATCTGGGCTCCATTTTAGTCACATGGCACTGTGACAGCTACCACGGGCCGCCAAAGTGTGTTGGCCTGCGTTATTGTGGCCAGCTGTAGAGTGTATTTATGGGAATGTGCCGTTATGGTGGCGATTGCATTCAAATTGATGTGCGAGTGTGTGTCTGTGTGTGCAACCAAGAGAGGTAGCACCTGCAGGGTGGGGGCGGGGGTGCTCCCCAAACTTCACTTCTGTTTCAGGATCATGCAAGCAACACCAGGGAAGAAGTGTGTGTCTACGTGTCTTCCTCTCTTTACAAGGATAGCATTCATCATGCTAGTGGTGCAGAATGGGCGGGGGTGGCTGGGGGCAGTGCCATATTTAAGTGGGGTCTATGAGAGGGGTAAAGGAGGATTGAGGGGGGGATGAAGAGGGGTGAAAAGGGAGAGTAGTTGCAGAAGAATGTGCCGATTTGTCAAGTCTTACTTCCCGCCACCCCTACTTTCTCTAATCAGAGAAGATGCTGGGTGCTGATTACAGCCAAATGGAGCAGCTCCAGCAGCTTGATCAGTGGAGGGGATGGTTCGAGGGGGATACAGGAGTGGGAAATGGTGGAGGGTGAAGGTGTAAAGAGGATCAGTTTGGTCCTGACAGGGGGTCTCACATGTGGGAGGTCCTTCATTGCCTCTCTTCTGACCGCTCACTTTGAAGTTATCTGCTCTTGGCCAGCTGATAAAAACAAGTGTGAGGAGTAACAGAGAGAGGGGGAGGGAGGAGAGGTGTTATCTGTTATTTAGGATATTGTTGTGATTCAGTGGTTTTCAGCTGTCTTACTTGGCGTAAGGAATATGTGTAATACAAGTAGATATATAACAGGAGTACATGTGTAATGGTTTGACTGCCTTCAAGCACTTGTGATCAGTCATTTATCTCCAGTTATGGAAGATGTTAGAAATCCACCACAAGTTAATCCAGAAAAGATACACAATTATAATCGAATGTGGGGAAAAACCCTTCTCTCTAAAGAAGTCTTAATTTTAAACTTTATATCTCAAATCTAGTAAAAGTATCCCTGTAAATACTATACAATTTCAATTAGGTTTTGTCTGAACACAGTGTGCAACACCCAACTGCAGCTCAGCCACTAATATATTGTTCACATAGCAAAATAAAAAGTAAGTTGTAAAATGCAGTTTTATAATTGCATGTAATTACATTTGCCCATGGCAACTGGGATAGACTCCAGCCCCCTGGATAAACAGAAGAAAATGGATAAATGAATACCTACATTTAGAGCAGAGAAAGCTACAGTAGTGCTCATGCATCTGGTCCAAAACAAGGCCCGAAAGGGGAGGGGTGAGGATAGGTAAATTTGAGTTCGGAAAAGTTAGGAAAAAATGTAGTTGAAGTGAATCAGTACAATACATCTTCATGTAACAGGGGCTATAAACAAGTCACAAAACGTGTTATAGCTTAGTTATTAGCTAGTGTTTATTGGTGAGTGAGTAGAAAATATGGTTATCTGTAATTTTACTACAAATATGCATTGATTTGTGTTTGAACCGCCTGTCTGTGTGGAGTTTCCATGTTTTCTGTGATGAATGTAGTTTTAGTGTTATTTGACAAAAACTGTAGTTAGAGCGCAAAAGAAACAAATGTTTACACAGAACTACATAGACTGTGGAAAAAATACTGCAATCATTTTTTCTCCATGACTTTATCAGTCTGCCATGTCTACACAGCACTGTTTAACGTTATTAAGGTTTGGAGGGACCTTTTTTGATGCACAGCTCCCTTAAGGTTGCATGACACCATCTCAGTTGAGTTGAGGTCTTTACTTTGAGTTGGGATTGTTTTGCATTAGTCGATTTCAATCAAACCACGCTCTCAAACAGACGGCCTGACATTTAGCTCTAGAATAGTCTGGTATACAATACAGAGGAGTTCAATGACAAGGCCAAATCATCACTGCCTCCATCACTGTTTGACAGGTGGTATTTGCATTTATGTCGTGTGTTTGGTTTTCACCAAATGTGATGCTTTGAATTGTGGCTGAACATCTCCACTTTGGCCTTGTGTCCAGCAAACATCATTCCAGAAGTCTTGTGGTTTGTTCATGTGCAACTTGAGGCTTTTCTCCTGGCAACCCTTCCAAATATCCCATTCAGTCCACGTTCAGTCTTTTAGTAATTTTACTGTCATCAGCTTTAACATTTAAGATATAGAGACCTGTAGAGTTTGAGATGTAGCTCTTCTGGGTTTTTTTCAGCTTTCCTGAGTATTGCATGGTCTGACTTTGAGTGAGTTTAGAGTGAAGATTATATAGCATACACCTGTATGCTTTATACATGCTTATATAGAGGCGCAATAAGAAAACTATTTTAACAGCTGCTATTAATGTATATTTTTTGCTGCAATCCCCCAAAGACACTGAAGATCAGTTTGGAGCTCCAGAACTTTCCAGAGCAATAATATTGCATGAAAAGAGTTGGTATATGGATTTAAACCATGAAACAATTTCTCCGTCACCTTCAATTTCCTCACCATGTCTCAGTGTACATTATCACTAAATGGTGGATTGGTATTGTTGCTCACTTAGGCCAGGAACTTTTCAAACCCAATGTTGTCAGTGCAGTAGCCTGGTGTTCACTTATTTTTCCCCCCACACAGTCGATTCATTTTCTGTAGTTGGTAGGAGTATAGATATGATCTTACACCTGCAGTATCTTCTAGTGAAATCATCGGCAAAATTTGTCATTTATGACAAAATGGTTTCGACCTGTGTATTCTTGTGTCGGTGTGTCGTGATTACTCCACAAAGCCCCGCAGGCATGACCGTGGTAAGGTCTGTTGCCATGTTTACGAGCATGTTTATGTTTGCAAGGTAGGAGTGACTGATTGGTGGTAAATGTCTGGAGGGCAGATCACGATATTCGGGGAAAAGTAGAATGAAGTGCGTTTTATCATTGCTTGTACATGTACTCTTATCCAATGCTAAAAGAATGGGGTATGCAAATACACCTGTCTGAATACTGGTATTCAAATAGCAGCTAATTTGTTGCCAGTATCACTGGCATCACTCTTGTTACCATTTCACCGACAGCCAAGGTGGAACTAGAACTTCGTGGCTCTATTCCAGAACTTTCAAACCGTTCTGTTGACAGCAAAGCCATCGAGGGCCATCCCTGAGTGTTCAACCCTAACTGAATGTGGGTGCGAAAAGAGAACCAAGATATCTTGTCTAAAGCTGTATGACTGGACGGTGGCCAAAAATGTAGGTTGGTGTAGTGCCCAAACTAGATGAACTGAGGGGCTGTAAGATCTAGTATAAGCTTTAAAAAAAGAGGGAAGTAAAGGATAATTTTGCATTGACTGTTGTGGAATTCTACTCCAAAGCCCCCCAAAAACAATATATAGCAACAAATGAGGGTATTAGGTCCAGTTGAAGTTAAGTTTTATCCTATGGACATTTTTAGGTTGCTTACATGATTGAATCAACTAGTTAATACTTTTCTAATGAAGACACTCAGTATACATAACTCATGCTTTGTCCTTATCATAGTATCATGGTGACGATGAATCGATCGATGTGTCCTTCTTTTGATAAAGCACTGTGCAGCATCGTAAAAGGCCATCTGATACATTCTTGCCAGTGTTACTACAGTAGTTATGTAACATGCAGAGAAAACTTTCGTTACGTGATTCTTGTCTTGGCAGTGTGTGAAAACTAGCTTAATAAAACCATAAGCTGATTGCTCTGGTGTCGATACCCTTCAGATTTCCAGTATTTTAATGCCGGCGGAAGGCCGGAGTGAAAGTGGCCACCACCTGTTCGCAACAATATCTTCCAAACAAAACGATGCAGAGAGAAAGGGGAGCGAGAGAGAGGCAGATGGGAGTGCCACGAGGCAGACTGGGACTTTCCAGACTCTTCTGCATAAATCCTGAATTTGACAGTCAATCGTCAACTCTGAGTCTACCTGCCCTGACGCACGCTGTCACAGCACGTATCTGTCCACACGTGCTCTAGCCACCCTCCCACATCTCCATCTGTCTCTTTCACATCCACCTGATCTGTGTACTTGTATTTGTTCATTGCCATAGCTGCAGCAACACTTGCACCGACTTAATAGAAGACGCCTGTAATTAGGCAGAAAAATGCAGAGATTGAGATATGATCATAATGATGAGTGAACATCAGTGGGGTGGGGGATTAGTGGGTAAATGCATGTCGTGCCATGTACGGATACCTGATTTGAAAAATTAATATGAACATTGCTTTTTCTTTAAAGTACTTACAATTATGTCTTAAGTACTCGTAAAGTAGATCAACACTTCAGTGCTACGCCTCATGTTCTATAAAAGAAGGACCTGAGTAAATGAGGTATAAAATCTATTTTGAGAGCATGCTCGTGCAATTCATTCTCCACATGAAAGGAAGCTGTCATAAAACATAAAACGAGTTTCACCAACCCTTTTCTTTCCATCTTTACTGGACGACCGTGCCATTTTCAACCTGATGAACGTTCTTTATCACCAGGTGCAAATGAAACAAGTTATGCTCTTCAGCTTGTGGTACTGCTACTTTAGAGCAGCTGTCATGCAGAGTTGTTTTTGGAGTGCGTTCCTTTTTTCCCCAGAAAAATGCTCATTTCCCCCCCATAGTTTACAAGTGCTGTGTGTTTGCCTGTTGGTTTTGGTTGTAAGGAACAACTTTTACTCTGAAGATGAATGGTCTCCATGCCTGTTTTGTAAAATAGTGAGTGTTTGCAAACTAATTAGCTGTCTTTGCAGGTATGGAAGTAACATTTGAGCTTTTATACTGAAAAATATAGAAATACTGCTAAATGTAAAGAAGTATTTGGGGTGGCTGCAGCTCAGGAGGTAGAGCAGGTCATCTACTAATCGAAAGGTTGATGGTTCGTTCCCTGGCTGTTCCAGTCTGTATGCCAAATATCCTTGAGCGAGATGCTGAACCCCAAGTTGCTCTCTGATGCTTCCATCGGAGTGTGAATGTTAGAAAGAAAGCACTTAGGCATAGATAAAAGTGGTTGCATAAATGAGGCGTGCTGTGAGTGCTCAGGTAGAATAGAAAAGCACTGTATAACAACCAGTCCATTTAATATGCAGATGTCACTATAAAATTTGATGTCGATTGCAGTTTTGTATTAAATTACGTCACTTTTAAAAAATGTTTTCTATTCTGTCTTCGATTCCCTCCTAAAGTTTCTAAAAAAACACCTTGTGTAAACAACGTGAAGCATACAAACTATGCTTTTTTTTAGCAGCTCATGCTGAACCGAGGCCCTATTAATATGCACAGTATTTGTATTTCCTTCAGGTGCACTTAGATTAAAGCTTTCAGCTTGTCTGTGTGTCTAAATTAAGTCTTAAACCCATAAATGTTGGTCACAAGGGAATTCTTGGCATAAAGTATATATGGGTATGTTTGTCTATACTGTGTTATTTGAGGATTATTAACATTCTCATGTTTGCAAGCGGTGAGCATGTTCCCGTAACAGGTTCTCGTACCTGTAGTTTTACCTGCATTGGATGGCGGGCAAGATCGTTGATCATCTTCCTGAGAGAAAACAGCAGAGCAAAGAGCGAACACGTTCCAGCCTGATGATGCAATGCCATACATCCGCGCCTCTGTCTCTTGCTGTTCACTTTGTGTATCTTACTCTCCCGGCATTTTTCACCTCTATTGTGTCTACGTTTTGGGGAAAGGCGAATTGGCACAGAGAAAGGGGAAAAAAATAGCACTTTTGTTTTTCTAGCAGGTGTGTGTGTTTATACACAGACAGAGTCGCACAAAAAGACAGGACTGGAGGTGGAGACGTTTCTCTCAAGTTTTATTACAACACATGATGAGGGAGGTAGGGCTCTGTTTGGAGAGCGTGTGGGGCCGCATACAGCAACAGTAGCTTAGGCTACCGTCACAAGATTACGCAACCATGGAAATCTGTGCAGTAATTTAAAATAATTTTATGATACAACAACACCACTTCAGTGCTGTCTGAATGACAACTGAACAATTTATTGTGAAGATTAGTGTTGATTTTTCACCATCATTATCATAAATTTCTGGAGTCTGGAGTTTTGACCAGAAGTAGTGATTTATATCTCCAACACTTTGATGCTTTTTTCCCCCACGATTTTGTTCCACTGCAGTTCTTCATCTGTCATGCTTTCTTCTCTTTACACACGATGTCACAACCCTAGTTTTGCTTGGCTCATAGAAAGTTTCAATATTGCTGTATTTATTTCTAAGGATGTAAGTATTACATCTTTAAGTTCTAATGGTGATAATGAAATAAACAATCAAATGAAATGATAATGAAACTGTGTCAAGAGCTGAAACAAACTGCTCAGAATTTGACTCCTGCCTTTACTCATCCATGTCATGAGGTGTCTTTGAAGCTAATTTGACCATTGGACAAATGCTGCTGTAGAACCAGTTTAAACATAGTAGGCAAGGCGAGTACTTTTTGAAGAGTGACCGGACTGGAGCAGTCGGGGATCGAACCAACCTTCTGACTACTAGATGACCCGCTTTGCATCCTGAGCCATAGCCACTGTTTAAATATTTAATCTACCTAGCACTTTGTGGGAGTACAATACATGTCATGCTTCTCCGGAGAGTTCCTTATCCTGTGGATGAACTCCAACTCTGCTGTCTTGGACTGCATTGGGCTCAGCGGCCTCACTGAGCTTAGTGCAGAAGCACATGAATCAGTTTTTACCGGTTCCATGGTTACAGGTTCAGGTTACAGTGGATCTTCACATTAGGTAAAGAATTACCTTCAGCAGTAGTCCAAGATGGTGCAACTGGAGTATGTTCGACTGCAGTTCCTCTATGGAGAAGCAGCTGAATGATATCAAACAGCCTGGTCTATAATCCAGCTAATAATGGGGAAAAAGGTAGAGGGGGACTGCGACTGGGTAGTATTGAATATAAGAATGAGGGGACTGTTTACATGTAAAATGATTGCGGATGGAGGGGAAAAAATTGCTAAAATTAGCCACCAGCTATTATTATAAACACTGAGAGGAAGAAGCACTCCATCCAGACTTTGTGTTTTCGTGCAAAAGGATGTTTTTATGGAGTAGTGGCTTCGTAAAGCTAATGATGGTAGATGAAAGCACGGTAATTGATCTGTTTGTGAGAACATGGGTCTCCAGGTCTGATCTAAACCTCTCTCTCTCTCCCTCTGCTGGAGGGAATTTAGCCTGTTTGTCTTTGCTCTGTTAACACACGACTGCTCTAATTTCAGTTGGCCTGTAATGTGATGAGTAAAGGTGTAATTGACTGTGGTTTCTCTCCACAAACCCCCACCCATGTTTATCACCATGTACACACACATTCACACTCACGCACACACACTTTCTCTCTCTACTGATTCTCCTTCTTTCCACTCATGTTTCATACCGGCCTCTCCTTCTCTCTGTTCTCTCCACCTCCAAGGCATCACAGTGATTTTCTTTATTTGGGTGTTTGCAGTTAGAAGCGATGTATCACACTGTCAGTGTGTGAGAATGCTGTCCACTCATTGTACTTTCACTTATATTTACTGTTGTCTCTGGAATATAGTATATTTGTGTTTCCTCCAGATAATCCGGCTTCCAAAGATATGATATGAGGTTAATTGGTGATTCTAAAGTGATCATGGAGGTGAGGTAAATTAAGTCTTTAAAGTATACAGACTAGAGTGCTGCATCAGTGTATGGTTAAAATGTAAGTTATGGTTAAAGCACTTTTGAGTGAAGCCTTGTATAAATGCCAGTATATTACATTACTTGCAATATGGTAGAAAAGCTGCCATTTGTCAAGTCACGAAGAAGTGGATTATTGAATATAGACAAAGTTGGTAACACGCATCTAGCCTAGTTTATGCTAAGGGCTAATCAAAGCTCTGTAAGTTTGCCTTGTGATTGCTTGCATGATGAACATGCCAGCACAGATCACCCACCCAAACACAGTATGTGTGAATCTCCCCATGTCCTACATTTTATTTAAATACACACACAAAAACAACAACACCATCACCACTACTACTACTGCTACTACTAGTTCTTATAGTTAGGCCTGGATCAGGTGACTCTGAACCTGATATAATTATCCAGTGGATGTCAAATTGGTTTGGTCTTTAGTGTGGTTTGCTTTTTTAAAATTTTTTATTCTACTGTACTAATAATGACAATGTTGTGATGATATAAAACTACTAACATTTCAAATCTATATTCTCCATGTGTGTAAAAAATTAAGTAAGTGATACAAATTTATTGATATATATTTTTTTTAAATTGTTGAGTGATGGATGTGTTCCCGGATTTGTAAATGCACAATGGAACTTTACATGCTTCCTCCACTGTTGTATGTATGTATATAAGGCCTTGCAGGTATGCAGAAAGGCCACGGCTGAATAAATGTAGCTCATATATATATATACATATACATATACATCTGTCAAGACACACGCCAACACTCTGTTATACGTGAGTGCGCACACACCTACACGTCTGGAGTCACATTCCCGAGTCTGAAGCATGCATTTCAACAAACCTTGTATGAGCAGGAAAGAAATGAAACCACCAAATACTGCAAATATATCCTGGACAGTTAGAAGCTTTTTAAACGGGATATTTGCTTGGCTGTGGACCCCCAATGCTGACAGAGCCTGGCTCGCTTCCCAGAAAGAACAATATCTGCCAGGTCGACTGAGGGGCCCGGGAGCAACCCCGTTACCCCCCCTCCCCACCCCAAAGAACACACGAACACACACACATATAGCAATGTACACAAACGTCTGGCCTTTAAAGCATCAGCGCTCAGGCTGTGCCTTACATAATGACAGAGAATGGAGGCATTAGGGCAATTTGTTTGATTTAAGCTGTCAAGGCATCCTGGACCCTGCCCCTCTCAGCTGGTTTTGATACCAGGTTTGTGTATATGTGTTTGTGCGTGTGTGCGTGTGCACGCACTCGCCACAACCTTGCACACAAAGTAGGTCTTAGAAAATATGGCTTACAAGGTCGAAGTAGTGTGAGCAGGTACTTCTCTGTGGTGTGCACGTTAACCTCATTTACCCTTTTGCATTTTTATTCCTTTTGTTGTGCTTAAGTTTTACTTTCTGTGTGTTTGTGTAGTCTCCATGGTGGAGGGGAAGCCCCCTAAAAGTGTCTTGATATCTTCTTGGATTTGCTCCCGATTCATATTTTCAGTATATTTATCTGTCTCGTCATTATGATTGTCCAGATTTACAAGGAAAGCCCCTCTATTGCTCTTCATAAAGTTTACTCTTTCTCTGCACTAAAGCAGCTCTTCTGGGAGCTTTGCATATCCAAATCTGAATCTGAACACAGAACGTCCTTTTAGTTCCAAGTCTCACTATTCAGCAGCCATCTTAAAGTGCCTCTGGGCACTTATTTGGAAGAAACCCCCAAAAGGTTGATTCTGTTCATCTGGACGTAGCAGTTTCAGTGGGAGAAACGTTTCGTCACTCATCCAAGTGACTTCTTCAGTCTCAGCTGACTGCAGGTTTCCCCAATCTTATAAACAATACATTTGCACAATGGCTGAAACCAGCACCACTAAATGAGCAATGGGCTGTGAGGTCAGTTCCTTAATCATTAATATGTAAATTGTCATGACTATTGATCAGCAACCACTGATCAATGGCCATGAGTACCATTGACAGAGAGTTGGGGAATGGCTGCAATCACAGCTTTGCAGATGGTGAAAGATGTACCCTTAGGCCCCCTCCTCGATTCAGAGATGGTCTTTGCCTTTTCATGTAAATGGCCTCCTTGACTCAAACCAGCGTTCCTCCTTGTCCAGGATGTGTACATCCTCATCATTGAAAGAGTGCCCACTGGCCTGTAGGTGTAAATACACTTTGCCTGATAGAATTTAATTTAATTTTAGTTGTCATTGGGACATAAAAATTATATGCATGGAATCACCAATCTGATCTAATGAAAAGTGCTTAAAATGTTTCAAAACTTTGTCCCAAAAAAAGCTTTTCCCTCTTAAATCTCATGTCATATAGATGTTTTTTCTTGCACTACAGTGCAAACTCAGTTCTTTGTCTGTTGCTTCAAGGAGTTGAGCTTTTTTTTTTGTAATTTCTTAAAGGGCTCATGAGTAACACTTTTCCAGGCTTTTAAATTTCCAATACTTTGAGCACTGGCTGCTTTTGTTAAATTTGTAGACTGATAAAGGTCAAGCTGTAGTTAGCTACAAAAACTCTGCAGTATTTAGTCAAACATCCCTCTGAGCAAAGTGGATATCATACAATGGCTTAAAGTTGTTATGATCATAAAATTCATCTTTTGTTGTCAGTGTCAAAGAGAAAAGTACTGGACCATCTGACGCTTCAGTTTGTGCTGTTTTTGGACTTGATTAATTTGTTGGGAAATTTTTATTATTCTGTCCACTTGACGTCCTTGTCAACGAGGGTAACTGAAAATGTCATTATACAATTGTACAGTATGTGTGTGCGTATGTGTCCTCTCACTTTTTCTTGTAAATGATGTAAATATAACCGAATGCCAGAATGCAAAGTCAAAGCGTGAGTGGAGCGTCACAGGTAATTACACTGAGTTGTGGAGTGTAATTGAACCTGATCAAACCTGCTCACTGCTTGTGTGTCTGTGAGTGTGTCTATATGTAAGTGTGTATGCCCTATGAGTGGAATAGAGGCCCAGTGTTCCGAGGTCCCGTTTTAAATAAGGGGTCTTTATCCGGCCGTGTGTGCAGCACTGGTGTGAAAGCACTAAAGGGCCAAAGCGTTTCCTCCATACAGACCTGGCTCATGCCGCTCACTCCAGGTGTGGTGACCACTAACTGGCACGGCTTTTAACCATCACGCTTGATTTGGAGCCTGAGGCCAACCTGGCACGCACAAGCACACACAGTCCAAGCATACACAGTCTCTCTCTCTCTCTCTCTCTCTCTCTCTCTCTCTCTCTCTCTCTCTCTCTCTCTCTCTCTCTCTCTCTCTCTCTCTCTCTCTCTCTCTCTCTCTCTCACATACACTCTCACACACACACACACACACACACACACACAGAAACATGCACGCGCACAGCCATTTCTAATTTAAACTTAATTTCCCCCTAAGTCTTCGTTAAGTCCCCTGCTTTTGGCTTTTCTCATTGGAAAGAGGAATTCTGGGAGATGGAGTACAGCACTGCATGAATGTCATGGTGTATGAAGGGTGACCTGTGATATGATGTTGTGTATGTTTATGTCACAATTTCCTCTTTGGTTTTATACCTGAGTTACAAAAGTATTTTTCCAGGTCAGTTTTTTTTTTTTTTTCAAGGTTTGACTGATTTTTTTTTTTTTTTATGTTTTTTTTCTGTCCAGTTATAAATCTAAGGTCATTTCAAGTACTACACCTGAGAAAACAAAAACAAAAAAGCCTTGACCCCAAATATTATATCCAAAGTTGACAGTTCCTTTGTACAGTCAACCAAAAATGCAAATCAGTTTCTATTAGAAGCAGTTTTTCCATTAAGTTGCTTTAATGACGTGTCATCTTTCCTTTCTCTTTCTCTCTCTTTTCAAGATCTCCTTTGACTTGGCTGAGTACACAGCTAATGTGGACGGCGTAGGCACGCTGCGCCTCCTGGATGCCATAAAGACATGTGGTCTCACCAACAGTGTCAAATTCTACCAGGCATCCACTAGTGAGCTGTATGGCAAAGTCCAGGAGATCCCTCAGAAGGAGACCACTCCATTTTACCCCCGCTCACCTTACGGTAAGACGCATGTACTGTGTGAGATCCACATGGACATCCACATTAACACACACGAGGATTTTCTTACTTTCTCTACCTCTCACCATTTGTCAAACACTTGTACTTGGCCTTGTAAGGGCATACAAACGGAGATTGCTTGATGCCTCTTCTCCACTTTCTCTCTCTCTCTCTCTCTCTGGGAGTGCGTGTATGTGTGTGCATGTGTGTGAGTGAATGAATAGAGGGGGGCTTCAGTTCTTAGACTGCATTTGAGCTCTCCACACACCCCGAGGCCAGCCGTCTGACTTGGAGTAGCTCTCGTTTTAACAAAGACACCTTTATATCCACAGCACTCAACACTGACTTTCAATGCATGCAACGTACAGACACACACGCGCGCGCACACACACACACACACAGGCCGTACGTGTGTCTTTCATATTCTGTGTTGTCTAAATGCTCTCTTCACTGACACTTTCCCCATCTGTCAGCACTCAATCTGAAGCTGCATGGGAGGTGCATACCATCTCAAGAAGGGCTGCACCTTTATTAATTAGACTCAAGGAAGGGGAGGCGGTGGTCGCCATGGTGACCTCCCTTCACCTCCAGTTGTACATCCTGACCTATGGCTTAATCAACAGGCTCCTCCCTTCATTTGCTTTGTTTTTTCTCCTCGTCGTAGGAGAAGGGAGGAGGAGAATGGGGGGAACTTTCTATACAAGCCTGCTTTTAGTCAATCAGCAGGAATCTGCACTTCAAGCTCTTGATTTCAAAATATGATCCATGCGTGTTGTATTATATGAAATGTAGCTTGTCTTTTAGAGGAGATCAGTGTTTCCCTCTCTGTTTATAAGATTCACTCTATAGACTGATCATTGTTACAAGCAGTTTTTATTCTGACTTGTTATGCAAATAAAGTGTAGAAAAGTCTCCAAAAAATAAAAATGGCTTTGTTTTTTCCTGAAGTGATATTTCCTTCCATAAATTTAAGTTAAAATTGATATAAAATTGATACTGATTATCTCTGTTCCTCCGTTTTCCCTCTGCCCTCAGGAGCTGCTAAACTCTATGCCTACTGGATTGTGGTGAACTTCCGAGAGGCCTACAACATGTTTGCTGTCAACGGGATCCTCTTTAACCATGAAAGTCCGAGGAGAGGTAAGTGACAAGCACCACAATCCACCACTACAGTGCAAACGTTTTGAGCTTTCTTTATATTTTTGCTCAAAAAGTGGGAAATGGGTCCAGTGTTTTATTAAAATGTGCAGAAATGTACGTGGAATGCAATGTATAAGGTAAAAACAGTTTGTAGCCTTTTGTTCTGTTCTTGCTATAAATATTTATATTAAAACTCACTCGGATGAGTGACGAAACGTTTCTCCCACTCTAAACGCTATGTCCAAATGAACAGAATCAACCTTTTGAGTCTCACATTGTGTGTTTGTTCTAACCAGGTAAGCTTTAACTGGATTGGTAATGAGTTTGGGGTCATTGTCATGCTGAAAATCTGAAGTTGTTGACAATCAAATGCCTTCATGGATGATACTGCTCCGTGGATCAAAATTGATGGTACTTTTCCTGGGACATAATTCAATTTTGACAAATTCCCCAACACCAGTTGGTGAAAATGCAGCTCCAGACTATTACAAAGCCTCCGCCGTGTTTTACAGATGGCTCTAGGCACTCACTGTTGGACGTCTCTTGACTTCCTGCTTTAGATTTCAATCAGAGATTTCACATTTGGATTCATCACTCCATCAGACCTGTTGCCACTGATTTTGGGGCTATTTCTTGTGTAATTTTTGGCAAACCTCAGCCTTTTCACGTTTCCATTCCTTAAGTGTGGCTTCTTCACAGCCACCCTGCTGATAAGACCTCCAGCTTCCCAGCTTCATCAAATTTTTAAGGACACCCTGCACACACTTCAGAGTAATGGCTCTTTAGGATCTCTGTTGGTGGAAAAATACTATTTTATGTCTGTCAGTTTTTCTTTAGATTCAGCTAAAGAAATTGGAATTTGTGTTTTTGTGACAGGTGACAAACAAAGTGGCTAAAGATACAATTTAAATTTGTTTCCTTGCTAAGTTGTCTGTTACGTGTGTTTAAATAAAATAGGACAAGAAAGTCTGACTGAAAAACAAAACGTAAAGAAATAACATTTGGCTCAAGACCTTTGCACAATACAGTACCGCATCCCTTGTAGCGTTTTCTGTAAACAATGTTCAGTCCCCAAAAAATATAGTCCTAAAGTAAAGTTGTACTTTCATAGTTTACCTTCTTTATATTGAAAGATTCATCTTGAGTTTATATAGAACAGTATTGTAGTAAATGGCTGGCTGATTGATTAACAGCAATTGTCACATCAAAAAACATGACGTCACTCCTCTTACCTAAGTAAGATGTTGGGCCCACAAAAAGGCAGCAGAACCGATGGTGAGCCATTGTTGGATTGTGTAAAAAGATTGAATTACATGCTCTATATAAAGCCATATTCATTCACCGTGCAGCCAGGTTTCGTAACCACTTGACACACACTGTCGCACACATTCTGACACATAGTGAGTGGGTTGTAGTTGCATTTTTAATATGTGCTCTGAGCCCTGAGGGTCGCAGGCACTGGTTTAACACGATTTACACGCCACTGCGACTCCAAATGAATACCACATGACTGCAGCCCCAGCACCATGCCCAGGTCAGCTGCTCAGGTGTTTATGATTTATTCCCTAATGAAGGCCCTGGCCACGACCTCAACCGAGGTCAGGGGTCATCCAGTAAACCCTAATGGGTTACCGCAGATAGATAGGTGTGGGAACTGGTGTAGGTTACAGCCAGTTCAGCAAAGATGGCGTGCTCACCACTGGGGTCTTGTAATGGTGAATTAGTTGATATTGTTGAAACGGAAACGGTGTGTTGTGTGAGTAGCAGGAATTGGCTGAATGAGAGCAAGAGGGATAGATAAATAGTGCTGAAAAAAATGTTATGAATGAAACAAAAACCAAAAAAATTGCCTCTGGCTCAGGCCTCTGAAGATAGCTTTCTGTTATTCCATGGACATCATTTTAAAATACAGTTCTGGGTGACAAACATAACCATCTGTTAAAGACTAAAATATGGACACTTTTGAATTGTGAAATCAAAGACATTTAAGTGAACATCCTGTGCCGCGTCCTTTCTTACACAAATGCATAATAACCTTATAAGGACAAAACTCGGTGCCCTCCTGGTGAACACACTGTGAGTCTTTTTGTTCTTGGTCAGCTCTTTCTCGCCTGCTTCGCTCATTCTGCCTCTATCTTCCCATTCTTTCCACACACACTCCTTTCCCCTGTCCTTCTCCGTCTTGCTTCATCCCATGCCGTTCTCCTCCCTTCCCCACAGTCAGCATTTCTGCAGCGGGCCACTGGGTTTACTTCTGCCACTTCTATTCTAGTCAAACTTATGGCTGTTGTTGCTCATAAAGCAGGAACGCAGTGCTGTGATGTGGCCAGATGTCCCACGGCTGCCTTGCACAACCCAGTGTGGAGCATGTGTTGGCTGGATCGGCCAGTGTTTACCCAGGCCCCCGGGGCCCGCCATGACCCCGCCGCTGCCACATTGAGGGGGCGTTTGGCCGCGCACTGTGTCACTCACAGGAGGGCTGCTGTTTGGGGGAAACTGGTGCTTTGAGCTGCAAAACACCCCCCTGGCATATTTTATCACTGTCCAAGGGTAAGGGTGTACTGTCAGAAATACCTACAACTAAACTGATTAAATGGGAACTGAGAAGGTAAATGTAGCCAGAATGTAGGGTTCAGGGAATTAACCATAGTGCAAAAGTAAC
Organism: Pelmatolapia mariae; assembly: GCF_036321145.2. Taxonomy (NCBI): domain Eukaryota; kingdom Metazoa; phylum Chordata; class Actinopteri; order Cichliformes; family Cichlidae; genus Pelmatolapia; species Pelmatolapia mariae. Next base: position 27,818,762 of record NC_086242.1, on the reverse strand, counting down.
TAGTTCCATTACAGTGTTACCTTTTTGAAGTCAGCTTATCCTGAAGTTGTGTAGCCCACTATATTATTGCATTGCGAGTTCATATTGGTGGCATTCCCTCCACAACATGAGCAATAGGTTTTATCATTTACCTTCAAGCAACTGCTTTACCAAAAGAAGCCAGGGCATTAGTGTCACTCCAGAAAAAATAATGCAAATATTTCTACAATCTAATAGCCGTCTTTTCTCTCATCACACTAGGTGACCTTAACATGCTCACTTAAAGTTATACTTTCCACTTTGAAACTGTGGGCCAAAGAGTCAGAGGGAGACAACAATGATGCAGATGTGGCAGGAAATTCTTTTTTCCTTTTACCACAACAAAAGGAACAGCAGAATGTGCTGACCTGTTTAACATTAATGGACTGGTTGTTTAAAAAAGTATCTAAGTGCCTGATAACTTTGTTGCAGAATATCATATTACTCATCACAGAAACAATAATCTGAGCATTGTAAGGCACTACTTTGTGTCACGCTACAGCTAACACTGCAGTGTGAGGCATTAAATAGATGTTTTTACTGTATTATAGTTAATGGATAAATATACATATAACTGTCCAGAGAAAGATATAAGAGAAAACTTCTTGATAGTTAGGCTGACAATTAAAACATAAAACCAGCAGATGTTTCAGCTTTCAGGCCCCTCTCCTGTGAAACCAGCTCCAAGTTGAGATTTGAGAAACGGACATTCTCACTGTTTTTAAGATTAGGCTTAAAACTTTTTTGATAAAGCATATAATTTCTTGTGTTTATACTCCACTCTGCACGTTAATCATTAGTTATTGTTAATCTCTCTTCCACAGTGTGTCTTTTATTCTGTCTCCCCTCCCTGAGCCTGTTTCTGCTGGAGGTTTCTTCCTGTTAAAAGGGAGTTTTTCCTTCCCACTGTTGCCAAGTGCTTGTTCATAGGGGGCCGTGTGATTGTTTGGGCTTTCTCTGTATTATTGTAGGGTCTTTACCTTACAATGTGAAATACCTTGACACCACTGCTGTTGTGACTTGCACTATATAAATAAAATCGAACTGAATAAAATCCACTGAAATTAGTGCATGTCAATTAGATTTCCCAGTAATTTGAAAAATTGCACCACCAAAGACAAAGATCACCAGAGCCAGAGGAATTTTGCATCACTCTCTTGCTTGCAGGCACACACTTCTGAAAACGTCTGTAGAATTTTATAGAACTGCCTTTACTTGTTAATTCACTCATGGGAGAAAGGGGAAAAAGATTGCTCATTATTTGCATGTAGCTCCTCCTGTTCTTTACAAACATCTTGCATGTCTGAATAAATTTCTCGCTAATGAGGTCAAGGATGTCAATTTCACTGGCTCTGACATCACCACTACCCCACCTCACCTCCCACACACAGGAAACACGGTGAGGTCATTGTCCCGGATTACGAGTGCATCTGTGTGCGAAACAAATAGATGTTTGCTTTTATGAGGATTTTTTTCCTTTTAACAACCTTTACCGAGTCTTCCTTTAAAGGCGTCTGACCCAACAGTGTCCTGTCTTGTTCACTAGACAGTGTGCCGCGATGTTGTGTGTCACACAGGACAACGAATGCTGGGAGTGGCTGGAGAGTTTTGATCAGATGCCCTGCCTCTCCGGAGCACTTGGCAAAGGAGTTCTGTGTCTTATGACGCTCAGAATGACTTAATCCCAGCAGGAATGCGTTTCTGGTTTCTCTTACCATTCCTGTAAACACCAAACTGTTCTGCCAACAAACAGACACTTACCATTGTCCTGCAGCAAAAGGCTGGAATCGGACAGTTGGGGAAGAAAAAATAACCTGATGGAAATCCAGCGTGAAACAAAGCAAACAGAGGTCTGCATCTGCCAGGCGGTTCTCACCGCAGCTTGCCCCTTTCTGGTTATCCTAGTTATTAGCCATAACAAACAATCAGCATACTGCCTCTGAAGAGAGGGAATTAACACTCACAGGGATGCTAAATAGATTCCATAGATAGTTTGACATGTGAGACTGTGAAGTACTTCAATCTCTTGAACAGCACGATCAGCAGTGAAACCTGTGCAAACAGCCAGTCGCATGCTTATTTGTTCAACGTATTCAACAAACACAGAATCCCTCAGAATCCAATTTTGACAGCAGCAGGCGAAACCTTTGTTTGGTTTTTAGTTATTAATAGTGTGTTGGTGTAAGGCTGTGCAGTAAATGACTATAGTAATATTGCTTCGTGTGTGTATGTACACAGTTCATACTACTGGCCAACAACAGTTGGAGGCTGATCCTTTGGTTTATTTGGGGAAGTCCCATCCATCTCTCCTCCCTCAGTGCTCTGTGGTTCATGCTTGGCAGTATAGAATAATATACTGTTATGTTAGACGAGAACAGCAGTTAGCATTTGGGAAGTTGAAATGGTACTGCCAAAATCAATGCTACCCCTTAAAAACATACACATACAATGGCTCAGCCCCTACATGCCTTGGATTCATCTTTCCCCCTTTCGTTGAGATTGAGCTCAAAAGGTCAGATCGCATAATAGGTTTGTAAGACGATATGTTTTCCGTTTATTGGAAAGGTTGTTTTCAAAGAAAATCTTAAGATGGGAACGACTGGGTCAGTGGACATCAAGGGGATTAGGCAGTATCCTTTGAGCCGGAGCAGCCACTTTTCAGTTTAGGGTCTTTGATTTCATTGGTAGTGTTGAGAGTAGGCTGAATGAAAGCAGCCTAAACATCAGCTGAACTATGGCCAGGTGAGGATCAATGTTTAAATCTTCGAAGCAAAACTGACGACAGACTCGTCTCTAGCCTTCACACCTCCTACAGGCCTGCGCTATTTAGCCACAAAGGTGCTTCCCCTATTGCCTCAGTTGGTTTCAGATGTGTCACGTGGTCGTAGAGGTTTCTACCTTCACTCATCCCCATTGCCGCCCTCAAATTGCTATTTGTTATCCCAGATCACCATGGTAGCCAAGAATCTTGTTGACTGAGGTGCTTGCTTTGAGTGGCATAATTGCACCACAAGTCGAGGGCACCGCCACTGCTCTCCCAACCTTTGCCAAGGCCCATCAAGGCCCTGCAGCAGGACGAGCAAACCTCAAGATGTCAGTCTGCACTATTTTAATTTAGTCAAACTACTGGATGCCGCCATCTTTATTTTAGACCCTGGGTTCAACAGTGCGGAGGCGGTGCTCTTAGTGTTAAAACTCAAGGACAACATGTATCATAAACTCCTCTCTCATTTTCTGCTTTTCTTTCTCCACACGATTTTTCACACTCCATTTATTTAGTTGCATTACACCCAGTTTAAAAAAAAAATTGTGCCTTTTTTGCTCGTTGTCTTTGACTTCTCAATCCTCCAGCTCCATTCCCAAATCTTCATGCACCACATTTCTTTCTCTCTGCACCCTCCCTGTCAGTTGAGTCAGCCCAGAACGAGGGCAGCAGTCTGTCAGGTGTGAATAGACGCTATGTTGGCGGAGCTGAGCTCATGACCTGTCTTGGATGTAATGCAAATATTCTCCCTCGGCTGAGGCTCCAGAGATCAGTCAGAATGTGAATTGTGCAATAACAGTGATGGCAGACACTGACAGGTCTTTGGTCTGGGTGGAATTTGGCCAACCCCCCCGACCCAGGGAAGATTCCTCCTGCGAAATCACTCAGTGCTCGTGCAAGTCAGGTATTTTGTTCATAACTCAGCAGAGATAAAGAAGATGGGTATGGAATGAGTAGGCATTCGTTTTGAAATAAATACGGCTAGTGAGTTGATCTACATCCGAAAATGTCTGGGAGTGGAGATAGATATTAAGGGTTACATTTTTCACTTGAAATCTACCAGAAATCCTTTGACTCCCCAAGGCCATTTCTCAAAGACGGAGTGGGATTATGGGATTTGCAGTTCTGGTTGAATTCCAAAACAGGTGTGTAAACCCTGTGTTGAGGTAACTGAAGAGTTTCTATGACAACGCTGTGGCAATCCGAATTAGGTTTCGGCTATTTTTTCTTTTTCCACCTCCGAAACGTGGCCAGTTCAGACAGGCTCATGATAGAAATGACTCACCTGTCAAACACCTAGGAAAAAGCTGGAATGAGTTTGTGCTTTAACTTTTTGAGGGGGAAATAGTATTTTTTTTTAATCATCTCTGTCTTTTATACATTGTTACTGTGGTGGATACTCTCATTAAACATGACAAAAGTGAGTTCAGCATGTGTACTAATTACTCTGAGCCAAGCGTGCAGGCTCCAGACTACGTTTCAGACAGTTTTTTTTTTTCCCAATAATCAGATCACTTCCTATGAACAAGCACTTGGCGACAGTGAGAAGGAAAAACTCCCTTTTGACAGGAAGAAACCTCCAGCAGAACCAGACTCATGGAGGTCCGGCCGTCTGCCACAACCCGTTGTGGGTGAGGGGAGGAGACAGGACAAAAGACATGCTGTAGAAGAGAGCCAGAGATTAATAATAACATGTAATAAATGCAGAGTGGAGTATAAACACATAGAGAGTGAAAAGAGGTGGCTGAAGAAAAAACACTCAATGCATCATGGGAAGCCACCAGCAAGCCTAGGCCTATTAGAATGTAACTAATAGCTCTTTTCCACTACTCCCTACTCTCGTTGGCTCAGCTCAACTTGACTGGGTTTTTATGGCTTTCCATTAGGTGAAAGTACCTGATTTAAGGCATATTTAAGCACCTACTTGGCCGGAGTTAAAGCAATGTGGCATCAACTGATGAGTCATGAGAGCATCTCTCTTACAAAAAATCAAAACCGCAATTGTTGAAACCTGGCAATAAGGGAACTGACTAACAATGGAATCTGACAAAAAGCCATTCACTGAGCATCTGTTATACCATCTCCTAGGCATCCTCCATTATGCTGCTGAAAGTCCTGTGACTTTCAGCCACGTATTTTGTGTGTGACTTTGGCCCATGTTGATATAATGAACCCACACACATTAGGGTGTCGAGCCTAGTAGGTACTAGTGGAAAAGTGCTATTAGAAAGGGTTCAGGGTCACATGATCTAGCCCTAAATATACGCTTTTTCCTTTTATATTAAATATAAAAGGAAAGGTTTTAACCCTAATCTTAAAGGGAGGGGAAGGGAGATAAAACAGTATCTTTCAGACTAGAATGAACCCAAAAGCTGAACTAAGATCCAGTGAGGTGAATGAGGATTATTTTGGACAGTGACTCATGCAGAGCTACTCTAGTAGAGTCAAAAATTACAAATGTAGAACTGGAAATGATCATTATAGGTCACCTTTAGAGAAATATGACCTATAAACAGTACTTCTTTTACAATGTGGTTCATTAAGAGTCTGGGTACCAAGCCATTCCACAGTTTTCATTAAGAAAATAGAGAACCCGATAACATCCTGTGAGTAATCTTGGAATATACTTAGAAGGTGATGAAAACATACACCAGGTCTGAAGGTGGAAGAGGAAACTTGGAATGAAGGAAGGAAGTAGGTGTTTTTTACCTGTGCAAATATAACATTAAAGATCATCTTGATAAATGTTTGGCCTAATTCAGGACTTGAGTTTACTCAGCTTTTCAGTTTTTCCAGAGCTAATGTACCATTTTTGCCTTCCCACAACCACACAATGTGTCTTCAGAATAAATGTTACAGAGGAGAGATTTGAATAAATCACACTGCGGTTGATTTCCGAACAGTAAAGGCACATAAATACGCTCTCAGACAGTAATATAAATGAGTGTGACTCAGACATTTTGAGGTCTGGGTGTGTAAGGTCTGGACCGTCACACACTGTGAGACTTCACAATTAACCTTTCTTTAGCAGCACAATTCTAACAACAGAATCCGTTGAGTAACCTGGGTCGAGCTAAAATTTTCTCAAACCCGCAGTCCACTCCCCGAGTTCCCCAGAACCAAGCCCCCAGCTGACAGCTCCTGCCCTATCCTGTCTGGGCCCACGTGGCCTGGCTCTGCATAGGAGACATCTCCATACATTTCTCCTCAGCCTCCTCCTTTTCCTCCCCGTACTTGGTCCCAGCTGTGCCAGCGAAGCCTGTGTGTTACGTTTTTCCTGTTGCTTCTCTGGCCAAAAAATGAAAAAGAATGGTGGAAAAAAAAGAAAAGCGCTTAAGTAAGACTGAGGCTGAGAGAGAGCGAGAGCGCGAGTGTCAGTTTCTGGCTCGGGTTTTGCTGTCTGCTCAGTTTTCACGGCCCGTGGTTTTATTAGACTTTCCGCCGGTCTAAGGTTAAACGGCCACCACTGCCCCCTTTGGGCTCAGAACCTCCTGTTAGCCCCCCCAGTTCCCCCCTTGCTTGCCTCTACCCCTCCTCCTGGCTGCCCTGCAGTGCCGCTGCCAGTAAAGGAAACACATTAACACCCAGGCCAGTAACAGAGCAGGCTTTGTCCATGGCCAGGCAGGCCGGTCCATTAGGTCCATGCTCTGCTCCACACTGGACCAATTAGAGAAGGCAGGGAGCAGAGCCACTCCAAACAGAGGTGTGAGCTTTACAAGGAGACTACAGGTGTGCTCAGGGGGAAATAATAGACTTTATTACTGATTGGGGTACTGTGCTATACTGTATATCTCTGCCACCTTTTTAAGAGCCAGCTTGGCTCTGCAGAGTTTTGACAACCCGTGTTTAACCTGCAAACTTGAGTTTCCCTTGGATGTTGGATCAAATCAAACCCCTGCCTTCCAGTTTACTGCAGTTACCAGTCTGGGCTCTTGTTACAGTACATTCCCGTGCACATTGCCAGGTCCTAATACACTATATAAAGGGCTTCAGCTAATGAAAATTCTTGATGTAGAAAATATCTTGCAATCTTTTGAAAGCTGTGTCCTGTCCATATCTGTGAAAATCTATCATCAGCACCTTGACCAACCATGATACCTGCATTATTATTTATTTATTTTTATTTATATTTTTGCAGGCGTGTTGCCACTCTGCTATTCTTTACATACCCATGTCTTCATCGCCTTATTAGATAGTTTCCTTTAATCCAACAGTCTTGTTGCCTCTGGTTCAGATCCAGAGCTCGTTTGAAGTAGGCCAAGTTTCTCTTAGAAGCGATGTTTGGTTTTGCAGGGCCCCTTTTAGCTTGTGGCTCCATGTTAGCCTTAGCAGGTTCTGACAGATGACTGGAGCTAAAGGCTGATGACATGTCTAGTGCAGCTGAAAGCAAAAGCTGAACCAGCGTTTTTTTATATGCTGGATTTCACTTGTTCACCATATACACTTGTTGTTCTTTGTAGTTTTATCTTTCTTTCAAAAGTCTTTTTATTAAACAAAGGTTTCAATACAATGTATACAATAACAAAAATGCTTCAGAATTTTCCAAAATTTCAATCTTGTTCCCACCCTGACCCTTAAAACAACAAATAATTGGCAGCCTTTGTAGTTTTATCAATAGCTTGTGATCAGTTGTCCTCTGTATTAACCTTCTTGTCTTTAATCAAGGCATTTGATCTGTTAGTTGCTACGAAGGAATAAGTGAACGTGGAGGCAAAAGGGGCGAGAATAAGGATTAGAGTGAGTTTTACAAGGGCCAAATCGTGATGGCTAGACGACAGGTCAGAGCCCTGTTGCTTTATCATTGAGTAAAGCTAAAATATTACAAAAATTAAACCGTTTTCCAAAGCATTTTTTTACATAAGGGGAGAGAAACTGTTCCAAATCAAAGCAGCAGTACCTGTCTCTAAAATCGAACAAAGCCCAGAAGTATAGGTTGTGTAAAACATACAGTGCAACTCATACAGCAACATTGTGTATAGGCTTTGTGGTTAATACATCCACGTGGCAGTGATGGGATAAGAACCTGTCTGGCTGATACAGATAAGAGCAAAGCTGACAATCATGAATATGTCAGTGGCAGATGAATAATTGCTGGTTAATATGATTACAGAGTTAGCGGGAGCGGCGGTATCTGCCAGAACAGATGACCTGCCAGCTTTGAGAATAGCCCCTGAGGCCAGGAGAGATGATCATGCAAAGACGGGACAGGCCTGACATCGAAGGGGGTTTCCACTGACAGTTTATGCATGCTCTGTGGACACATGCTATTTCAAAATCAACACACGCCATTTCAAAATCTGCGTGTCAATAATTTTGATTCATAGACTTGAGAACAATAGGTGGCTTTTAGACTTGATCTCCGTTTTGTAGTTTGATCCAGAGGAAGCCGAGTGAATGTACAAATCCTCATTTGCACTTTATTAAACTCCAGCTCAACATGGCGGCTAAGCAGCACTGACACAGGGGGCCATGTGACCTGCTACCAGCACACAAGTATGCTGTATTTTCTTAAATAAGCGTGCCTAACCTTCCCTGGTCTGTTTCTGCTCAGGCCGCCCAGGGCTGTCGCTTTCCTATGAAATAATTACTACAAATTTTGTGCGTTCGCATGATTGGGTTCATGGGATTTTCCTGTGTCTAAATGGAGGCTCTGCTCCATGTCAGGGGAACAGTGATACAGTGTCGAGACAGAGCTGTGCTATTACAGCCAGGGACGGGCGCTGACCTAAAAGGCAACATTCATCTTAAGCATGATGAGTTCAAAAACAGCATGGAGGGGCTTTTAAGAGGGCTCCGAGGGGTCCACCAGGGTTGTGGGAGATTTATGTACAGCAGAAATGTTGAATGAGCTAAAAATAACCAACACTTTGATGCAAGTTTGAAGCTTTTCTTTGAAATTGTTTTCACAGATTCTACATATCTTCCATTTTAAACATTAGATAGGAAAGACTGGCCAGAGTGAAACTCCTTAAGGGCTAATGTGCTCCTTCAACAAAGATGGTGGTATTATTAGACATGACACCCTAATATTTAGTGTTGATTTCTATTGATATAATACTGTATTTGGGTTGGAGGGCTGGCTCCCTGCAGCATCTTTTTCCCCACAGCGTGAGCAGAGAACATGACACCGGCCCACGGTGTCCCGCCAGAACACCCAAAAGTGCTTCTAACCGTTCGAGCCGCACAGAAACAGTCATTAGAAGCTCATTTGTTTTGCCACAGATCATATCGCCATGTGTGTCAGCTCAGATGAGGAGCATCGCCAGGTGATCTGGCATATGAATCAGCTGTCAGTGTGGTGTTCCTTTACTGGACACTGCAACCAGCAGAGCCAGGGTGGTCCTGTTTGGTTGTCAATTTCTGTGGAACTTCCCTGTTGCGTGTGTGTGTGTGTTTGTGTGTGTGTATGTGTGTGTGTGTGCGTGTGTGCGATTTGTCTTGGATTCCAGCCCAGATTTGTCACCAAAAGTGAATTCCCGAGGAAAATCAAAGGAGGATTCTAAAGGCTCTAATGGCTGTCATGTGAGTTGGTAAAGACCTGATTTGACTCTGGGTTACTTTTTAACGTTCTCTGTTTTTTTCCCCTTGTTTTGGCTATAAGGGGTTTGGAAGAAAAGCGGAGGTTTGGAAGGCTGTTGCCGCGTGTGTTTTTGTGTGTGTGGGGTCGACTGTTTTGAAGAAGTTTGCCTAGGATCTCTAAATTCTATTTTCAATAAGAAGGCCCTGACTTCACTTATCTGCTCCATTTTTTTTCTATTTGTATTTCTTTCTTTTCTATTTGTATTTTGTGTGCACTGGGCCAAACTGAACCTCTGTTACATTTATATCCTTCGCGGAGCATAATTGAATTCAAAAGATGCTAACAAAGCATTATTAACGTGTGTGTTTTAGGTGCAAACTTTGTGACGCGTAAGATCAGCCGTTCTGTGGCAAAGATTCACCTTGGCCAACTGGAATTCTTCAGCCTGGGCAACCTGGACTCCAAAAGGGACTGGGGCCATGCCAACGACTACGTGGAGGTAAAACAAACACCGCCATTACCACACACAAGCTCAGAGGAATATATATACACACACACACAAACATACACGCACCATCACACGCATACTATCTCTGCCTCTGAGTTGAACCGGGTTCAGATGTGCACATAGTATTAACGGGGCATGTTTTCCCAGCTCATTCGAGGCCCCAATATGCAATCTGCATGAAGCCTCCTATGATTGTCTGCCAAAAGAGAAACCGAGATAGAGAAAGAGAAGGGCAGCGGGAGGAGAGGGAGAGTGCCGCATGCTGTGAGGCCACAGAATGCACTCTGGTTTCCCACAACTCACCCATGTCCCAGATCCCTTCAGGCCCTCGTTTGCCATTCCCTGAACGCCTGCAGAAGAAAGAGAGATATTAAGGGAACGCTGCGTCCTGGGGACGATGACAGAAATACTGTGTTTGTGTTAATGTAACGGTGCCAGCAGCAAGCAGAGAAGGAGGGGTGGGGAGGTGAAACGAACAGTGGGGTCGCCACGTTGAGAAGGAGACGGAGCTCTGAAATTGTGTGTATGTGGGTTTTTTTGTGGGGTTTTTTTTTTGCTTCTCTCCAATACGTGTGTGTGTGTGTGTGTGTGTGTGAGGAAGCACACATTCCTGCGTGTGTGAAAGTGTGTGATAGGTTAAGGTTGAAGAACTTGCGTGTGTGTGTGTCTGTGTGTATGTTCAGATGAAAGACTCGACGGGTTGCCATGTCTGACAGCAGACCTCTTGCAGCAGGCTGTGTTATTATTAGGAGGTGATGGTGGTGGTGGTAGTGGGGGGTGCTCTTTGAGATGGGTGTGGAGGTGAGGAGGTTACAGCGGGGAACCTCAGTTTAACAGGAGAGCGCAGTGAGGGGGTCAAGGCATCAGAGCGGAGTGTTGCGGCGGTGGTTCGTGCTGATAAGGCGGGGCAGGGAGCCCTCGGTGGCGTCAGCGGAGCATCAGTCACTGCATGGTTACGGGAAGACTGCTCATCAGTCATGTCCAACGTAAGCACACAGTCATTTTTGGCTCCCGTCACAGGAAGTCTGACTTGGTTTGCGAATAATAAAATGGAAGCATATAATGTTAGTTTTTCAAAAAGAGACTGTGATTGTATTCTGATGTCATGCACATGGTTCACAGTGGATGAAATAAAGGATGGTGTACTTAAATATAATTCACTTAAATTTTAATTCAGTTTTATTTATATAGTGCCAAATCACAACAACAATCACCTCAAGGCATTTTATATTGTAAGGTAAAGACCCTACAATAATTGAGAAAAACCCAACTATCAAACGACCCCTTTGAGCGAGCACTTGGAGACAGTGGGAAGGAAAAACTCCCTTTTAACAAGAAGAACCAGACTGGAGGAGGGGCAGCTCCGTCAGAGATTAATAATAACTAATTTTTAAATTAAAAGTGGTGTATAAAAAACAAACAAGAGGTGCCTGAAGAAGAATCAATCAGTGCATCATGGGAAGTCCCCAGCAAGCCTCGGACCATTGCAGCATTACTAAGAGAGGGTTCAGAGTCACCTGATCCAGCATGTATGTTCCAGCTCTCATGTGAGAAAAAAGTATCTGTGACTGACTGGCTTGAGACTTTTGATAAATTAGCAGTGTTAGCTATTGGAGTTTGAAGATCCTAGACATTAAAATGAGACTGTTTTCCACTCTGTGGCAATTTAGAGTGAATTTCGAGAGTCCAGTGCAGGTTTTTTATTCCTTGATTGCAGCTGAGGTGTGAAGTTTTCACGTGTGACTGATCCCATTAATACTTTATTATTAACAGCCGCATAGCTTGCCAAACTCTGATTTGTACAGTACTAGATAATAATACTATATTATTACATGATCTCAGTTAATAAATATATAATATAATATAATATAATATAATATAATATAATATAATATAATATATGAAACAAGGCTAGCTTTTATTCTTGCTCTAGAAAAATGCTGGTTGTTGGGTCTCACTGAGCACATTTCTTGATCTTGTTATGTTAGTCTGACTGACCATTTCTGTGCTTAATGCCAATACGTGCAGCCGTGTTTATGTGTGCGTGCGCTTGCCTGTCCAGGGCACCCTGGCATGAGACGCTCCAGGTTTCCTGTGGGAACTACCGACATTCCAGCTCTGGTGAATCAGGCACCTCCTCGCTCTGCTTCTCCTGTTTCGGAAAGGCGGATTTCGGGAAGCCAAACAGAAGCTGGAGGTGCTGAGGGGAACTGAGGTGGAGGCGAAGAAGGGAAGGGGTGAGGGGGATGAGATTTGAAAGAAGAGGTGAAACAGACGCGTGTTTGTGGGACGTTTGTGCATTATGCATAAGTGAACCGTCCCTTCTGCTGAAAGTTCACCCCACCCAGAAGACCATCAAAGGCTGCGACTGTCACCACACCGCCCCCCCCTCCGTCTGCCTCCCTCGGTTTTACTTTGAAATATCCATCCAGTCAGCATCAGCACTATGTTACCATGGCAAAGCCAAACAACTGGCAACCTGTAAACAGAACCATGTGTGTCTGCTTTAGGCTGACAACTGCTTTTCCTCCTGGACTCTCTTTCCCTCTCTTCACCCCACCCAGGACAGGGAAATTGCTTGTAATTGGCTGTGGATGGATTGCGGGTGGCAGGAGGGGTGTGCTGTGTGTCTGCTCTAACGACGTCTGAAGGCGTGCAGCTGGCTGGGCATCGTCTCAGCCTGGTATCGGGTGTCCATCCCAGGCAGGCAGGCAGACAGACAGACAGGCCTAGAACTTCCCAGCTACCCTCACTGGAGGCCTTTATTATCATTATAGTATTAAGAAGCTTCAGCATAAAATCGACAGATAAAATAATTTAAATCCTCTTGATCTCATTTTCATGAAAGAGGTTAAGCTTTGGACTTTTTCAGTTTTGTAACTGTGTTTGAAACATTTGGCTGGCCTTTTTTCTCTTTTTCTTTCTCTCTTTTTTTTTTTTGATTGCGGTTCTCTGCGATTTGGCGATGCAGAACAAATTTCTGACTCTGAGCCTTCCCGAGTGAAAAGCAAACCCACAGCAATCAGTCACTGCGCTATCTGAGAAGATAAAGATGTAATAGTCAGCCACCTTTCGCCAGGACTGCCCTCCTCCCTACTCTCCCCCTCTCCTCTCACCCTATGCCGCCATCCTGAGTAGGCTCATGGTGGGTACAGCTGTTTGGAGCCCCTACCACCTCCTCGCCCCCTCTGTCACCCTCCCCTTCTGGCTGCAGAGAGCCATTTCCTGTGTGGAGAAGCAGGCTGATGGGGAGGGAGTGGGAGCAGGAGTCAGCCTAGTGGTTTTGGCCTTTTCTCCCCCTCGGGCTCCATCCTGCTTTAGTTTCTCGCTGTCTTTTTGTCCGTTTCCTCTCCCTCTTGTGTTGTATTCTTTATGTCCTTCCTACCTCTTAACCTTTTATTATTTCATCTTTGTACTGTCACAACTCCACCAAACTCTTGCTCCCTCTTGGTGAGCAGTTACCACCCAGTTACTAGATATTTCCCTCTGACATCTAATAAGCAGCTCCTATTTTTCTCCTGCCTTGAGCTGGCTTTCCTCTTCTCTCTGCTGTATGTCTCGGCCTACAAACTGTTGCCAGATGAGATGTGGTTGACCCGATGGCACACCCCTCTTTCCCGCTCTTGTCTTCTTTGAGTATTTATTTTCAAAATATAATTACTTGTGAAACTCCCGTCGTTGGAAGGCATTTCATCGCTGTCCTAAATCTGTGTGGTTGCACCTGTATGGCAGTAGCTCTCTGATTCCTGGCATTGTGTGAAGGCAGCAGGGTGACAGGACAGCCTTGAGGGTGTCATTTTTCACCTCGTTTATTTTTCTTATCCGTTTTTTTTTTCTGCTGCAGCTGCCTCTCCGTGCAGTAATGGTTACAGATGAGGCTAATTAACCAATCACAAAGCAGATCAGGGCCAATCAAAGATGATTGATGAGAGCAGCAGGCCATCCATCACATGTTTTTGGCCTGGGAGGTGACAGTGAGGGCAGGCTAGGAGTGTTCGTACAGTAAGACAGACATTTACATCAACATTTTGAACTTTTAGTTATCCAGAGTGACTCAGTACCTCGTCATCATCTGTTTTGTCAAGACCGTGGGCTTGATGTAAACGTGGATGTCTGGCTCTGATCATGGAAGAAAGTGGAAAAAAAACAATTTTGCATTTAAATGCATGGGTACTGGATAAAGAAATAGCAGATATAACAGTGACATATTCAGCAACCACTCTTCTTCAAACTTCTGACTAATACAGCATGACCATGATAAATGATTCAATTTAATTTAATTTAAATAGCACCAAATCACATAAAACTGTCACCTTAAGGCACTTTATACTGACTGAAAGACCCTACAATAATGCAGAAAAAACAAAGAACACCCCAACAATCAGATGACCCCCTATGAACAAGCACTTGGCAACAGTGGGAAGGAAAAACTCTCTTTTCAGAGGAAGAAACCTCCAACAGAATCAGGCTCAGGGAGGGGCAGCCATCTACTGCAACTTGTTGGAGGTGAAGGGAGGAAGATGGAAGAAAGACATGGTGTGGAAGAGACCCAGAGATGAATGATAACTAATGATTAAACACAGAAAGAGTGAAGAGTGAAGAAACACTCATCAAAGCCCACAGCAGCCTAGGCCTATTAGGGAAACCTGACCTTAAGCTTTATCAAAAAGGAAAGACTTAGGCCTAATCTTAATGTAGAGACATTGTTCAGTGGAAGAGGGGCCCGAAGGCTCTGTCTCCCATTCTAATTTTAAATATCCTAAGAACCACAAGTAGCCCAGCGAGTGAAGTCTCTCAGCTGTGATTAACCATCAGTCATGTGGAAATATGAAACGGTGCACACGACCTTTTTCTGTATCCACAACACTTCACTTTTTAAGAGCATAAAGAATTGATGTTTAAGTACATGTAGGATTCAGTAATTCATTTCAGCACACATACCCAAAAGTCTAAATGTTATCTTGTGCATCAGAATGGCATACAGTGACAGGACAAGATGTTTATTTCTGGTGGTGTTGACCTATGATGATTTGGCAAAGAATGTTTTCACATGTCTACATGCAGTCCCGTGAAAGTACCAAGTACTCCTTTACTACGTCCACAGGAATTAAGAGGGTAAGCAGCAATTGGGTGCTTTTAATCAAATGAACTTGAATAACTGATGATCAGAAAGTTTGAACACTTCTGTAAAAGCAGATGTTTTGACAGTTTGCTGGTTTGGAGCATTCCTGCGAGCGGATTGCCAGCAAATTCAACCCAACGTCAGACTGTGCAATGTTCAGTGAAACTTTAAAAACCCAGAGAGCCGTGCATAAATGAACACCCACAGAGCACAGCGGTTATTCAGAGAGCTGATAAATGTCTTTGCCTGCTCAAAACACACACAACACTCACAACATAGCTAGAGTAATAAAGACCCACAATGGGAGCTAATAGGGGAGAGGAGAAGGAGCATTAGATTTCACCACCAAGACCTTCTGACTACAACAGCAGCTTCCTGAAACCTCTACGCCTACTTGTTGAGAACACCCACCTATACAAGTGCAGAGCAATAAAGTGAGAAAGAGACTTTGACTGAAGCTACTGTCCCACACAGCAGCTGCGCACACACTGACGTACATGTGATTGTGTATGTGCACGCTCTCTTGTGTTCATTGCAGGTGAAATGTGAACCGTAGCTTTAGTAGTAGCTCAGTAAACAGGAGTTTGCCCCCCTCTCTGGGGAAAAGCAGTGAAACCTCACCAATCCTCCAGCCACCTCTTCATGCATGAATGCATACATACACACACTAACCCATGGGGCTTATTTCACCTACAAGTACATTCACACAGCATGATGACTGAAACAAATACAGCTCTTTATCCCTTATAAAGGACTGGTGAGGATATGTGAGCCCCAGGTTGCCCCCAAAGAGCCTTTAAAACCTTTTTTTTTTTTTTGGGGGGGGGGAAATAATGGGCCTTACTCCAGACTTTATCTAGGGAGGCTCTGGAGGGTAAATGTTTTTATTCCATTGCAGTTTAAATACTCATCTTGTCAGAGTTGTAGTTTTATATATGCACCCTAAAGTTACCTGAAATAACACCAACCTTTCTAGTTCAGTTCGCCTAAAAGAAATCCTCTAGCACCAGGTCTAGCAATTTTGTATGAAAAAAAGAACAACAGCGCTGTGCACGCACTTGCTCCTGAGCTGTCGCTGAGCCATGCTGCACAAAGAAGTTACTTATCACTTGCTCTGCCTACTATGGGGCATGAGAGAACATCCAGTAAACAGCGATGTTCATCTTTCTGTTCATTTTGCTTAAACTGTGCATTTCAGATTATTTTGATTGCAAACAAAATACTCCCCGTACTATTTACCAGTTTATGTTGTTATGACTGTTGATGAGTTTTGACAAATGTGGCCATGTGAAAAAGAAAGTTTCCACAGGACTGCACTATATGCAGGCCTGTAAAACACCCTTACTGCTTCCACAGGAAGAGGTCTCAGCAAATTCATCCCAAGGTCAGATGTTGCAGTGCTTAGAGAAACTGCAAAAACCCAAGAGCCACATGTCTCACACTACAGACTTCATTTAACACGTTCAATGTTAAAGTTCATGACAGAAAAATTGGAAAAAGACTGAACCTATATGGCATGTTTGGAAAAGTTGCCAGGAGAAAGCTTCTTCTCCTTAAAAGAACATAACCACATGGTTTAGGTTTTCAAAGATGCGTCTGAACAAACCACAAGACTTTTGAAACAATGAAACAAGATCAACACGGAGATGTTTGGTCGTAATACATACTGCCATGTTTGGTGAAAACCAACATAGCATACCAGCACGGTGGTAGAAGGCTTGTGATTTTGGTTTTTTTTGCTAGTGTGTATCCCACACTGTGCTAGTCAAACGTGAGTTCATTAGTCCAAAAGCTAAAGCTAGGTCAAAATTAGGTTATTTAACAGGACAATGATCCTAAGCATAATAAGAACCATGAATGGCTGAAAAAGGATCAAAGTGTTGCAAAAAAATCTAGAAGTCTAGACCTCAGTCTTTGAACCCTAATAGACCTTTAACAGGCATTTGCTCATGCAACCTCAATGAAGTTGTAAAGAAGAGTAGGGGCAAAAGTCTTCTACAAGGCTGAGCCACTGATAAAGTCATAGAGAAAACAATTACTTCAGGTTTTTGGTGCGTAAAGTGTTTCTAAAAACCGCTGGATCTCGTGCTGTACATAGTTCTTTAGAGGACTGAGTCCTTTAAAAATGCAGAAAAAGCCAAAATGACATCAAAAATTCAAAATGTTGAAACTCTTTTTAGACTGAGAGAAACTTAGAGTTCCAAGGAGATTTTTGCTATGTGTGTACCACATATCATACATGTACATATACATGTATGATATATGTGGGGGTCGTATGGAGCCATTTTCCACTATCCGTGTGGAAAACAGCTTTTGACGTGTTCATGGTTTCACAACATTTTAAGCTGGTTTAAAGCCCCAAATGCAGTTTATTTGTGTGAACAATAAGAAAAAGAGCAGTTCCATAGCACGTTCACACCTTTCAGTGCTTGCACCCTAATTTGAGAAAGAAAGCTGCAAAAAAAGCAGTTCAGAATAAAAATTATTGGCTCAAAATATCTTTGTTTTCTCACTGATGACGTGCAGTTTTAACATGTATGTTTTGAAATTTTACTGCGACACAAATTTCATGTTTGCCGATATAATTACCAAAAGTTGCAAATGTTTTTTCTATTTTTGTTTTACCATCATACCTAAACTTACTTGGCCATACCCAGGTAGGAAGACGAGAGCTGGCTCTGCATAATCACTGAGTGAAACGGTGTAGGAGTTGAGCTTTGATAGAAATAATGAATTGGGTGAGATTCTTGAGATAGATGTCCAGGGAGGCACTCTTGCCCCATCTGTCCAGATCCTAAATCACTGAACATGTTTACTGTGGCATTGCACCAGAGGGACAGAGAGAGCGAGGGGCAGTGGGAGTCTTAGAGAGGCGAAATGTTGAATATGTTCACAGCACAGATAATTCAGCGGGGTGATTAATTGAGGAAAGATTGGGTAAAATCTACTCCCCCTGCTGCTCTAACAATAGAAGAACAGATAACAGATCCATGATAGAAGTGAGGAGACCTTGTTAGGGTCGCGTTAAGTGCGTGAAGGTTGTATGTGTTTCTACATGTGATATGTATTTCAGCTGGGACCACTGCCACGAAACCCCAGTAAGTGTCTTTGTTTTTAGGGAGATTTTCAGAGAATGACTTCCTTTTCTTGCCCGTTCTCCTGTAGTGTTCACTTCTTTTTGGCTTGCTCTGCTCATTGTAAAAAAGTCAGACCTTGGAAGTGAATATAAAGCAGGTAATCAGTTTGACTGTTAGATTTATGCAGGTAAAGAGTAATAAATAATGACTGCACTTTTAGAAGTTATATTACATGTACCTGGAAGTAAAGTGCTTTGTGTCATTAAAATAAAAAGAAACAAAGCTATGAAAATCTTAGGTAAATGAGGCCAAACCTTAAAATCACGTTTTATACATAAAGAAAACGTACCAGCCTTTTTAACTTCAAAAGGCAAACCTGCTGCCTTCCATGTTTAACAACTAAAGAGGCCATACTGTCCTGTTCAGACAGTAAGGAGAGGGTGATGGGATAATATCATTTTTCCTCAATAAACCATAGAACAGAAAATTTGACTCTAATCAACTCAAATGTTGTTAAAGTGAGTAGTTTTGCAAAGTTTCGTTGTGCCGTTTTCATCAAAACCCACAAACTCCATCTTCTGACATGCAGAAACAAGATGAACCAGCTGACTGATCTGAGAAAATGGATTTGCTGAGGAGGAAATGTATCTGGAAAATAAAGTAGCGCATAGACTTGCATAGCGAAATCTCTTCAGTCACATCAGTTTTAACTGTAACTTTTGGACCAACATAAATTGGAAACACTTGAGCTGGAAAAGTAAATGGAAATATGAACAATTACAAGACGGTGCAAACTTGATCTAGTAAAGACTGATAGAATGAAAAGCTCCAGGACAGCTGCTGGAGTGTGTGGTTAGATGTGCTATGTTTTTGATGTGCAGTTGCTCTGTGTTTGGGTCCTTAAATATCGTTAAACTCCTCAGATCCTGTCTCTCGAACTAAATTAGCTTTGTTTTTCTTGCTTATTAGTCAGCGTTTCTGATCTTTTTGGGCTTACCATCTCTTAAAAATAAGGCGAAAAGCACTCATTATCCCCTGCTGTGGGAGTAGGCAATGAAAATAATTAACTCTGACACAAGTAACGACTTTATTTTCCCGTTTCAAGGCCGTTTCACTCAATAAAAGTCTGGAAATGTACAGTCTACAGGAATACAGTACCAAAATCATCTACCATCACCAGTTTTGTAAGAACAGCTTTTGGAAATTGTAATGTTAGATTTACTGAGGGTTTTTTTGCAGTATTGATTGTTAGAGCAAATCATTTTTACATCAAAGGTAAATGATACATTTACAGTAGAACTGCCAACACTTTTTTTTCCCTGACTGGAGGATTCAAAAACAGCCAGTTGTTGCTTGAGTTTGCCTTTTAGAAGAAACCACTGCCTGTCCAGCTGGATGGCGGGAAGACTCTGGTATGAAGATTGTCTTGCTGTAGGTCATTTTTAAAATAGAGAAGAAATGTTTCAGGAAACTTTTTGGACAAGATAGAATCTTTGCTTACCAGCATGGAACATGCACTTGTGTTTTTGTAGCCTGGACCTTAGGAATAAGTCTTTGTAATAAGAAGAAAAGAGAAATGGCTGTACTGCTACTGCTGAGCTCTAGCGGTACTTCAGAAAAGTTCTGTGTCTGTGTGCGCAGGCCGCAGCAGCTGGCCATCTCTCTCAGACTGACAGGCCTAAGCTCACCCCTGCTGGGCTGAGGATGAAAGCAGATGCTCTCCTCCTTCCTTTCCCGCTCTGTTTTTCTCTCCTTTCTCTTTGCGGCCTTGTGTAACCAGAATCCTCAGCTTTCATACGGAGCCTGCAGGATAGTTTGCACCCTGGAGTCCTGCAGAAAGCAGAGACACACATACACCAAGTGACTGACATATTTGATGCTTTACTTTGAAAAATCTAAGCAGATTTTTCTGTGATTGCAAAGTAAGCCAAACTGCTGATATGGATCAGTGTTTATTGCTGTCTTAACACAGCGCCATTATATGAGAACCCAAGTGCATACCAGTAGAAATTAGCACAAATTATCATGTGAAGAAAGAAGCGATAAACTGCATAGAGAGTTTGCCTAAACATTCAACGACAGTGTTCAGTATTTATGTTTTCCATAGTCTGCACTTAAAAATTGCAGTCAGCTTTTCAGTTTTCAATAGATGGATTTTGATGCAACCACTGATTATTGATGCGAACATGCTACACAACTTAATGTATCAAGAAATTAAAGTAGATCAGCACTTTTCTTAATTAAAAATGGAAAACAAAGGCCACAGAGTGTGCTTCTTTCAGTGTGTCCTCACCTGTTTGTTCTTAGGGTCAGCGCAAGATTTCAGCAGGTTTGGTTGAAGACAAATTTGTGGGTGAGGTGGCACCCAAACACATGCAAAAGAGAAATATACCTCCCACCTTGAAAGCAGGGAGCAGGACAGGAAATAACGAATGGACTGACGTCTCTAGAGGGGGGTTGCCGGTGGTCAGGCAGGGCACCCCGCTGGGGATTTAACAGACCAGCACAGGAGGGAGGGAGTCAGCTGGTGATGACGAGAAAGAGTGTGTGAGAGAATGCTGAAGCATAATGACTCTTTTCTACTAGCTGCTACTCAACTTGGTTGACTCTGCTCAAATTTGGTCGTTTCCCATTACAACTAAGTACGAGCTCAGTGTGGGTGGAGTCATTATAGCAAGTTCCATGACGTCGTTTGTATGTGACACAAACACAACAATGGAGGATGTCTGCACCTCGTTGTTGGACCATGGTGTTGGTTTATGTGTAACTATTTCCCTTGTTGCCGTGTTTCAAAAATGGAGGGTTTGTTTTAAGTGAAGGCATTGTGCTCGTGACTATTCCAGTGACGTCACTCCCTGGCCAATCAGAGGCATTCAGTCTGTTGAGGTCACATTTCTGGGGTCAAGTTAGCAATTGCATGCTTCCTGTTTGTGAGTATACAGAGATTGTCTGTGAGAAATGTGCAGAATTTGCAAATCTATTGAAAGCTTAATACGCAGATACTCAGATCAAACAGAAAGTCATATGAACTACGGATATTCGGTCTAGCCAGAATCTCATTTTGAAACAAAAAATTCAGAAATTCCTCCATAAATAGTAACATAGCCGCTGCAGAATGGTGATTTAACTGCTAAGCGGAATAAGGGCTCAATTTGCTTTTTTTTAGAGGAATATACCAAAATGCAACCGTTTCGTTGAGTCCCTGATTGCAAAGAGACCCGTTGCAGGCAAGTTGCACTCCGTGGTGCAGACTGGCTTACACTGAGTGAAAGTTATTTGCAAACGTTCACCAATCTGTCTAAGAACGATGGCAGTCAGTCCGAGTCAGACAATGATTGTCTCGAGACGAGTTGCCTCCCACCAGGGGACCTGTGCAGGTGCCTTGCAGTCAGTAATGGTCACTCGGAGGTTGACGGGTGTTTGCACGTTCAGCTGCATCTACTTCCAATGACTCACCAAATGCAACCAATTACTCTTCCTAGTCGCAAGGGAGTTACTATCCTATTTTTGTTGTGTGTGTGTCTGTGTTTAATTTCACTGTATGTGACTGTAGTGTGACGCTCTTTAACACCGTCATCAGAATCAGTCGCATGCAGTCTGTTGATGTCCCACCTGAGGGTAATGTCTTATGGAAAAATTATGTCTTTAATAGAAAACATAATATCTGTCACATATTTTCCACACGAAAGATTAAATTTTTAGCAATTTTTCATTTAAAGGAGCTGTTCACGAAGCAGAAGTGGTATTAAAAAAAAGTACTTGTTTAAACAAGGAATCAAGTTTCAGGACCGTTTCTATTTACTTATTACTTTGAACTGACTTTTTTCTTGTTTACTAATCAGTAAACTTTGGTTAGATTCACTTTAAACCCTTTTTGAAATCCACTTCACAGAGAGAGGGAGAGAGAGAGAAGCAGTAGTTAGGGAGTCCACAGCTGGCCTGTGAAACTGAGACACTCCCTGATTGGGACGGACAAGTGTGAGAGGCACTTTAATGCAATAATCCCTCCCAGGCCTGTGTGTGTCTGTGCGCGTTTAAATGTTGTCATACAGAAAAGAATAAGTCTCTGTAGTGACATTTTAGGGAGTATCAGTGTAGCGTGGGGAGTGAATTGAAGCTGTCACTCGTCCAGCAGACAGGCCTGATGGAGTAGAGGGATGTTTAGAGGTCTGGGAGTGGGGGTGGGAGGGTCATCTTGTTTTAATTGTCTGAGGAGTCTGGCCAACTCTTTGGGGCTGGAATGTGTGTGACCTCTTCTCTCTCTCCTTCACACTCCCGCGCTCGCGCTCTGTGCGCGTCGCCCTCAGTCGAGCAGCTCGTGGGAAGATTCTCGCTCCGGATTTTTCGAAACCGGGCCAAATATTGCAAGAGCTCGGTCACAGTCTCGGCGCTTCTCTTTATCTCACAGCTCTCCCACTCTGTGTCCCACTCTTTCCGTGGTGTTTTTTTGTGTGACTGACTGACCCCTTTGATTCTCAGCTTTCTGTATGATGCCGTGTTTCTTTGCACATGGATTTAAAATAGTGAAAACTGTCAAAGTTCAACAGTTTGTATGGACTCTGTGTTAAATTTCAGTTTAATATTCTTATTTTTTTTCCCAGGATATCAGTACATATTACTTTAGATATTAAAGCCAATGCTGGGAGACCATTAGCTCAAATTCTCCAGTGTTAGAAAATGCTCTTCAGTTGCCACATAACTGCAAAGATAAACACCTACCCATGAAAGCTAAAGCTTTTCCCTTTTTTTGTATGGTTTAAACAAAAGTGCTAAGAGTGGAGCTCCAGAGTTTTGTATGTGGAACTTTATGTCTGGCAAGGCTAGTTGTTTCCTGATTATTTTTCTGATTCCTCTCATCGAACGCCGAATATTAACAGCCTGAAATGACCGTATTAGGGATATCCCCACTCATCAATGGCACACAGAGCCAAGAATAGAAAAAACTCTGTGAAACACAG
The DNA here is from genome assembly GCF_036321145.2 of Pelmatolapia mariae. Classification (NCBI taxonomy): domain Eukaryota; kingdom Metazoa; phylum Chordata; class Actinopteri; order Cichliformes; family Cichlidae; genus Pelmatolapia; species Pelmatolapia mariae. The sequence continues at coordinate 27,795,795 of NC_086242.1, read as the reverse complement.
TGTCTAAAGCCTGAGTTTTGTATCACAGGGCTCATATCCGGTATAACAGTATACATGTCTGAAGGAAAATAAGAAAATGCTAGATAGGACCTCTTAACCAAACTTTTACTGTGGGTGTGTATGTCTGTCTGAGCTTTCAACACAGGTACTGAAACTGGAGGGGAATTTAGATGCAAGCCCGCTGAGAGTTGGCTGTAGTGTATCGAGCGTGGTAGAGACAGCATCCCAGTCATTCCACTTCAAACAGACCTGGTGGCTAGAATGAAATGGAAACATTTGTTGGGTCACAGCACTGAAAGCTTGTCTTCCCTCCTCACACAATGCCAGATGGCTTCCTGATGTTGTCTGTTTTTTATTAGACCTAAAGTAGATCAGCGTTCACACGAGCCTATGATATTAAACCAGTGTACGTCCCCATACGCCACGCAGACCCGCACACAGATATTTTACACTTAAAATCATGCAGGAATGCACAAGCATGTATATAAAATGTTCCATCGTGGGAATTTGACTACCAGGGCCGTGCCACTAAAAAATATACTGTAATTATGTCAATATTGCACTACACATATGCAAACACATGCATGCTATGTGTAAATGACCACATACATTGTATAAAGAAACGTGTGTCCGAGTACAACAGGGTTCCAGACCAGCACATAATTGGTGAAGAAATGCTGTGCAGAGGTGTTGGTCTGATGGATGAGGAGAGAACTGACATGGCATTCAGAGCGTCTCTCTGTGTACCACAATGAGGCTTTCACTCGACGCTGCTCATATTGAACTTTATCCTTATTAAAACAGCCACGATGGAGAGCTGTGTATTTGCTTTTAGAAGGTGGGACTTTCTAAGGGGGTGCCAACGATCTCTTTTTTTAATTAAGAAAGCCTAGCAATAGGAGTGTGTGTGTGTGTGTGTCAGTGTGACCTGAGGGGAGGCCCTGTCTGTGACCTCCAGTGATAGTGGTGGTTTGTTTTCATTCTAAACTTGCCCTAGAGTTACTGGTTTTGCACCTTATTTGACCTGGGCTTGAACTGGCTTCACCTCTCATTGAACCTTTGCGCCGCACCTTTTTTAAAAAATGTTGATTTTATGGTGACACCTGTCTGATTACTTTTTTACTTGTCCTGTTCCTGTTATTCGTATCTTTAAACTTTCCCTTCCATCAGCTGGTTTCTCCCTACGACTGGGGATGTCATCCCAGGTTAGCAGGTTAGCAGCCAGTGCCATCAAAGTATCTTTTAACCAGCAACATCCATCCATCACTTATCTTGCCAGGAATCTGAGCAGAGAAGCCTCAACTTCTCTCACTCAGGCCACCTCTTCAAGCTGTTCCGGGGGTAGACTGACTGGTAAATTAAACTGCTATTGTGCATTAATAAAATAACAATAATACAGACTAGCATTTCTGGTGCCAACTAGCACAGCCACATTTAAACAGCTAGTCGATTAATTGCCCTCATCCCTAGGTCTGATTTGTTGATTGGAGTGAGAGTGTTGTGTTCAGAGCCAGCCTCTAAAATACAGTCGAGGAATCCGCTTTCTCAACGGCTGTATTTCAGTTTCTTAGGCAGCTCCTTGACAGACGGGCTCACATGTACGTGCGTGCGCGTGCACTCAATCAGATTGAATGATTGCACATTTGTCTTGACAGTCACTATAAAAAGAGCCGCCCACTAAACACTGCAGTCCTCTCATTATACCGTCACAGACCCACAGCAGGCAGACATGCTGTTCTCTGTCTTCTGCCTTCCTCTTTATTTCTGTGATTTCAGCTCTCTCCCTCTCTTGCCTCTTTTTGCTTATCTCTCATTTTTAAAAACAGAGCAAAGAAGAAAGAAAAGAGCAGCAGTTGAGGAAAAATAAAATGGTGTGGGTGGCGTATGGAGCGAGCGGTGGAGACATGCGTCACGGCAAAGGGGAATCCCTAGCGCTTCACTGTGGAGCGGAGGCTCCATGGCTCCAGGGGAATGGCCAGCTCAAGTGTTTGTTTATGTCTGTGGGCCAGAGGGGAGAGACGGTGGCCATGTTCAGCAGCTACATGAAAGGCCCCGAGTGCTCTAATGAGCTGTAATTACCATGCGCGTGTGTTTACAAGATTGCGAGGGAGCGAGGAGGAAAGAGAATGAATAAGCACGTTTCTCCCCGCCTGTGTTTACTCCCCGTCTTCACAAATACGTTCGTTTTTCACAGCGCAATAGCTTGCCTCGTTGCCCTCTAAACCAGCGCAACCTCAAAGTATAGACTTCACAGATTGGTGACTGTCACGGCCTGTCATGCTTGTTTTATTCCTCGAGATTTTAAGCTACAGGCTGGTGTGACATACTGTGAGGTGGGGAGCTTGGTTTCCCATGTGCAGGCCACGTGGCCCGGAGCATTCGAAAATACACAGCATACAGATTTAGAAGTTCTGAGAAGAATAGATGCTAAGAAAGGTGTGTGATTATCTGCTGAGGAGCCTGGCACAAGTCATTTAGAGAACTGAGACTTCACCAAAATAGTCAAACCAAAGGAATTATCAAAAATAGCCAGAAAGCTTTGAAGAGCTGCAAACCTCTCCTTCTTCTCTGCTGGTGCAAAGTCACAGGAGACCTTTTCACTTTCACGTCACACAGTTGATCATTTAGTAAATACAAATTGGGTGACATGGGCTTCTGTAGCGTGGAGCCACGAGTAATGCCCAACTGTGACTATTTACACTACTGCATTTCATAATAATAGAAGGTAAAATAATGCCAGCCTTATCCATTATTATGTGAGATGCGACAGACTTTTATTAACATCTTAGCTGAGCTAATATCCTTGAAATGCTCCCGGCCTGCTGTCCGTCATGTCATAAAGGCTTGCGTGGGCAGACCATGATGAGTATTTTAATGGCCTGGAACTGGAAATATGACTGTTTGTATTTACAGGCCATTTAGAGCTTTCCACTGGCATTCACACTCTCCAACCAGTGAAAACACGAGCCGCTGCACAGCAAACACCAGCCTACGTTTACTGTATGCCTCCGCCACTGAGAGCGCTCTCTGTGTTCTTCACGGCCTGTGTGTGTGTGTATGAGCGCATGGACTCCTGCCGCCCCAAAATAGCATGTGCCCCTAATTACTGCTGCAAACACAGGTGTGGAAAGCAAGGCCTCCCTCCACCCATCCCAACCAGCCATCTAGCACACAACACCCTGTGTGTTCCAGTTTGAGAGGACAGGAAGTCCAGACTCTGTGTGTGTGTGTGTGTGTGTGTGTGTGAGAGAGAGAGAGAGTGTATTTGCATGTGCAAGTGTGTAAATGTGTGTGAAAAGAGAGCGTGCATATTCATGGTTCATCTGTGCATGTGTGTGTTTAAAAGCAAAAGTGTGTGTCTGTGAGTGACTGAATGAGAGAGAGTTTGTGTTTGTATATGAGCGAGTCCAGACCACACCTTTTGAAGTCGGCTGCACATTGCGTTGGGGTTTGGGCACGGACACACAGCCCCTCCATTGGCTGGCTGGAAACCTTATACCCCACATCAATCAGACCTGCCACTTATACATTATTCATAACCCAGACACACAGACTTAAACACACACTCTCATCTTTAAGCTCTGGAGTTTTTGCTCCTTGTATCTCCCATTGGCAGCAGAAGTAAAACAGGGCGGGTTCGTGCTGCCGTTGGGGGGTCTGACTTGATTTAGCCTCAGTAGGTTAGAAACAAAGGTGGAGTTGTGGAGACGTATGGGATTTTCTGTCTATTGCAAGTACACACACAATCATGATGTCGCTAATGAGATTTTAAGTTCTTGGGGAGAAGACGTCAATTAAAATGTATTCACAATCAAGAGACATGAAGAACACGAGACTGTTAGTAAAGCTGTCACAAGAATTCATTAACAACAAAATGCAAAAACGAATTTTGACCGTAAATGATAATTACAGTCTGCAAGCAATACCGTATAATAAATAATATATTTCGCTTTCAAGGTTTTCTCCCTGTGCAGGTCTGGACCACGTCAGGTGTTTTTGCTATTTTTAGATAGGCTGGACTGGCATTTGCATAGTGTTTATCTGCTCTTACTTGCTTCTCAAAGTTCCTTAGTCTACAAACCAGCTTAAGTCCAGAGGTGCACAAGAAAGAAAGAAAGCACAGATGGGCCATATTTAATTCAAGAGTAGGAGTGGAACTTGGACACCCATGTGAACAGGACAACCAAAGAAAGAGGGGACACACCACTGGGGTATCTACTAAAACCTTGTTTCAGCCTCAAGGTCAAAGGTCAGAGGTCACAGTCAAGTTTCCTGGAAATCTTGTGGAGGCAAGGGAAGTGACCTAGTACTTTCAAATGTATACCACTGCTGTATCTACAAGGATGCTGAGGGGTAGCACTGATGGCCATCAGTATGTTTATTGTCTGCCATCACTTGCCAGCATGATTGAATTGCTGTGTAGTTGCAGAGATAGCTCAGATGCACTATAAGTACAAAAACATCTAATGTGTAACCTCTTGGTTATATGAAGTAAGAATTGAACTGAAAACCAGTGTTCACTACCTGCATTAGGTCCCAGTGTTACCATCATCAGTTTGAAGGTAATGTTTCTGCTTTAACTTGGTTTGTCTTATTTTTAATTTAGTTATTACTGGCATTACAGGTGCGTTCAGTTCCATTTTTCTGCTACATAAAGTGGCTCTTTTTGCCATGTTGCCTAATAATTCTTTAAACTGAGATGTGTTGTTCTGTAATTACCTGACATATTTACTGCTGTGTCCGGCTTTAGGGCTTAGCACACATTCAACTCAGATATTTGAAAGCAAGTCCGATTCACTGCCATGTCTGTTTATAGCCTTTGGAAAATGTACGCGCCGTGTATGGAAAGCTATTTATCATTCTTTAGCCCTGTCAGCCTCTCACTCTCTCCCTCTCCTTCAGTCTAAGCTGGTATTGTCTCACTCTCTACGGAGCCTAAAATGAGCAGTTTCCAGTCCGCTGTTTTCTTCTGACGTCCTCATCGCATGTCCTGACATTCTCAGACCACAGAGCAGAGTCTCTGTCCCCTCTGGTTTCATTCACAGACGTCAGTCCAAAGCTGAAGCAACTGAAATCGGGCCTCAGTGAACAAGTTGTTATTGATGTCCTGCTGTGCTCAAAACAACTAGCACTGCCAGTGGAAGACAGAGGCAGTAAAGCAGACGGGAGCTGTGAGAACAAGCTCGGTTTGACATGAGAATTAGCTTTTGTAAACAGTCGTAGCAGTTAGTGTCTGGCTACTGACAACCTGGACTGCTCCATTGTCGTATCTTCTTTGAATTAACGGCGCAGCATTTATAATAGGATTTGAAAACGTTGTGTACAAACTGTTGATGCATGACATCTGTTTGGCAGAGCTTGATGAAGTTGGGCTCATTAAATTTTCAGAGCTTGTATATATTCATATGAGGTCACTGATGAATTATTGATTAGGGGAAAAGTGTGAGGCGGGGGCGTTCGTGTGTTTGTCAAAGAGGAAGGGTGTTTCCCGCTTAAACGGCAGCAGATGCCTGTACGGCCGCTTCGTCTGCCTGCGTCTCCTCTCTCTTTCACTCTCTCCACGTCTTTCTCAGTTTAAGGCTCAGGGCGCTGAAGCCAAATGGAAAGTGACCCCTGGCAGGCTGCGGCATGTTTAACACAGTGGGTCACTGTCGGAGAAACATGCTGGCAGCATTTAACAAAAACGCGCTGGCGAGTTACTCAGACTGCATTTTGGAACGTTTTACCAAGCAGTCGTACGAGCTTTGGCAAAGTCATGCTGAGGTACGCCCAGAGTTTTTAGTGGGGAGGGAAAGCTGGGGGCTTATGGTGCCACAAAAATACAGATTTATTAATTTTTTTTGGACAAACAAGCCTCGACGCCATTTTTAAAAATACACCCTGGACACAGAAACAAAAGGCATTGTTAGTGGAGGGATTTGACTGGCTCTCACAACGGTTACAGGAATGGTTTTACACAGCGTTACAGTAGCCATGGGGCCCCTTCTTGGGATGGGGAATATTGTGTATGTATGTGTGTGTGTGGGCTAGGGCAGGATATGAGGAAACCTCTGGGCAGCTCAGTAGATATTTGTTCGCATTAGCTTGGAACGTTTAGTTTAAACAGACACTGAGCTGGGTTCAGGTTCAGTTCGGACTGTGTGCACAAGTCTGTACATTTTGTTTATCCAAACTTTGGGTCGTTTTATCTTGAATTTAAGTAAAAACGGATTAAACGGTAGTCCTAAGTTAACTCTGTATGTACACTGTTGTCTGTAATGAACTTTCTGTGAGACCACCAGTGGTTTCAGACTGAACCAGATCCTCTTGACGCTGTTTTATTCCCAACCCGCCCACTCCACTCCTTCCTCTGGGCAGGGCATGGCTGAAGATTACTGCGGCTAACACACACACTCACAGGAAGCCAATAAGGCTCCAAAGATCCACAGATGGTTCTATGTTTGACTGTTAGTGTGTTCAGATGGGTCAAGTATGAGAACCAGGTTGTTGTATATTTACTCACAGGGGAGAGACTTCAAGACTTGCCCATTGTTCATATTACTAGGCATTACTCTGAGATATAAAGAGATTATGTCTGATTAAATAGAGATTATGGATACATTTCTGGAATATTGTGTTTCATGTTGCTCACCATGAGCAGGCTAGAGTACATGAACATGTTATCCATCTTGTTCTCGTCTATTTTCCTACCTTCCTCAGTTGTGAAAGGGGTTTTGGCTTGGTTTATAGTCAGTGGTGATTAGGTAGTACAATGCCCCTCTCATGTGGTTAAACAAACTTAATGTGGCTGCTTGCAGTTGGCAGAGCTGTGACTCTGACAAAGCAGCAAAATACAAGTGTGAATGTTAGCCATTGACAGACTGGCGACCTGTCCAAGGTGTATCCTACTTTTCGCACTGTGGTAGCTTGGATAGGCTCCAGCCTCATTAAGGATAAGTGTAAGAGGATGGATGGATGTTTATACACCACTCTGCACCACAGCGTGTCTTTGTCTTTCACCTTCCCTTTACCTCCAAGAAATCGCAACAGATGGCTGCCCCTCCCCGAGCCTGGTTATGCCTGGTTATGCCGTAGACACTTGTCTACACCTGCTTATCTTTAGATTGACTTGTTATTCAGACAGTCATAATGACATTAGATTAGAGGCACAGTTCTACTTTGATAGGACACAGACAGTGACGATTCTTATACTTATGGTCAGTTTAAACTGTAAAAGCACCAGGAGAAAATACATAATCCACATAGAACGACCCCAACTAAGCTGGATTGAACAGAGAGCTTGTTGGCGGTTGAGTTTGCTACACTAATTGCTGCCATTCATTTATTTTAAAATAAACGACTATGTATATGTTCTCAATATTAAACTTTGAAGGGAAAAAATTCTGTGAAAGAAAAGTTTTTATCTGTAATAATTGGGGTAAAATGCTCCCATCTAAAGTCATTCACTAAAAACACAAAAGAGAGAAATACATTTTTGTGGGGTTATTTTTTCCTGTTTTGGCAAGGGAAAAGAGAAGCTAATTAGGATCATTAGGCTGAAATTAATGATTCATTTTCAAGTGCAATATATATGATTCTTTTTGGACTTTTTAGTCCATCTTTATTTCCTTCCAACTCACCCTTCTTGATTGGCTCCATTGCCACATGTTGGAAATTAAAATTTCTTAGTTGCATGAGTTTCAGTACTTGATTTAATTTTTTTTATAAGTTATACAACAGTGAGTTTTAAAAAGTACTGCCAGTTCTAGTGAGGTCTATGTCTGAATAACACTTTGACATCCATTGTTAAGGATTTTCAAACCATCATCAGTCCAAAGATATTCCACAACCACTGAAACTCAAAGTAACTTAAAGGGATGAAGTATAGGGGCTGCTCAGCAAAGAGCCAGTTGGGAATCAAACCAAGACAGAACTGTTATTTTGTGAAGTACTGAGTGTTTGCTCTCGCCATCTTGGTGTTTCAAAAAAAGGATATCATTGGTGAGGTAGCGATCTGCCTGTGAAGCACAGGGACGCTGCAAACTCAAATGGTGCAGAAATCACAAAGTTGGGCCACTTTAAAGCATGCGCTGTTTGATCGTCCTATTTGACTCTAACTGGGACCATAAATTACAAAATGAACTTTGTTAGATTCAGTAAGACTTGAAACTAACAACTCAGCCCATAAAGCCACCAAGAAAGTGTTTATTGATATCATAAAGTATGTGAGCAGAACATGTCCCCACAGACTTGGGTTCTCTTTTTATTACCAGAGGAGTCACCCCCCTGCTGGCCATTCTAAACAATGCAGGCCTAAAGCATTTCCAAGTTGGCTTCAGTTTTCAAACCCATAGCCATCGTTTATACTGCCCTAATCTACTCTACCTTATCACGGCACTGGAGTAGACTTCGCACAGACATACAGAGGTAATCAAGATTGGTGAGTTGGAAGGAAATAAAGATGGACTAAAGAGTCCAAATCACATATATTGCACTAGAAAATGAATCATTAATTGCAGCCTAATGATCCTAATTAGCTTCTCTTTTCCCTTGCCATCTGTGAAAAATGTGTAAACTCTGTGTTTTTGCTCCACATATTCTTTAATGGCACTTGCTGACTGCTGGTGTGTTTCACAGATGCATGATGGGCTTCCTCTATTTAGTCCCATTCACCTGCTCTCGCTCAACTATTAGCATGCTATGCTCTGAAATAAATGTTGAGAATTTGCTCAATGATGTGACCTCGCCGCATTCTCCGCTGACCCCATCCATCTTCATTAGACTTCAATTATTGGCTATAATTGTAATTGCCATGCTTCTCAGTCTGCATGAGAAATCTTGGCATGTTGACCACGTCCCGGCTAGGACTATAACTCATCACCGTGGCCTCCTCACCTGGGTCCTGCCAGCCCATCCTGAAACCACCAAGGCCAGAGTGGAAAGGTTAAAGGGTGGCGGGCAGTGAGGGATGGAAGGAGAGGTCGCAGCTCTGGTGAGAAGCACTGCCAGAGTCATCTCCCAAAATGCCTAACTGGAGTCAGCCACGCTGAGAATCATGGGAAAGCAATGGTAGACAATAAATCACAGCCAATGAGGTGGAACTAGCCTGCTTGAGACCGAGTTGACAGAGATTATTGATGTGTGTATGAGCGGGAGTGTGGATGCTTGCGGTGAAGCTATGTGATTCTGTCTGTGTGCAAGCTGTTTTTGTCACTGACATCACGCTGACTGAAACGTGTGCTGCCATTTAGCCTTTCACTTTTTGAATTGCTCACTTTACCATGTGACAAACAGTGACATCATTCATAATCCCGCTGTCTGTTAGCATTCCTCTGCTCAGCTCATTTTACAGTACAGACAGTCAGAGCAAAATATCAAATGTTTTGCAGCATGGTGCATGGTTATAATAGTCTTTCTACTGTAAGGGTTTCAGTACATGTGAAGACTTTTATGCTTAAAGTAAATGAAAACTTATCAAACAAAAGTAAAATCTTGAGTCACCCTTTTTCTCTTCATATTTTAAAAGCCAACACTGGGCATTTCCAAAGAGCTTTAAATAAGGTATCTACAGTACACCAGGTGTTACCAAATCTGAAAAAGCCCAACTCTGATCAACATGCAAAACTAAGATTATGTAGTTCCCTTTTGTGGTTTCATTGCCCTGTTGATTGTCCATAGACTGCTTTTCGGACAACCACCTCTTCACCTCAAACAGATTTTTTTTTTTTTTTATTTATTCAAAATTAGTCTTTCTGCTCAACTGCAGTACCTTCAGGTCTCACCAGGAGGGTGAGACACACATTTCACTCAATTTTTCTATTTATTAGAAACATCTAAGTAAAATGCATCCAGTGAAGTATAAAAACCCAGTAGTAAATCCTACAGTATGTTTATGACAGTTTTCAGCTTTTGTTGGAACTGTATTAAAACTTGATTCAGCCGTAGCAGTGCTGTGTAACTGTACTGTATTATAGAGTGTTATTATCGCCTTCATTTTTATAAGTGATGGTTTTAGAGTCGCGTCACAGTATAAGACTGCATTAGCTTCATTTGTGTTTCCTTTACTGTTGACCTATTGATGAAATAAGCTGATTTCTAATGAATCCACCAAGCACTCACAGTTAAATTCCGTTCTCCTACATTACACATTTTATTCATCTTTGTATAGTTTTGTATGAAATGTAGGAGATTCATTCGTGAATGCTGATGGTCACTTTTTCTTTTTCTGTCAACCTGTCTCCTGCTGTCCGTCCTCCCTACGTCTCCTGTCCATCATCAGGTAAGATGTGACTTTCCATTATTTAAGTGCGATGTGGGCGTTGAGAGTTGACCTTCTGACCTCCTCCCTACACACTATCCAACCTGTTGCTTCTTTTTTGTTTGTGAAACATGAGTATCTTCTATTTAAATACAGACTCGGAAGGACTTCTTCGCACTGAACTGCAATAGTCTTTTACTGACACACAGGCTGTTTAGGTGAAGACAGGTGTGTATGCGTGTGTGAGGAAAAGAGGGAGGCACACGCAGCCTTTGTCACTGACCTCGTGCACAATAAAAATACTCGTCACTGCGTTTGTGCCTGTTGCAGTGTAGAGCAGTGATGAGTGGCGTGTTAGAAGCCTCCAGCAGAATCCTAGAGTGCTGAAAGCAGAGCAGTGAATTGTGACGGGTTTGCACCCTATCTTTTACTAGGAGTCTTGTGTCTGTCTGTCCAAGTATTAGCACCTCTCTGTCTACTCTGCTACACTCCACTTTGCTGATGACAAGCTGCCTGCAGCAGAACATGTCGACACACACATTCAACAATTACCTGAGAGCGCACAAACAGCCCTGATGGTCCTTTTTTAGGACTTCACATACCCAGCAGACACTTATCTACTTGTTTTTTATATTCAGGCCACTCCTCAGGAAAGTGGAAAGAAATTCTATAATACTAACAATAGTAATAATAGCCTACCTAATGTTGACAAATCATTATTAAATTAATGTAACATACTGTAAAAAAAAAAGCCTTGAGCCACACCCTATTTTATATTTTGCTGGGAAAATGTGAATATTAAAGACCTTAAAAGTCGATGATTCATATGACCAGCTTTATTCTTCAACGCAGCCTGATCTCTCTTAGGAAAGCTTTCTTGGAATTTCCTTAAGCAGTCTTCAGGAGTAGTTCTCCAGGTTCTTGAAGGATATTCAAGCCTCTTCTTTGGATGCTGGCTGCTTTTTGATCTGTTTTCTGTCAGGATGATCCCACACTTGAATTTGGATTCATCACTCCACAAAGCCCTGCTGCCATTGATTTTCAGTCCAGTTCTTTTACTATTTGGCATACCTCAGCTTTTTTCCCCATTTCCTTCTTTAACCCCTTAACACCTAGTGTATCATACTTGATTAATAAGTTTTTGAGACTTCTGCGTCATCGCTGTGAATTTTTTGTCCCTGACAAACCTAAAGAAATTGCGCAATATATGTTTAGGCATTAAACTGAAGAAAAATGTGGGATCAGTCAAATTAAAACTCATGTGTATGCAAATTAATATTTAGGTTTTTTTTAAAAAATTGTCAGAAGGTTCAGTAAACACTCCATTTACAAAAATAAAAATAAATCTTGCAATTATATCACGGTTTAGGCTTAAAAGAGTTAAGAATGTCTCCTTAACACCCACTGACACCATTTCGGATGAATCATCAGTCAACAGTAGGTGGATCAACTGAAGGCCCAAATGCATTTCTGAGGACTTGTTTCAGGTCTTTGCTGGAATTTTTTAACTTATTTCTTAAGGACATGACTTTCAGATACTGCTCATCTCCTGTAATTTCTTCCTGCTGCTTCGCTTGGTCCAGTTTCCTCAAACTTTTTATGGGTCACTGCACATTATGCTGAGATATGGCAAATTTGGGGTTAATGTCTATTTGGAAATCACAATGCAAATACATTCAACTAAAGGAATAGAAAGAAATGATATGCTTTTTTGTAACAGGCTTCCAAAATGCAAAATGCCCGAAAATACAACATAAAATTTATTCATTGTCTTTCACATGTAGACAGGTCCTCCCTTCAGTTAGCTGCCTTTTTTATGCTTTAATGATTTATAGGTCAGTGTTAATTGGCTTAACAAACAAATGAAGATGTTTTATTCCTAGAATGGGATAATTGATGCTTCATCTGGAAGACCTCACTTTTTTTTTCTTTTTTTTTCTTTTTGTCTCCTGTTATGATTTGTTTGAGGTTGACCAATAGAAACACAGACAGCTCCACCATTCATTGAAAGTAGATTGAGTAGATAGTGTGATGCTGTCTTATCCTAGGATTGCTTCTTCCCAATTACTTTGTACATGTGAAAGATGCCAAGTAAGCCTGTCATTGGTCTCAATCACAGACAAGCGAGATTTCATTAGTTAATATTTGCTTAATCTACAATGATGAATATAACAGACAAAAATGTAGTTATAGTGATTACGCCCTATCTGTGATATCTGTCATGTGGCACATTTTCATTCTCTTGTTATTTGTTGAAGACTATGAGGACTAACTATATAGACAGTGTATTTTACAGTGAATTTTACTGCGTAACCGGATCTTTGTGGTTTTTGGTCTCACGTATGACACACTCATGAAGTGTGTCCGATGTGTTTGTTGCTCCCATGTGAATCCACAGATCCAGATCCGTGCTAGCATGCACGTGTAGCAGAAGCCACCATTTGTCATCTCTGTTATTCGCTGTAAAAGCATTTGATGATGGTGTACATTGTGTTACACATAACCTCTCCTCCTCCCCCTCCTGTCTTTACTGTCTCTTCAACTGCTCTGCAGTCTTCTGTCTGACCTCCTGTCTGAGGTGAAGACGTGTCGATAGCCTGAGAGGCCACCATGGCTACCATTTGGTGTTGCATGTGCTGACTTTATCCTCAGCGTGAAATCCTGGCTCCAGCAGGAGCGTTAGTTGCTGTGACACCCCACCCCATCAAACTCCAAGGTTAAAGGTCACACTCACATTTTTAAAGGGACAGTGGTCTGTTTGGGTGACTCCTCGTTTCACAGAGGAGGCCGGCTAAGCGTGAGTTTATGTTAAAAAAGTCTATGTTAAAAAAGATTAAGAAAAGATAATTCACATTAGTCAGTACCTCAAATAGGTTTGTACTTTATACAGTTCTATGTCCAAAATAGTGATCATAGTGTTGTGACTGCTAACTGTTTACAAAATGAAACTTGCAATTTAACACACTAGGTTCCCTGTAGCATCATTTGTAGGTACAATTGGTTGCAAAAAGGCATACAGTGATGTGCCGCATTGAGATTGGTTCACGTGCTAGCAAATTGTTGAGGTCACCCACAGATTGTTTGAAAGTCTAACACAAAGCAAGAAATGGAAACATTTCCCATTTGCCTTCAAAGTAAAAGTTATGCTTTGTGAAATGTATTGTTTAACTAGTAAGACAAAGCTAAAAAGCAATGGAGAGGTTTTTGGTGCACCGCTCTCTGTGTGATTGAGAGCTTTGGACAACCAGTCAGGTAATGCACATTTTTTCCCCTCGTAATTGGTGGTTGTCAGGTGTGGGGCTCTGTGTTAACCTTGAACTAGATTAGCGACGTATACTCTGCCCTATGACAGCCATGACATGATCTGGAGGGCTAGAGCCTATGCATCTTTCTTCTTCTCCAAAGTGCAAGAGGATCGATGGATGGAAAGTTGTAAGGGTAATGCACTGAGATACTGACCAAAAATCAGTATGAGTTGATATCAGCCTTTTTGCCTGATATCAGTATATCTGAAAATGGTCTCGTTGAGATTAAAAATCTCATTTCCAAGAGAGACCTGGCATCATGGCAGCAAGAGTCAAACACATGCAAAGAAGAGTTTCTTTAATGTCTGACATTCTCTGCTTACTTTTAATTTTTTATGAGTGACTCAGTGTAGGTAGATCTTAAGTTCATTCATTCCAGGTTTATGTGTTTTGTTTGTCTTTTAGAGTGACACAGAATTCATTCTTTGATGTTTAACAAAAACCCTACATTCAAAACGTAATAACTTGCAACTGCACCATGTCTTTACAATGTGCTTCAAAAGCTTGTGTCAGGCTTAAAAAAAAGAAGTCATTTATCTTCCAGCTAATATACCTTATCCTCCCACTAACTGATCAGCTGCCAGCATACTGTAAATTCCCATAGTCAGTCTCCCATATCAAATGGTTAGACCGGTTTCATTAACTTTGCATATGAAGTACTGCTTGGCAACTCCCTGTGAAAGGGCCAGATGGAAAGAGGAGTTCCACACACATCTAAGAGTGGCTGTGAGAGAATGAGACCATTTGTAAAAGTAATTTTTTCACAGCCGGAGAGGGACAGGTGTGCGTGTGTCTGTCAGTGTGTGTGAGTGATGTTACCAGCAAGACTTCTGGCTCGGGGTTGAAGTCATAAATCAGTGCTGGTAATCAGCATAGCAGTGAAGTTTGTGCCAGGGTCGTGGAGCTGGTATCCACCTTTTAAGAATAATGTTTCTCAGGACTGTCCACTGACTAACCTTTCTACATTCCCACACACAAAACACACTCAGCAGGAGATGAAGGGTCATGGAATCTGATGCAACATGTTAAAAAAGATCGGGTCGAAGAAGAGTTTCTTCAACAGGTGGGAGAAAAAAGAAATCCTAGTCATCTTAAAGCCACTTGTTAGCAAGTAAAATGAATAAGGTTGAAGATCCAGAAAGGGAAATTGCATGGAATGAACTTTAACTAATTGTAGAATATCAGCTTCAGTACGCTTTATGGATCTGACAGCGGAGGTGTAATTCATTGCAGTGATGGCAGCAGCCCACTGAGCACTGATTTGTGCTCGTCTGGGCAGATCAAGTTTCGAGGGATGCTAACAGCTCCTCTAAATCATCTGCTGCCCTCCTCTTTAAATAAAACAACATACCATTCTCTCTTTTCCCAATTTGTCTCTGGCTTATTCTCTGATCTCTCTTCTTCAGCCTGTCCTTTTTATTGTCTGCATATCCATATGGACTGTTTCGCCTGCTGCTTTCTCTCTATCCTGTCTGTCAGTGCACCCTCCTCTCCAGCTTTTCTGTCAGTGTCGGGGCCCCACACTCACTGACAGACAGAGAGCCCATGACAGCAGCTCTGTCACAGGGCCCAGTGGCTCACAGTGGCCCCTTCTCCCACACCGATGAGCTGATAAACAACTTAATGAGATTCCTTGCACACTCATCCACTGAGTTCTGAGGGTCTGCTTCAAGGTCCTCCTTCAGCATGCTTAAGTAGTCCTCGGTGATGCATATGTTTTTATTTATTTATATTTTGTCTGTTATGTTCATGTTTATTTGCTTATTATTTACTTTGAGTCAGTTTTCTCTTTTGGTTTGTTCCAGCACAGCAGAGACTCTTAACACAAAGATAAATTAATGACAACATGTCAAACACTATTGTTGCCTCAGATAACCTAGCATTTTGCTAGAGCTAAGGCTACCAAACAAGTAAGCCAAGGTTAGCTAATGAGCTAAGTTGTGTATCAAGCAATTTGCTGATTAGCTTAGTAAAGCTAGTGTAAACTAACATTAGCCAGAGAAAAGAAGGTTTATCTAACGAGCTTGTGTGGCCAAGGAAAAATTTGTCCACTGGAGGAAACATCAGGAATTCAATTTGTGGAAGGATCATCTGGCTGTAAGTTTTAAACTCTGATACAGAGCTGCCTTTCTTAACGCTAATATTAGCTAATGCTAGCATGCCTGCTAGCATAACTTTATTATTGTTATACTGATGTGCAGGTATAAAGTAAATATTTTGTTCTCTCAGTTGTGTAACATACATGACATATATTTTATGGAATAGTGCAACATAACTGTGCAGGATAGTCTCATTTGTGTCTCATCAACCTTTTTTTAGTTCAGTGCATGCTATATTCTCAAACACCAGCTAACATCTGTTATTAGTAAAAATGTTGTTCTGAGATCACTAACCACATAATGTTAACTTGTCTGACATTTTGGATGTATGACAATTATGTTGCCCATGTAGGATTCAGTGAATCGAGCCCCAGTGGCAACCGCTGGTCGTGAGTGGGAAATGTGTATTCTCCAACTGACTGGCATAACCTCCTTGTGATTTCTTTATCACTAGCCTATTACTTCTAATAAAAGTAACTAAGTAAGTAGCTAACTACTCTCCAAAATGTAGTGAAGCTGTGAAAAGTGTGACACAAACAAGAAAAGGAGACGATTTGCTTTCAAAGTAAAAGTTGCACATCTTACTTCAAAAGAAACAAGGTAGCGGCCTAAAGGCTAAAATTGAGGCACTAAACTG
The DNA here is from genome assembly GCF_036321145.2 of Pelmatolapia mariae. NCBI lineage: Eukaryota > Metazoa > Chordata > Actinopteri > Cichliformes > Cichlidae > Pelmatolapia > Pelmatolapia mariae. The sequence goes on along the minus strand of NC_086242.1, from coordinate 27,779,517 downwards.
TACTTAAGTTCAAATTCTGAAAGAGAAACACACCAGGAATTGCTGTAAAGGTCACTTCTGAATCCTAAAATCCTAAATAAAATAAATCCTTCTTCTCGCACTCCATTTTTGCCTTCTACCTGTTTTTTTGTTTATTTGAAAAACTTTGTTTATCAACATTTCCTATTCACAGTCATGGATTTAGTGCTGCCATGCTCAATTTGACCAATAGCTGCGTGCCCATCAGCTCAGAAACCTTCACTTATGTCACAGCTACACCGGTGTAGTGCACTGGTGAACTGGCTCCTCCTGAAACATGGGCCTGGGAAAAGAAAGGGCCTGCTGTGTGAGCAGGAAGCTCCAAGGACGTGGAACAGAGGAAAGGGGAGGGAAGAAGAGAGCGACCTGGGTGTTCCATGATAGTGGACCTCTTGGCTGTTATGCTTTCTAATTCCCTTCAGCTCAGAACAGCAGGGAGACTGAGAGAAAAGAAGGAGGGGAAGGGGGTGGAGGATGATGAGAGTGAAGGAATCATGTTTTCACACCAAAGGGGAGCAGGCGGGTGGGCTGAAGGAGAGTGGATATCAGTGTAGGCCAAAGGTTTTACTTCTGTTCCAAGCCTGAGGGCCCTGAAGTAAGTGGTGTCCAAAGTTAAGGCCAACATATTGTAGGAAATTAATCCTCAGCAATTTTAGTTTATAGTGACTTTCCTCTTAATTTCATTGACTGAGTGTTCATCAAGTCGAGAACAATCAGTGGTTTCCCTCATTGCGTATGTCGGTGTCACATAAACTGTTTCATTTGTCCAAGTTAACAAGAGTCTGTTGAGAGACTAAACGCTGTTAAATATATGTCAGCTGTTATTCACATTATGACATCAGTGCTTTTTGTTTTGAAGATAACATTGTGAAGAATAAGATGCTTGAAAAACTGTAATATAGTCATATTCAGTACAAAAGATGGATGTATTTTCCTAGTTGGAAAAAAGGAAGCTAATGCGGAAGTTCCTTAAACCTGCCTTGTATCTGAAGGCCACCAGATAGTGAAAGTTGTGGTTGCAAACAGATTTCTGATCTCATAGAAATTATTGGGAATGTCTTTCTGAATTAACCTGATTAGTTTCCTACTCATTTCGGGTCATGTTTAGTAAAAACTTGAATCTGTTTTGTAAATCTTGCTCATCTCGGTTTCAAAGAGGAGTATTTGCTGCTCATTCATTGGCGAAGGACTTGACAAGTTCTTAGCCAGTGAGCAAGCTGTTTCACAGTCTGACCCACTCTTCTTCATCACATTTTGATTTTTTTGCAACTAAGATGGTGGTGCAAATGCTTAACAGCTAACTTCAGTAACCCTACAAATGTCACTGCTGTTTAGTTTCATGTCTTCATTTATGTTGGAAGTGGTAGCAGAGCTGTACATCTTAATTTGTTTCAGAAATCTCTCAGTCAGAACATGGTATATTATATTTAAATGGAATATAGCGAGCTAACTCCCTGCTAACTTCTAACTGTTAAATTTCATAAATTCTGTTTTCATGGATGCCTGGATGTTAAACTTAATTGTTACACCTGGTAGAGCAGCCACACTGCAGTTTGTCCGATTTCTCTCACTGTTTATTTTTACTGTCACTCAGTGTAAACTTTTGCTTTCACCGGCTCTTTGGTTTGGTTTAGGCACTAAAAAATACTTTTAGAAAAAGAAAATACTTTCAGGATTTAGGAAAAGTATGACCCTGCACATTTAAAATATACTTTCAAGGGTACTTAGTTCATTATAATATGACTAGTTTGGGAATAGTTTTTTAGTGGGGGCCAGTATCACCGCTGTGTGCACGAGGCACCTTGTGACTGTCTCTGAAATGCCAACATGCTATATAAAATGTATGTATGAAAATTAAAACTTGTAGTAAATGATATAGAATAAAATCCATTCATGACATTTTGGTTTACATAAGCTAATAGGATAAAAAAGATGAATCATAATAGGACGTTAATATTAATTTAGCATTTACTTTGAATTTATAGTTTATGAATGACTTTTTGTTTGTTTTTATAAAGTGTTATCTCTGTGTCTTTGGTCTCAAGAATGCAGCCCGATCTCAGAGTGCTCGGCCTGTCTGCGCATTAATCATACCTCCTGCATGCTGGCTTGAATAGTAAACTGGACACTAATTGTATGCATGTATGTATTTCTTGTATCCTGCAAGTTTGGAATATTCTGTAAAAGAGTTTGCTTGCATTGTTTGTTTTTCAGCCTTGTTGTTAAGCAAATGAGCCGCACATGTGTGGAATGTGTCCACATGCGTAGAGTATCCATAGAAGCGTGTGCAAGTTCACAGCTGTTCATGGATGTGGAAACCATGAATTGGCCTTTAGTTTCAAAGCCCTGGGAAAATGTTGGCGTTGCTAAGCAAAAGTCACAAGCAACACATAGAGAGTTGCTATACTCAGTAGAAAGTGCTGGGATGAATTCTCAGTTTTAGTAAATGCAAAGTACAAGTTATGATAATTCAGAGTTGCATTGCCAGTAAACCGTCAAATCCTGCAGGATTACAAATTCCTTGTCTTTATTGTAGAAAATTGATGAATGTCAATACAAAAAAACAGTTTGCCTTGCTAATTTGAGTTGTAATTTGTGCCGGAAAAAGTAAATAAATTGAGGAAAAATGCTTCATTCGAATCTGATGATGGATGGTCTTGGCATAACAAATTCTAAACTTTGGACATTTCGAGCTCAAACGTAAGAGTTGTGTGAACTTTCGCTGGCTTCCTAGTGAAACAGGATTAATCATCCCGTTGCATAATAAAATAATACCCTCTCAGTCATGGCGCGATTTGTTTGCTATTTCCCAACAGCTTTTGAATGACTGTTTCTGATGTTGAAACGTGATGATGACAGCTGCATTTCCAAATGTTTAAAATCGTGCTAATGAGAAAAATGGGCAGAAACTGGATCAGAGGGCAAACAGTTTGAATCTTTTTAATTCCGTACTGCATAATTCTGTCGTCAAACTTTCAGCACCAACTGGCACCAGCTTGCTCTGATCATTCCCGAGACCAGAATGACAGCTATAATCACAGAAAATTAATGAGGCTGTGAGGTCCATAATTTAATACATATACAGTAAAAGATACATTCTCTCACAGCTCCTCGTGTCTGGATTCAATATACTGTCATTTAACTGTGGGTCTGGAACAGATTCACATGAAGGGTTCAGGTCCTCCCCTCCACTCCCCCTTCCCAGCCTTCTCTTGTCCTACTGGGTGTGGCGCTGCACCCTCACCCTGACCTTTACCCCCCTCCCCGACTCTATCGCCCCAATGGCCACTGAAACCCCGTGACACAACCTCCAAACAGGCCATCATCTGGTTCTGCTTGCCTATCCCGCAACCTCCCTAAGGCCACAGGAAATAGCTGGAGCGATTGTGGGCCCGCTTCCCCAGGGGTGGAATTAACAGGTGCACCAGTGTTTGTTTCAACTTCTGCCCATTACCACTGGATAATGGTAATAATAAACATGCCAAGGCCAGGTGGGGTGTTGGCTGTGGCTGAGGCTGTCTCCTTATTCCCGGGGGTTTCTGCTCTTCTTCAATGTGTTTCTGTCATGTCTTTAAAGAGTTAGCACAAAGAGAGACTCTTGTCAACTAAACAGTACTAAATACTCTAGAGTTCTGATTCTTTGGACTTTCTGATGAAAAGAATGGGCCCTATGGAGCTCTAATCCCAACATGTAATTTATTTAATTTAATGGCTGAACATTATTATTTTTTTCATTTGGAAATGTTCTTTATGTTTTGATTGATGGGAAAGTAGATATCTATTTGTTTTAATGGATAAAAGTGAATCTGGCTTTACCTTAGGCTACGTATTGTTTTTTTCGTTTAAGTGATCTTTTTCATAAAACGTGTTGCATGAGGTTCCACTGGGTGGCAAACTTCAGTGATGTAAAATGATACCTGCGTTGGCACCCAAGACCTGTTGATGTTCTCCGACCCCTCTCTCTTTACTAATTGGTGGCTATTTTCCCCAGCTGCTATTATAGCAGGTAGATCTGCCATCTTGTTCTCATATTACCCAGGATCCCCCCTCTTAAGTGAGCCATCAGATTGGGTAATAGGAGGAGAGAGGCAGTTTAATGGCATACAAGGTCGTATTGGAGGGTCGAAGGTGGAGGAGGGGGTCAAATGTTGCCATAATCCCAGGCTCCAGGTTCAGCCTATAAATAAAGCTCAGCAGCTGAGGAGGAGGAGGGGATAATTGATTCGGTGGGAGGGGGGCATATTTCACCTGAGAAGGAAGCCGAACTGACAGCCATCCTGGTTTGTAACCATCGTTGGATTAGCACCTGTGGCGTGGGAGCCGGTGGGCTGGATATAATATAGACAATTTTCAGAGATTAATGAAGTTGGGCGGTAAAAAACGATTCCCGCAAGAGTTGCAACAGAGGATTCTGTCTCTCTGTCTTAACTGTGTAATTTTTTGGTTTAATGCAGACCTTCAAACTCGAGCCCCAGGTGCTGATTGTTTGCAGAAGGCAGAAGTAGACTTTATTGGTAACGCTCCATTTCTTTTTACGTCAGCTAATATCTTTTCTGCTCCTGGTAACATGAAACTCCATCTCGCTGGAGTCTTGCTGGGAAAAATGGACAGATGAAAAATTTTTTTTTTAAGCAATACAAAAAGAAGGTTTAGGTCTACTGAAAGCCACAGTATGAAAGGAGGAAAGGCGAGCTACTGAGCCAAACACAAACTGTAGAAAAGGAAAAAGATATTTGATTTGAACTTTGTGCACACCCAGTCCAGCCATGTTTTGCAACCAGCCCAGCCCTTATGGACTGACATGTGTGTAACTGGACAGTTTATGTATCATTGGTTTTATTGCCTTGCACAACATTCATCGCAAAACACGATGCAATCTCATCACTCGCTCTCAGACAACAAATGACGTACTGATAAGACCTACATTCTTTTCATTGATAAACATGTTTTGATTGGCAGAACAATTTCACAGACAGACTGAAACCTGCAGGATATCAGGAGCAAGCAAGTGAGTGACTGTTTCCTGTATAGACAGGAAGTGAGGGCTTTTATGGGGGCAGTGCATTGATTTCCTTACATACCAGGTCTGGGAGTGCAGAGAAAGGAGCCACTTCCTCTTGAGAAGAATGCAATGCCAGCTATCTAACTCTGAACAATCTTACTCTGTTAGTGTGAGAGGTTATAAACAAAACAATCTCTGGACGGTTGCCTTCTGAGCTGCTTTTATTTTTTATCAACCTGCACCTTGAGATAGCAGACAGGCCATTGGGTGAATTGAGTATGAGGTGCTGTGGCTACACTTTGTTTTTATGTCATCTGTTTTACTACATTTACGATAATCAATTGAATGCTTTATTGAAAAAAAGTGTGCAACTGCAGCTAGTAGATGATCAAAGTGGCCTATTATAGTCTAAATTGTACAAGGAGATGTGACTTGAGACCTTTTTTTGCATTAATTTTGACCCACATGTATTGTTTATCATATTTCTTGCGGTTAAATCAAACTTTAGGGAAATACAGGCTTTTCTCAGCCCATCTTTCCTCATTTGCTCGTCCATATAGTGCTTAAGTGCATTAACCTGTTCATAATTGAAAACCTTGAAACCATGAAAACCTTTAGCTCCTCTCTTATATAATAAATGAAACTTACTCATTCCTAACTGAGGAGGCAGTGTCCATCGGTCAGATCTGCTCCACATTTCAAAATCAGCTCCTTTCTAAGCCAACATTCAGTATCACACTAACTAAATATACAAGGTCTGTTCCAAAAGTTTCATGAATGGGCCTTTAAAAATTAAAAGCATTACCTGATAAAAAGTTGAACCTTCCTTAATGTCTTCTTGTACTTTTGACTCTGTGATGTGTGATGGATCTCCTCCACTGTCAAAATGGTGATCCTTTGTGTTATTTTTCCATTTGGCAGTGGCAGCAAGCCAAATCTGGAAAGCAGTTTAAAATTAAGTGTTTAGAACAGGACTCCAATGGAACAATCTAAAAGTAACGCATTCGCCCCCAAAATCCCATTAACGCTCTTCAAGTTGATCCATTCGGTTTCAGCCAAAAATAGCAGCAGTTTTTCTTGTTTGTGCGTTTTAAATATTTTTTTTAATTTGCATTTTTTTCTGTTGTGTCTCTGTTCCCAGAACATTTTAATTAACACTTTTTACAGTCCAGAGCTCTTAAATAGTAAAAGTCATGTAAGCCATGTCAGCAGGGGTTCAGCATGCATGATTGTTACAAAGTACTTTTAGATTTTGAACAATTCCCAGAAGTGCATTACATTAGCAACTGCTGGCTGGCTGTGATCATACTTCAGAATTTCTACTAGTCATGTGAACACAAATGGGAACCAAGACTTGAAAGGTATGTAATCTCCTGTCCTGTAATGTCCTCACGAGTGCCCTTGTTTTAGAATGTGCTAGATGCTTGAAACTGTTGAGTGGTGGTTCATAGCCTGAAAAAGCCCGAGTGCACTTAGTTACAGTTGGAGACAAAGAAATCAGAGTAGCATTCCTCTACATCAGTACATTGTGTACTAAGTTTGTTCCCTTAGGGCCTCTTCCATTCGTCCTTTCCTCCTTTTTGCCCCTCCCTGCTCTCTTTACCTCATAGCCTTCTCTCAACTCCCTTGTACCCTTGTATCTCCAGCATTTCTTAACACCTCACATTTTCTCCTCCCTCCTTTCTTCCTTTCCATCCTACTCTCTCTCACCACCTTATCTGCCTACATCTTTGTCTCTCCACCCACGGTTCAGGGCTCGAACCCATGTCCTCCTCCTACTCCTGTTCCCTGACAGCTTCTCTGTGTTAGCCGGTGGTCTCTTGGAAGGTCCCCGAAGAATTGATACATACTCCTCCTTAACATTCAGCGTGCTGGAATAGATGTCTGACGCAGTTCTCTCAATTACCTCGGGGAATGAACAAAGCCAAAAAAAGAAGAAAGGGTGGCCACTCCGAAAAGCGCAGACATGACATATGTATTCATACTGTATGTGTAAATCACATTTAACTAAATTAAGCTCTGTCTGCATCAGTCACTCTGTTATTTTTTTTTCTCAGCATCCTCTAAAAAAATCAATCCAGAAAATCAGTCAGTATGTGGCGATTGGCTGTTTACATTTTGTATGTTTTTCACAGTTCCCCCTCCCTGCATCCCCGCAGGTCAGGGGTGAGGGGTCAGAGGTGAAAGGCGAGGTTGTCGGCGGCTTCTCCTGGAGGAGATGAGCTGGTGTTCGAGCTCCCCTCCCAGCTTTTCAGTTTAGTCTGAGAAGAGACAATCCTCCCCCTCCTCCTCCCCCTCCTCCTCCCCCTCCTGTCCTGCACATCTGGCTGCCCCCAGAGCGCTCATTTGGAGGGAAAACAAGAATGTTTTTATTTCCCAAGAGAGTAGAACCTCAGAGTTAAAACACAGAGAGGCATCCTGGGCCCTCACACAGCCTGTTGCTGGGATGTGATGGTGAAGAGTTTCTCCTCTCTGCCTCATACTCTCCCTGTTATCTTTCATTAGCTTCTCATTGTTTCTTTCTTTGTATTCATGCATTTTCTTTTCTCATATTTCATATGAAAGTCAACCAAATTCTTTAAGTGCTTCCTTTTTAGATATTTTAATCTTATAATAATCTATATAATGTCTGATCAGAAAGTTAATTAAGAGTTAATTACAGTTGCCATATGTTTTATTATTTCATTAAGGGAACTTAATGCGCCTTATCTAGGAGCTTTCCTTAACCCTAACCGTATGTAAACTTTTAGGGCAAAGGTACATTGTTATGTCTTGCTTCTGTACTGCATTTTAGAACTTGGAAGGAAAGGGTGCGTGTCATATAAAGTGATGTAAAAATGACAGCAGCAGCTCTCATTGTTTTGTACAGCTTTGCAAGTACCCACCCATTCCCCTGCAAGTACCTGCAACTATGTTTTGTTTTGTTTTTTAATTTCAAATACTTTCAAATTAAAAAAAAAATAATAATCATAAAACACAGAACCCAGTGTCTACAAATTCCTTTAAAGAGTGCTCAGTATAAATTGAGAAAAACCCTTTTATTTCAGGCTGTGTTTGTTTTTTAGATGGTGTTAATTTTTTATTGAAAAGAAGGTATAGTTTCTATTTGCAGTGTGCAGCATGGTGCAGCGGTGGTTAGCACTGTTAGATCACAGCAAGAAAGTCGTGGGTTTGAATCCAGCTGGACAGAGCCTTTCTCTGTGAAGTTTGTACGTTCTCATCATGTTTACATGGGTTTTCTGCAGGTACTCTGGCTTCCTCCCACAGTCCAAAGACATGCATTTTAAGTTTATTTGTGAGTGTTTATTGGGTGTAGGTGTGAAAGGTTCTCTGTCCTTTGTGATGGATTGGATGTGAATGGATTGGATTGCATGTCAGCATCTTTGCTCATACCAGCGAAGCGATTGCAAGATTGTGGTTGGCTATTATGTTTCCCAGTTTAGCTGTTGATTGGCTCTTTGGCACCTGTCATCTTTCCAGAATTCTCTTGTACCTTTTGTAGTGAACTTTCTTTGAGCACCATGTCTTTCTTATCTGTTTCTTTATTGAGACAAATGTGAAGGTTAAAAATTTTATTTGATTTAGAAGTTTTATAAAAGAATTCACAATTTTTGCGCATTATTTTATGCGTACTTTTCTTTTGGGATGTCTTACCCATGGATCACATATTTGTAAGAAAGTAGGTGGAGAAACTAAAAAGCCTAGAGGAGCAACAGGTGGCCTTTTTCAAGCACATAAATGAAGGTGTAATGTCTGCTTGTGTTAGAATAATCACAATTCCTCTAACAGTTTGTAGCCACTGAAGAAATTGAGGTGTTAGTAGACTGAGCCTCTGTATCAAATAAAGACAGAAAGACAGTAAGAAGTCTTTAGTTGTTTTAGTTTTCCATCAAAAATAGAGCTGCAACTGCAGCCAAATGCAATCAGACCCCAATTACTTACATTTACAAGGAGCCCAAACCTGTTTCCTCCCATAGAAACATGTTAGTCTGCACAACCTCTCTGACGAGCTTAACACACATGCATGCACACACACGCACTTGCACATGCATGCATGCACAGCTGGGCTCTATTACAACAATGTACAGTAGCCATCTCTCCACCCCTCGCCTCCAGCCTTCTCTGTAACTGTTATTGGAAATGTAGCACAGCAATGGGAGCAAGCTCATGGCGGATTTATTTGACACAGGTGCACACTTCGGTACACGTGCACAAACACACACACATATTAGGAGGCACGCGAGTGGACCAGCCAGCAAAGACTGGATCTAATGTCAGCCACTTAATGTCTACACCACTCATGAGTCACAACACACTTCAAGCTTACACACACACACACACACACACTCATGCATATCTCTGAAATGCTTAGCTTTGTGTGGTTGCTGCTCTATCACCAAGAGCCTCATCGTTCTGCTGCCTGAATAACCTCATCTGATTCTGATTTTTGACTTTGGAGATTGAGTATGACAAAAATGTCTTTAATTTTAAGTTAATATATTTTCCTCTTTGCCCCCAATGTCCAGATCACTTCTTTTATTCTGGGAATATGCCAGGCATTTCCTCCTTATGCTATCCCAGTTTTCCAATAAGAGGCAGGCCAAAGGTATGCACAGGCTGGGCTGGCCTCTTTCTCTGGAGTTCTGTGATGGCCTAACGGAGGCAGGGACACCAGGGATACGGTTTCCCTCTGGAAAACACACAAAGACATTCCAAGGAGAAACGGCTCAAGTGCCTACACAGCAGTGATGTCTGCTTAAAACTCTGGCCACGTAAACTAAACTACAGCACCTGTAGATCTTGCTGGTCTTAGGAGCAAATCATTTAACATACAGTGGTATTTGGTCTTTCTCCTTTATTTTTCATGAATATGACCTGAAATATTACGTTTTCACGCAAGTCCTAGATGTTGGTAAGTAGAGCCAATTAAACACTTGGTGTTTCATTTACTGAGGAAAATTATCCAATAATATATATATATATATATTAGGGCTGCCACGATTAGTCGACTAGTCACGATTACATCGACTATCAAAATCGTCGACGACTAATTTAATAGTCGACGCGTCATTAGAAGCTTTGTAGGATCCCAAAAGACGCGGGAATAAGTGGTAGGATTTAAGAGTGTAATAACGGACTGAATCAGAAGGTGGCAGCACTGCATGTACAAGGATGCCAGCTGCCGTTAAACCCCAAAGAAGAAGAAGCAGTGCCCGGTATTGTAGCTGTGTCCAAATTCAGGAACCGCATCCTCCTGTGCCCGCATTTGTAGGCCGATTACATTACAGCAACACGACGAAGACTGTCCAAATTCGAAGATTCCGATAAATGCGGCCGACAAATGCGCCCTTCATTTCCCCAGATTTGAAGGATGGGTCGGGTGTATACTTCGTGGCCCAACCTATCCCAGAATTCATAGCGTGGCCCTGCTCAGTTTCCAACAATGGCGGCAGCTAGTTAGTTTTAATACTACTTTTATTATTCTTTCTGGGTCACAAAATAAACGTTTAACATATTTTCAGGCGAGAATGTAGCTGTGTAAACCTCAAATATCTGTTCAGTTTATCAAGACGCCACATATTTTCAAAAGCGCGCCGACGTTTTCGGAGACGTCTGTTACCCACCAGCTCGATAGCTAGCCGGGGTTCAAGGCTCACTAGAGCCGGTGAGAACACCGGACTCCCGGCAAATCGTTTTCAAACCCACCGCCGTCTTTTGCTACTCAGGTTAAACAATATATATTAGTCACTTAGATAACTTAAAAATGTTATTGTTTGGCTTTTTTCAGTGTTTTATTTGTTCTTGAGTAAATCGGTTTGGCTGAGATTAAAGTTAGAGTTTTTACACAGCTGAATAAACGTCAAGCAGACAACTGATTATCAGAAGTGTGAGATGCTCGAGAATATACTCGGGTGTCCTGTTACATTTTAGATAGCAAGGAGCAGACGGCTGAGTTTATTAAACTCCACCGAAACAATCTGCAAATTTCATTAAAATTTAATAAACTATCATCTTGTCTTTATTTTTAGTTAGCACATACCTTAAACACTTAAAGCTGTAAGCTAATGATAGTTATATAAGAGCAGATGCATGCTGGTGCAATAAGCTGTACGTTTTACGTCCAATGGATACATGATCTGATTAGTCGACTAATCGCAAAAATAATCGGTGACTAGTCGACTATCAAAATAATCGTTTGTGGCAGCCCTAATAAAATAAATATATATATATATATATATATATATATATATATTTGGGCATTAACAAAAACTGAAGATATTCAGCAAATGTCAAGCGGTTCTCCACACCGGCCTCGGGAGGATTTTAATCCGTTCTGTGGCTTTTTTCCTCTTTGAGAAAAGAGCAACTTGTGTTCTTTCTGTTTTCCTTCTCTAAGACCCACCATCTCTTTGGCATTGGAAAACTTTGAATAAGCCATGATACTACAACTACTGTGTTTCACAGATTGGATACGGTTCTTATGCTGGAATGCAGTTTTGCCCTGTCTCGAAACGTAATGACAGCACAAACATCCTCATCCACCCCTGTCAAGGTGAATACATGTTGCTTTCATCAGGGAGGCCTTTGCAAACATTTCGTGCCCAGAAGTCTTTTATAACTTTTAGTATAGCTCTGTTGGACCAATCCAGCTGACATATGATACGATCTGGTATGATATGTATGTCAATCGCGCATAGTTGTATTTAAATTTGATGATGTTACTGCAGCACTGTTGTTTTGTGTCATTAATGTCTGTAACTGCGACGTCTTTACTCTGGTCAGATTTTTCTGACAGTCACTTCAAGGCACAAATGGAATTTGCAAAAGGACAATACTAAATCAAGTCTAATCTAAATAATACTTCTCTTTCACGATGAAAAGTACTATTATCCATCCATAAAACAGTGTTCAGAGGGTCTTGTGGCCTATGAGCAGTCCTGCCGTGCACAACGTTGTTGGTTTATGTTCTTCAGACAGAAGAACTCACAAACATGAATATTAGTTAATGCACAAGGAGGGTTTAGTTCATATTTGTTAGTTGGCCACTCCTTGGGAGGGTACCAATGCTTTTGAATTTCCTTTATTTGAGCAGTCTTTACAAATTTTGTATATGTGCTTATCTAACCCTTTCAAGTCTTCAAATATCGCCTTTGTTTTTGCTATAATGCATTTTTACAAAGATGTTTTGTTCAGACAGGGCACCCACTCACAGCTCAACACAGTTGATTGAATGAATGAATGTAAAACATACTGAACCAGTTGCATGAATGTGAGTTTGAGGATGACTGTGACTGCATTCTTTGGGAGTATTTCCCAGCATGCACTCTGCCTTCAGATCCCACTCAGCCACCTGGAAAGCGGAGGATTGCTGGGAAAAGCGCAGAACACAGACTATCTCAAATCTCAGGACAAGGGATACCAAGAGACCATTGACCAAACTGACCTGGAACTGGCCACAGATAAGAGTAAAAAATTTACAAGCATCGTGATATAAATTTCTACATAAAAAAAGTCAGATTATTAATTTCAAATAATAGTTCTTCTTCTAGGTTGCCCTGCTTATGGCGGAAGAATCTTACATATTTTACGTTTCCTGATTTCAGGGTATCAGACAAAATTTTTTAATCTTAGCCTGAAATCTTATAGACCAGTGACCCAAAGAGGTTGCAGTGAACTGACATGTGGTAATGTAGTGTTGGACATATGTGTCTCGTCAGCCCATCCTTTCTGATGTTCATCCCATTATATTGAAAGAGCAGAGGGCAGGGAGGCTCCCTGTGTGCCACATGGTACTGATTTAGCTGTTAGTGTCAGTCTCTTCTTTAATGAACAGGCAGGTTGTAGTGTTTCTTCTTGTGTCACTTTTTTTGTGTGTCTCAGTGGAGAGGTTTTATCCCTTGAGGTTGTTTGAGAATCTGCATGTGGATTTGAGGGCAGGGATTGTGGACAGGAGTGTATATTTTTACATTTCCAATAAAGCAGCAGCAGAGAATTGTGCAAATTTAGAGATGAGCGGTATCCATACAGCAGGCAAACCTGCTTAAGCTCCTGTCTATGGATGTTTTTATGACCAAAATTTGATTAGATGGTCATGGCCTTTAAAAAAGAACCCCCTTTAATTTGGTTATAATATAAGTAATCTAAAATGTAATCATTTCAGGCTATTAAAAAGACTTGAATTGAACCTATATTAAGTTCATGTAGACCCATTGAATAATTTTGTGTAGATTAAAGGTGCATAAAAAAAACCCATTTCGCTTATACTTTATGTGTTTGTGGAATAGTTGTGATCAGAAAACCGCAAAATGCCCAGTTAAGCTAGAAGTATTAGTATTACCAGACGGCAGTTACTTTAAATATATATCGAGAAAAACTATTAAAAAAAGGAGTCCTTTCATTTTTGAGCCAAGTTTCTACAAACTTTCAAGCTCATTAAAACAGTACAAATATATATACTGCATTTCCATGTGTTTTCTGATGTTTAATTAAATTCCTGCACCTATTTCACATTTGCCTGGTAAAATATAAAGATTGATTTATAAAATTCCTTTACCTGTCTTAAGCACTTCATTAGCACCCTCCCCTTTCCAGTAACTTAAGTGATAGAGCCGGTTGTCCTTTTGTCTCAGAATTCCATGTGCACCCACTACCTTGCATGGCCTCTCTCTTCCACAGGAATGTGAATGTGTGCCACAGTGCCACTAGCGTTAAAAGGTGCAATGTGCACACTATTTACTGTTTACAGTACACTTAAACAATCTAATCATTTTCCTCACTTAAATAACATTTAAATTCTGGATGTAGCTAAAAGACTGAAGCAGTGTTAGAAGTCGATTAAACTTTGTTGAATGAATAAAAAAGGAGCGAGTGCAACAGAAGAACAGAGTTAATAGGAAAAATGGTAAGAATATGAATATGAAGAATATGAATTGCTCAGCAGTCAAAAATTAAATTAGCAGTATATTGTAACACGGATTTGTCTTTTAAAAGTACACAAAGACTGTCAAGCACATATGATCACCCATTAATTAAAGGATAAGTATTTGGAGGTTTTTTCGGTATGTAAGGTATTGCTAAGGCTTTGCTGTGTGCCAAGTTTAAACTGTGGTTATGGAAACAGTGAACCTGTTTGTCTTGTTTTGCTTTTAGAGCCAGGATAATAGCAAAAGATAAGATGTTAATACTTCTGCTTTTGCTTTGCTAAATTTTGAGGTTGAAAGAAATAACTGTGACTTTCTGAAGATGCAATACACCATGTCAGTATCTTACTACTGGCTTACAGGGACATTATCTGTATTGTTTGTTTTTACCCATCAGTAAAAAACAGGGAGGGGGGGGACACACCCAGAAAACCGTCCCAGTCTGTCCTAATGAAAACTGTGGAATACTGCATATGGTTCCATAGATTCCGCTGCAGCACCAGTATCAGCTCCAGACATTAAGGACGTTGTTGTAACATGTGATTTTATTTAAAAAAAATAAATACCAATACCAATCATTCTGGAGCCGTCTAAGCTGTCATGAGGATCTGCTGCCAAGGACAAGCCCACAAATCAACTGTAAAGTCAACAACAGAGAATTATTAAATTGTTTTTCAATAATTTGTTGCTGACATTGTCAATCAAGCCATACAATAGTTTCACCCGTAGGGTCTTTCTGTGGTTGCATTCACAATTGTTTAGTCCAACAACCAAACTCCCAAGGATCTAGCTTTTAGTTGTAACCACACCTGTATGATGTCATGCCCACAGGTCTTTCTCAGTTCTTTTCATAGTATATGTTTATTAGATTGCTATCTGTAGATGCAAGTTTTGCATCATTTTTTCCAAACAGCTCTGTGAGTGTGCACTCAAGTAAGAGAAAGAGAGCAACTTACACTAGATGCTTATCAGCAGGTCTAATCACTACCATGTGCTTTATGACCACTTGCCTTTTTTATTGGGGCTGTTGGAATCCCAGCAATTAGTCTCCCTTAAATTTCACACATGGCCAGTGTGTTCGTCATATAAACTGTCCCACTGAAGGAAGACCTGGTCTAGTTCTGGGCTCTCAGCTTGTCTCTTTTACAGTGTCTAGAGGCTTTTACTACCCCTGAGCTCAATTCACTCACTCCGGTGGTCCACGAGCCTGGGAAACAGTTTCTCCGTTCAGACATACACGCTGACGGGGGGAAAAAATTTAGTTGAGATCATATTTCCTTTGTTCAAAAAGATCCCCTTTCATTTTTATTTTGGTAGAAGGCAGAGCGGCAGATTTTGAGTTTCTGTTTAATTTGGCGTGGATTATTATTTTGTCTAATTGGCTTTTAACGAGATTTTGACTGAAGTATGTGAAGAAGCTGGTCTGGTTCTGTACCACCCACCCACAAGGTCCACTCAAGGGTAACCCCATACAGATCTGCATCTCTGCTTTCCTGTTCTCCTTCCATTTCGCTCCCTTTTAAGCTTGCTTAAGATTGCCTATATAGCCTGTAATAGAATTATATTTTGTCTGAGTACATTTACACTGTTAACTTACGTATTCTCATTTTTTACTACATTAAATGTATTGATGGTTTTTTTTCAAATATAAGATTAAACTTCTTAATTGCAAATGAAGTATATTTAAATTGCAGTTCACATGTAGCAATGAAATACTGTAACGGGGCCAATGTAATATTAGTTTTTGCTGACAATACTGTAGTGTGCTTGTATTTAAATGTTTTTGGCTACTACAAAAGTGCATCTACTTATAAACACAACTCTATTATATTTACCAACTTAGCAACTATGTGCATATTTTAGTGTCTTTGTTCCTATACAGTGATTAGCTGGAACTTTTATAAGTTTCACAGGGTACTTTTACTTTGAAGGTGAACACTTTTTACAGATATGCTACCACTTAATGAGCAGTTGGTGAGTGTTTACAGACAACGAGTAACCTATAAGCAATCTGCTAGGAGCTTTGTTTTTTATTTTTTGTTTTTTTGTTTGTTTTAGTGCAGCACCATTTACCTCTTTATGACCAATTTCACCTAGAGACAGCCAGCAACTTCCTGCAACCATTTGCCAAGCAGTTGCCAACTGGTCTCTAGGCCTTTGTGACTGGGGCCTTAAATATAATTTAAAGTGGTATTAAGATCTTAAAAGTGCTATGAACACTTTTCTGTGTTAGACTGAGTAAAACAAATTAAGAAAAAGGCATACTCTCTTTAAGGATTAACTGGGGGATATCGTTTTCAGCAGTGAATTGATCATATTTTCAGTCAGAAACAATGACTCACTAATTATTGTTGTGTGCACATTGTGCTTTAAATGGCACGCAGACCTTGAGTTATTATAAATATACCAGACATCATTTGGTTATACAAGGATTAGCAGAAATGTTCACAGTTTTAAGACGGAGGCATCCCAACATCTTTGATGTGCTTCCACAGATTATTTGAGGTTTTCAGAGTTTACTTTACATGACAGCGAGATCCTGATTGTGAAGGTAATGCAGGCTGCAAGTGCCAATCAAAGGTTGTAATGGAAAAGTTTAGGATGATTTACTGAAGGGAAGAGAGTAATGATTGTAATATTGGCTTTCTCACATGTCTCTGTGTATGATAGACTCGATACAACACATACAGATGATGAGCGATGCATTTGTCAGAGGTTTCTAAGAATTATTATTGTTGTTGTTGCATTAGTGCCTCACTTAAGCTGCCGCTTTCCTCTGAGTCTAAACTGTTATCTAATCAAAACAAGGGATTCTTTGAATATTTAGATTCAGGGAAACACCCTCAAGCAATTGTGTGTGTGATAGGAAGGAAAATATTTCCCACTAAGTCTGAGCGAGTGTGCCTGGGGGAAATTCAAAACACTCCTGCTGTTTGGTCTGCATTGTGCTCCCTGCCAACTATCACTATCATACAGAAACAAAACTGCTTTTGTTTCTTGTGAATTTTGGTTATATTTGCGTGCACAAATAGGTGGATTTCAATTTGTGTGTGGATGTCGGTTTGGTTTTTTTTTTTTTTTTTTAACGTTTTGAGGTTTTGGTACAATAATGTGCAGTGTCGAGACACAAGGATTGTGTTTTCCGTTAAGGAAGAGAAAGTGAATGAGAATGACAGATTTTTTTTTCGCTACATCATACATACTTCTGATCACACTGGCTCCATTGTTCAAAGGCTTGTTGTAGAGAGGAATTGTTTAACCCTGTCCTGCTACACAGTTGGATTGACTTTGTAGTTTGGTCTACTGTAATTTTTAATGTATGTCCATGTTTATAAGCTGCGTGTGTGTGCAGGTGCACATTTTCATTACTTGGAATGTTTATGCATGCTCATACAACTAAAAATGTGGAAATCCATGCCTGTGAATGCCAAGGCCAGCAGCTTTGCAGATGAAGTATTAAGTGGTTCCACTGATTTATGCTGCATTACAAAGAATTTGACAGAATTTCTGCTTGACCGTGACGAGGAAACAATGAGGTTTCTGGATAAAATTTGCTGTATACACATGCCCTCGTGCACTGAAGACATGACCACCCACGTTTACCGCCCAGCAGCTCACCTTTCTTTTGAGTGTGTAACACTGAATTTAAAATCAAACCTTTTAATACTTTGATCCTGTTCCCTAACCTAAACCACTGACCTCATCAGGAGTTTCCCTTAGAACAGTCCCGACTGTCCTCCGGCTCCAAAATTCTGCTCACTCATTAAAATATCAGCTCTAGTATTTTCCATGTAAGTGTATAGTGGAAATAAATTGTAAAACACTTTGAAGGACCAGCGAGTGTTGGTGTTGTGTGTGATGAGAGGGATTTAAAACATATAGCAATTTAACACCAATTCTTATTTTCACAAAACCTACATAAATATGAAATGTTTGAGTAGGAACAGGGCCAGTTTTTAAGTAGTTTTTTTTCTTTTAGGTGCTCTTTGGAAGACTTTAAAAATTGGAAAACTCCAAGGTACTCTCTCAGGTCATGGTCATGCTTTGTTTTTTGTTGGGTTTTGTTGTTGTTTTTTTAAACCTAAGACACATTTCAGCAAAGGTATGCAACGCATTTCATATAGGCACATTACTGTGTTGTAACAACACAGTAGGAATTTTCCAGTTGTAGGGTTTCACCAAGTAGTAAACTTTCACCTCGGGTGAAATTGGAATCTTCCAGTAGTGACGTTCTCTCAGTAGGAATCTTTAAAAAGGGTGTGAACATATAAAGGCAGCAAAAGCGATGTCAAACAGAACATAATAAGATCAAGCAATAGCGTTAGTTACAAAGCTTATGAGTGCGTCTCAAATACACAAATATATAAAATATGCAATTTGTTAAAAAGTGGTTGAATCTAGGTTTGAGCATGGAATCTGTAAATCCAAAAAGCTTTGGTTGAGTTTTTAGCTTGAAAAGTGCATTTTGGTCAATGCCAAAAGCTTGAATGGCTTTATGCCACAATCACACTAAGGAAACCAGTGGCTGGCGACCATGACAACTCAACCAAAATTATTGAAAACATAAGTAATAAACTTGTGATCTTTTTGTCTTTGATATTGTTGCTTTGAAGATGGGGACCAGGTTTCACAGTCATTCGCTGTCTTCAAAGCAACGTTGGTCAAGTCAGCGATAAAACGGCAATAAGACTGAGTCAGTCTGCTATCAGTTTGCAATTGAATGGGGTGGAGCTAGCAATTCCATGGAACCTGACAATATAGCTATTAACTGTGATGAATTGACAGAAATTGCATTTTTTTTCCTATTTACATATAAAGGAATTCACTTTAACTACTTAAACTTTTAGGGCCCAACCACAACCTCATAGACTGATGAAGAAATTCAGATATCACTCCACATTTAAGTTGCTGCAGGACTGCAAAATAATGTAGGCACTCGACAAGTTTTATTTTTATATAGGAATATAACCAGAACAGTGGAAAAACGTTGAGTCTCATCGCCAAGATGCATCGCCAACGAGTTATGCTTATCAGCACAGATTGATTGCAACATGTTGGCAATCTGTCTGATTTTATCAAATTAAGCCTTGATTATACTTTCTGGGTCGATAAGTACACTAGGAATGAGTCCAAGTGATATAAATTTCATCATTAAACAGTGAGCATAAGGGCTTGTGCAAATCTGTGTGCCTGCCTCTTTTTTTGTTTGTTTTTGGTTTTTTTTGACTGCGCAGACTTGTCTGGGGAGAATTTACATTACAATGCACCAGCTATGTATGTGCCCCAAGCAGGGAACTTCAAGCAGGCTTCAAAGAAACATAACAGGAATGACTGCTTGGTCGTGATATCTCCAGCTGTCCATGTCCACTTCCACTCTCTCCTTTTTTAACATCCATCATCAGTATGTGGGGATTGAATTGTTGCGTTCTCTTTTACAAATCTATTCTCATTTTAAGCTTGTTACACTGATTTTCTTTCTTTTTTTAAAAACAAAAAAAAATTAAATACTTTCCAGTCTGCAGTGTAAATCCTTTACTTTCAGCCCTCAGCTTAATTCCTCTTTCTTTGTGGAGGAAGTGGGCTGTCCTCTGAGATGAAGTCTTCCTGTAGTGACTCCCACTGCAGCTCCACAGGAAGGGTTGGAGCAGGAGTGTAAGAGCAGAATGAATCCACCCTCAGGCAACGGCACTGTGATGGACCCATTCAGTTTGGCTGAGGTAGAACAGAAACGTTGATTTCCAATTAAAATGCAAAAATTACTTTTATCTGAGAAGGTTCACTGAGCAACAGTCCAGTTCTTGTTCTCTTTAGCCTAAATGAGATGCTTCTGATGTTTGCTCTGGTTCAGGAGTGGCTTCAGTGTGATATTGTAGCTCCTTACAGAAAAAGTGTGTACCTGGTGGTTCTCATTGATAGTTTTTTAATAAACTTTTTTGACAGTCCTCTCAAGGCTGCAGTCATCCCTGTTGCGTCTGCACCTTTTTGTGCCACACCTTCCACGTAGCTTTTTACTATTATGCAATGACCATCAATAGCTTATCCTCCTTGTGGAGTACAGTGAGTTGACGATCTTAACATCTGTCAAGTCAGTAGTGTTTACTGAACTAAGTTGAGAGACAAGTGGTAAATGGGCTGGTTCTTGCATAGCACTTTTCTACTCTGAGCATTCAAAGCGCTTTATACAGCTTGCCTCGTTCACCCATTAACACCCCTTCATACGTTCGCATGTGTGCCCTTTTTCTACCCAAGTGCTTTCTATCTAATATTCACACTCATTCATACATAAGAACAACTTGGGGTTAATCTTGCTCAACGATATTTGGCACGCAGGCTTGAGCAAACCGATATCTAACCACTAACCTTCCAACTAGTAGGTCTCCTGCTCTACCTCCTGAGCCACAGCTACCCCAGGTATACAGTATTTTAAACAGTTTTATATTGGAGTTCTTTCTTTCATTAGATGTCAGCCATGATTATTAAAAATTTAAGAAATGCTTGAAATATTTCATTTTGATTTGATTACATTTTCATTGGGATTATGGGTTTCCTATATTTAAAGCAGGAATTTTGGTTTTGGCTTTAACAGTTGAATTTTTCCTGCATATAAAATTAAAGATTTATGTTTTGCAGTTGCATGCAACACAGTTATTCAACACTGGTTTCAACCTTTAGGAAAATGCCACTTTTTATGTTAAATCTGTATTAGAGCATAGGGCAGTTAACATTTTACAGTAGTAGGCTCTCTTTGTCAGCTGTAATTGTACTGTACATTTTAAACTTTAATTTCATAGCAAGAAAATGCAAGGGTATAAGGAGCTCTCTTGAGAACCTTTCACACACACATATTGCCATATGTAAGGAATTTGCAAAGGTCAGCATGACCCACTGAATCTGACCAAACTTAGCCGCTGCTTTATTATCCGTGTACCCCTCTGGGTGTCTGACTGTGGAACAATGTGGAACAACAACCACAAGACTGTGCAGTCCCTGCTGACATGCTCCAATACAAACACAGCCTCTCTTGCTCTCCCTCTCTCTCTTCTTTTCAATCTCTCTTTCTCCCTCTCCCATAGCCAGGGGTGAGGCATCTGTTTCCTATGCTCAACATGTGGAGGCACTGCGTATAATACAAACACACACACACTACTGTTTACACTACTCTTGTCTTATCTTACTCACTGGACACATTAGAGGAACATTTCAAAAGCACACACCTCTAGTAGGTTCAAAGCTTGTGTGTGTATGTCAGTATATGGTTTGTATGTGTGTAACTGTGGAGTGACCGTGCGGTTTGTTTTGATGACACTGACTGTTAATCGCTTGTCCTTTTCAGTGTCGTTTGGCTTTTGGTTTGTGTTAATGTCCTGATGTTATCACCTTAGTATCAACAGGGACGCCGCTCTCATCTGATCTGCTCTCCCTGCTGATAACTGGTGTGTGTGTGTGTGTGTGTGTGCGTGTGTGGGATACTGTAGGAAGCACTGGAGTTATGTTTACTGTGCTTTGTGGTTGTGGGAATAGTGCAGTGTCTGATGGCCATATGTGTGTGATTGCTTCAACAAATTATAATGAAATTCAGTTTACAAGCAAGGATTACAGTCATGTGAAAAAGAGAGTTTTCACAGGACTCTGTGCAGCACTGTGAAAAACTAAGTACATGATTCAGTAGCTTATAAAAATATGTTTAGCTGCACTAATCTAAATGAAGTATTTTCTACATAAACATTTTATTTGTCTTTCACATCGTCATGGAGGAATTTTTGCCCACTCTGCTTTACAGCATTCCTCCAGATATTTGAGGTTTACCGGCATTCATTTATGCACAGCTCTCTTAACGTCCTGCCACAGAATTTCAATCCTGTTGTGGTTTGCACTTTGATACTTTGACTATTTTCTTTTATAGATTTGCTGGTGTGCTTCTTCTTTGCACAGTAGATCTTTAACCTGGATTTGTGGAAAGCATATAGAACTGTGTTCACAGCTAATGATTTCTGGAAGTTTCTGATGGAGTGATTTCAAAGACAGAATCAAGTCTGTTTTTAATTTAGTGTCGCCTGAGGGCCTGATGATCACGGGCAATATTGACTTTCCCCCTTATTCCCTGCACACAGAGATTTCTCCAGATTCCCTGAATCCTTTGATGATGTTATGTACTATTGATGATGAGATAATTAAAGTTTTAAAATGTAACTTTGAGGAACATTATTCTGAAATTGTTCCACAATTTATAGATGCAGTTTTTCGCACATTGTGGAACCTCTGCCTGTCTTTACTTCTGACAAAAACTCTTTAAGATCATCTTTTTATCTCCAATCCTGTTCTTGTCCTGCTGCCAGTTAATCTAGTTACTTGCAATGTCCCTCCAGCTATCTCCTTTATGTTCCACTTACTTTACAGCCTTTTATTGTCTTGTTTTTGAAGTTAGAATAATCAAAAATTCTAAATCATCTAATAGTTTTCAGTAAATATTAAAATGTCTCAGCAAACAGTTGAATAAGCTATGCATCTATGAGATTTGCTGATCATTGCATTGTTGTTTTAGTTACACTGTACAGAGCATCCCAATTTTTTGGGAACAGTCTCTTTTGTTAGCATGTTAAGCATCAAGCATGTGAGTTCACGTTGAAAACCCAAACAAGCTAGAGAGCGCAGCACCAAGCTGTTGTGCTGCTGTTCAAAGCTAAAGTGTAAAAAGTGCCAGATACAACAGTTGTGATTAGTCTCTTAGCAAGTGTCTGAGAGACCAATTCAGATGTGGTGTCAGAATGTAACTGATCAACTTTAACTGTGTGTCAGTTTTATTGTGTTACATATTTCTATGTGAAATGCTTATGTTCTGATGACGTTAGCCGGACGATGAGTCTGTCAGTAGCAGCAGGTGAAAGTAGATAGCCGATTTGAAAAATTCCCACAGGAAACTGCGGTGTGTGCCACTGTGCTTCAGGAAATAGTGAATGTGTTTTTGTGTGTGCGTTTCGGGCCTCCCTCCCTCCCTTCACCCCTGCTGTGGCGGTCAGATAACATTAATGAATCAACAGGCACTTAAAAGAGAGATAAAGAGCGTGGAGGATGGAAGGGGATTTTATCTGTTTTTAAAATATTATGTTGTGCCCATTTTGTGTTTTGCAAAAATGATGAATGTGCAGTTTCCCAGCTGTCCCCGAAGACCCCCACCCCCCAATGATCTTTAGCTGAATTTCTCTGTCACCCACTGCCTTATCAGTGTTGTCTCAGTTCATGCAGATAAGACAAACTACTCATTTGACAGAACACAGATTTTTATTTTTCCAAAACCACAGATTAGCTTCAGTGATATTCTTTAATTATTATTCTTTCATTTGGCACATTCTCTATTTTGCAGGATAACTATTGTGTCATTATTTGGAAGCTCTAAAAACTACTTGCTCAGTTTTACATAAAGTGTGTGGTAATTCACCATGTAACCAGAGCCCTTGTTAACCCTTCTCTGTAACCTTCCATGCCAATCAGAATCATTGCATAACATGATGTGCACTTCTCGAGAAATGTAACTAAAGATTCAGCTCACAATGAGTCTGACTGACGTGGAAGGTTAGGGAAGGTTTCTGGTTACAGAGTAAGTTACAACATAGATTTCCCGCTGAAGCATAATTCAGGGATTAGGCCTCACTGACATGGGCCTAGAGACCGGTCAGCAACCGCCTCGCAATCTCCTGTCACTAGGGAAAAATGTGTATTCCCTTTCAGTTCACAGGAACTCACTGTAGGTTCCTGAGTGAAGCTGGTCGCACAAAGGGTGGTGATCCAAAAACATCCTTGTGATTGCATTGGTCACCAGGACATAACCACGGTCAACCCATAGTTTCTACACAAATGTGACTGGTGATTTTTTTGTTGGGTATGGCAGAACTGCTCAAAAATTCCAAAATGACAAGTGGACATAGCTGACAAATGGACACGGGTCCTGCATTGCTTCCATCCAAAATGTTTGCTACTTCTACATTTTTTGTTATTTTTCAGCAATCATTATAATCAATACTGCTGCTGATGCTGATGGAAAATATCAGTGGCTGTCAATACACACTCAATAACCCACTGCACAGATTATTAGGTAGACGATTCAATATGACTGCACAGGTTGCTGCAGTGCAGAAAGAAGGCATGAAACACAATAATGTATGTGTGTCACTATTTTCTACTGTTGACACTAAAATAAAAGAGTAAAACTGTTAAATGATGTTCACTTAACATTACAAAAAATGTTTCTCTATAAGAACTGCCTTTAAAAATACTTGATGCCTAATCAATCCAACATGACGCGTGGCCCCTGCCCTTCTATAAATATACTAACAACATTTTTAAACATGTGACAAAACACCATTAAAATTGTTTAGTCTGTATTTCTGTCTGTTGCCTGCTTTTCAGCAGTAGAGTTGCTCTTCCACCTGCAGTAGTGATTTTACAATAATCGCCTACCTTTGTCTCAAACACACAGAGCTTGGTATCTCATGCACACACCTGCTCTTCAATGTCCAATTTGTACAAGTGTAGTGGCCACAGAGGAGCGTAGAAACGGTAAACAGGCTGATAGTATCTCCGATGAGATCACTGTAGCTTGAAATGCATTTTAGGCACAGAGACGTGGTCCAGCATTGACACATGCCTTCACACACATACAGCTTTGAAGGGGAAAGTGACCATTGTTCCGAGTGACAGATTAAAAGCAGGGCAGCATGTAGGAGCACAATCTGTGTTCAGGCCTGTTTACACTGTAAACAGTCTCTTTCTTGCAGTTCAGCTTCTGTTTTCAGCCCCCCAAGGTCAGGGGTCATGAGTTCAAATTCAGACAGTTGAGGAAGTCTGGCAATTCAATTCACAAACACCCGTACAGTTTCCTCACCGCTCACTTACTAACCTCTCGTCTTCTGATTTCTGCCTTAAACATTGCAGGAAGGTTAAAGGATATCTCCTCATGATTTTTAATAACTTTCATTACATTTCTGCCTCATTCTTTCCTTCTTGTCATTTAGGTTGACAAACGTCTCTCATTTTTAACTGATCCGTCTGAGTCCAAATTCCCATGGAATTATCTCTTTTCAGATTTCATGGAAAGACTAAAAATATTCCAACTACCATAAATTGCATCTACCGCCTACGATCAGACTGTTGCAGCCAGTGACATCCCACAATTCCTGATAACATGAAATACACAAAATTAGCTTCCTGTGTCATGTTTATCTCCACTTCACATACTCTCAGGCCCTTACCCCCCTTTTTAAAATAGGTCTCAAAAACTAAAAACAATGCAGTTCTTAGAATTTATGGATGGAACTAAACGTTTTTTGTTATTATCATGCTCTCATTTCTTTTTCCTGTTCTTCTTAACAGATACTGAAAAATTAGTCATGTGATGTTTAGAAATTATGTTTTCTTCAAATATATAAAAGAGACAAAGCCTCACATTTTAGAAACTGAATGGGAATATTTGACATTTAAATGCTGAAAAACAAGAACTTGTTAACTTTGAAGCATCATCGTAAGCCACCGTGCGTCCACTTTATTCCGTCACTGTAGATTTTACCTTCGCTCCCAAGAATCTGCTGTGACATTCTGCTTGGATATTGCGGTGTATGGTGAGAGATATAGAAATAAATATAAACAATAAGTTTGTTTGTTACGCTGTGAGGCAGCGGTCATCCTACTCATGCTTATGTTTGTTTTTCTTCCTGCCTCGTCAGAGGGAGCTGAATAAAGAGGGAACTTTTCTGGCCTAACATCACTCCGCCTCTAGCTGCTGATGCCTTCTCTCTGACAGGATGCACATTCACATGCATCTTTTTTACTGTGTGCAATTCTGGGTTAAAGTAAGTTAAATAAAGAGCAGAAAATCTGAAGCAACTATTTTAAACCTTTTAACTATTTTAAACACGGTTCACATCCTCTGTAGCCTCTGCACACTGCCTATTCATAACCCAGCTATAACAGATTAGCATTCAGCTGCTATATTTAACATTACTTAACTCATGTCTGTGTGGATATGCGTGTCTGTGTTGCTATCCCCCTTTTTCTCCCCAAAAATGGTAACACACCCACATCGAATGAGAGGGCTCCTTTGAGAAATGTGTTTCTCGGGTTCTCACGGTGTAAAAATGACGCTATCGCTAAACTCCGAGAATCAGCAGCTCTGTCTGCATTACATGGTGCTTTGCCCAACCTCTGTGTGTGTGTGTGTGTGTGTGTGTGTGTGTGTGTGTGTGTGTGTGTGTGTGTGTGTGTGTTTACATGCATGGACAATTTAGTTTGCTAAGTATATGCGTGTGTGAGTTTGAGACTTAAATAGTGAATGACACTCTTTATGAGACCCCTGTCCGTTCCTGTGGTGAAAACATGGAAAGATTGTTTAACTGCTCATACAGCCAGAGGTCATAGCCAAGTTCAAGTGTGTGTGTGGACTTCCCCATGCTTGTGTCTATGTTTAGATATACAAACCCACTGATAATTTCAAAGGAATGGGTGCTGGTTTGATTGATGGATTGGTTTATCAATATGAGATGGCTGAAGGAATTTCATTTTCCTAGAAGGCAGCCTCACTGTTTGATTACAATAAAATATTCTTTTTACAGATTTGCAACATACAACATCCTTTCACACAGAAGAGTAAATCACACACACACACACACACACACACACACACACACACACACACACACACACACACAAATGTCCATTGTCACTGTTAGCATCATCAGTGATTCAGTTTTTTATCTAAATAAAGTCATATGTCACCATATGGAGAAAGCGTTAATGGCACATGTGAATGAATACTAGTCTTTACTGGTGCCGGTGGATTAAATCTACTATTTATAGGCTAAAAACACATTTAGAGTCCTCAGTAACAATTGAGTGCACTAAAAAGTTTTTAGAGACTTCAGATGTTCAGTTTGCTTTATTTCGTAAGGATTTTGTTACAGTCAAAAGCTCACAGAATAAGAGTAAATGCACATATTTAAGTGAATGTGATTAACTTATTATAGTGGTGAAAAAAGAGTTAAAAAGTCAAGTGAAAAGCAAAAGGAGCATTATTGTCTGTACAACACAGTGATGCGACCCCCAGCAGCCTCGGTGTGATGACAGGAATCTGGAAAATTACATCTTGTATCATTTTCCAAGAATAAGTGACACATCCTTCAACCATGAATGGAATTTTTGAGTTTTTATGTCTTTAATTGTAGCGTATGGACATGTGGCACAGTGAGCAGATTTGTATTTCCTCACTTTTTTCTTCATTTTCCATCAAGTGAAGGATATTTGGGCAATGCCACTCAGCTTTTTACAAATTTAAGCTTTTGAATGCAGGGGGGACATAGAGTAAACGTATTCCCTACGAGCTCTGTTAATCTTAGATGTGGGCTCGAGCACTTGTGGAGCTTCCAGAAGCAACACCCAGGAATCAACACAATAAAATGTTTTAAACTTTGTTTGATCAACTGAAATTTTGTGGCCTCTGGGTTAACAGGCTGTTGTCTGTGAAAGAGCATCCACTGAGGCTGACCACTGATGCGAAGCCCGTCCAGCAGCAACATGGTCAGAATGAAACTGACAACGCAGAGGTGCGGTTGTCCCTGCGTCATCCCTGACCATGTTAAAACTGTGTGTGTGTGTGTGTGTGTGTGTGTGCGCGCGTGTCTGTGTGCACGTGTGTGTGTGTGGGTGTCTGTGTGCTTGCGTTCAGAGTGAGGTCAGACTGCAAATATAGCCTCTTCTGTCTTCAACTTAACGTCCAGACAGCCTGTGTCTGACAGGGAAAAACACTAAAGTCTCTGACTTTTTTGGTCAAAATACAACAGGAAAGACAAGCGGGAAGGAGGGGGGAGAAAGGGGGAGGAGAATGAAGAATGAGTGTGTGTGTAAAGGGGGTAGGAGGGTTAATAATTTCAGCCATCTCTAAAAATAGGAATCTTGAATTTAAAAAAATAGAACAATTTTGAAAAAAATAAAAGAAGCTGCTCTGCTAAAAATCACAGCTCCATAGCAGCCATTTGGACGATGTGTGCTCCCTGAGGTGGAGCCTGGGAAAGTTGTGTGTACTAGCATGTCTGTGTGTGTATCAGTGTATGTGTGAAAATGTAGCCCTAAATTGAATGATTGAAGTTCTTACTTGCATTTAAGCACAAAACGGTTGGAAAGCAGTTATGTTGAGGCTGCTAATGCCTGGTCTGTCCCTGCGTTTACCTCATTTGGCCTGTCCGGGTCTAACCTAAATTCGTTTGGTTCAGCCAAGTATGGTCTGGACTGGTTCACGGTTCTGTCAAATCCTCCCCTGCCCTTTACTGACTCACGAGAAGACATTTGGGGATTTTCAGATAAAGACGGATTGAGAGAGAAAAGTGAAACATATCTAAGTTAAGTCACATAAAATATGTTGGAAATGAAAACACGTTAGATGAAACTTCGATGGAACTCTGCTCAGGAACGTGTGGAATGTTAGCCCACCAGTCTCCATTTCAGTGCATTTAGTCTGCATTCCAATTTGATATCTGGTCCATGGCTGTCTAGAAAGAGCACGTCTAATGTGCTAAAAAGACATTCATTTAAATGTTATTTTTACCAGCTGGTTTATCTGTACTTGTTCTACAGCGGGCGGCAGGACTTAGTCACAGAGTCGCAGACTGAATGTCTCTTCATGTCCAGCTTCAGAGCCTTATGAGTTTTTTGTGTTATGTTGTTAAGGATGATTACCAGTTGCCAGTGTGCAAAGTAATTCTGTTATGAGTAGTGCTGTAACTAGTGGTGGCAAAGGAAACACTGTTTCATTCAACATAATTGCATGAAATAATCCTGACTTTCACAGTCATCAAAAGGACATAAATTTTATATATAGTTTGTTAACTACTGTTAAGGTTTCGTTATTTATATACGCTACACTCAAGTTCTTCACTTCATATTTAGAGCTGACTCGAACCAAATTCTGCCACGTATAGAAAAGACATTAAGCTACACATGGGCTACTTACGTTGAACATTACATGATATGAAACAAGTGCAAATGGAGAATACCCAGAATTCTTAGTCTGCTATCTTTCAAAAATGAAAGATTTATTTCCCACTGATCTGGGCTTAGTGCCCTGACAGAAACCCTTCCTGAAGAAATGTGGCATTGGCAGAATCATGCTTTGGATTTGTTTTTCTGTGACTGGGAAAGAGAGAATAGTCAGGTACAGAGATGTTTTAATAAGAATTTGCTGCATAGTCCTCAGAACCTCAGACATTGCCGCAGACAAGGGCCCAAAACACAAGGCCAAGACAACAGTGAAATTTACTGGGGACACCTCTGTCAAGTGACCCAGTGAAAGTTAACCTGAACCTATTTAGACCTCTCTGGGACCCCCAACAATGGTCGTCCATTGACAGTTGCAGGGTAACCTGAGAGAGCTCAATGCTTTATCTAATTTCTGTTATGTATATAATTGATTCATTTTCAATATTCCGTTGTTAAGTTGTTAATTTAAAAACTGTTTTTAATTTTTCACAAACCCCTCTATCCCTTTTCAAAAGCAGAGCTAGGTGTTATTTGAATTTATCAGGTAGATCTTGGTTTATGAGTACAAGTTTTTAACAAAGGTGTTAAACAAATAAATTAAAAAAAACACTTCCCAATAATGATCATGAAATTTATCTGATCAAAGTATAGGTCAGTGAGTCTGACCTGCTTTCAACAGATTTAGAAGGAAAAGTGTCAAATGCTACCTGTAGTTAATGCTGCAGACGTGTTTCAGCCAAAACCCGATTCTAATCAAAATTCCTTAAAGGGACACATAATCCTGCAGAGTTGTATCTGCTTCTCTTCCTTGCGTTGCTTATTTGGCTTTTAAAATGTTTGTACAGGCATGGACTGTGTGTCATTGCTGTGTCGTCAGGAATTGTTATGTGATACGCCGTTTAGAGAGGCAAGGAGGGCTCTTGGTTTATGAGTCACTTGCATATTGACAGCTCTAAACACTTTGTCGGGGCCATTGGGGAGGGTGTAAACATGTATGGTAATGTGTTTTACAGCAATGATGCACAAAGAATAAAAGGGTGATTTTGGGTGTATCTTTCAGAGGAAGCCGCAGTTCTTTGGAATCATCTACACCATTATGGAATGCTGTAGAACACATTCACAGGAATGTTTTATTTAATAAACAAACATATACACACTTGTCAAGTGGTTGTTAGTTAGTGGTTGTGGTTTAGTTACAAATATACTAGGGGTGCAACAATACTCGTATCGATATTGAACCGTTCGATACACTGCTTTCGGTTCGGTACGCATATGTATCGAAAAATACAAAATTTTTAATTTATTTTATCAACTTTTCTTCTGACGATGCTGTCTGTGTTGACCGCTCAGTGAATCTGCGTTCGACTACTCCGCCTAGGCTGCACTGTCGAGCACAGGTCCAGTGAGCGCAGCGCAAGCTAGCGAGACAGAAGTTCAGCTCGTTGCAACATGGCAAATTGAACCTCCCCCACCCTCATTCAGATCTGGCGTTTGGAGCTATTTTGGTCTTCATGTGACGTATGACCCTGAAGGTAAGCGCGTCATGGACAAAAGTAAAACAGTATGTCGGATGTGCCACGCAATGCTCAGTTACATTGGTGGGAACTAGTGCGTTAGCGCAGTTAGCTCGTTAACGTGTTGACGCCGTCCAACCCCACGCACGGGGCGATCCGCGGTAGCTCGTTAACGGAGATTTGCCGCGTTGTGGCGTTAATGTCATTTCAACGAGATTAACGCTGACAGCACTAGTGGGAACACAACGAATATGACTGCACATTTACTCCGACATCATCCTAGTGCAAAGACAAGTGGAAGCAGACAAAAACAACAAGCACGCATGCTACAAACTTTACCCGAGCCATTTAGATAGCCGTTAGCACATGATTCTCCTTATGGGGACCTGATATGTTTAATATGCTGCTGAGAATACACCCCAGAAGAAGCGTATAGTATAGCTTTTATTTTGGAAAGAGCCATTTCTCTGTAATAAACTCTCTTTTTCAAAGATGAGTGATTTCTCGATCAGATAGATTTATTTTTTATTACTTTGTTGTTTCAGCAACATTAAATTTAAAAACTGTACTTTTGAGTTAAAATATAAATTTATAATTTTAATAAATGACAAATTAAAAAGGCATGAACATTTTTTTTTGTATCGAAAAAATATCGAACCGTGACACCAAAGTATCGAACCGAACCGAACCGTGAATTTTGTGTATCGTTGCACCCCTAAAATATACATATAAGGTGTGAATACAAAAAATAGCATCAGCTGTATGTTCTTGAGCATTACGAAATATATTTGAATCATCAAAATGTTGCATAACTATATAAAAGGAAATTGAATACTGGGGGGGTGTCCACTGAGGGGTCTGATTGAAGGCTTACATGTAACATCAGTTTGGATTAAATTAGGCCTCAGTCACCCGGGCCTAGAGACCGGTCAGTGACCTCCTGACATGTCTGGATTCTAGAAAAATGTGCATTCCCCAACCAATTGGCAGCTGGTTGCTGGAGGCTTCTGGCTGTAGTTGGGTGAAGTTGGTCTTAAAAAGATTACTGCCCAAAAAACCTCCCAGTGATTGCTTTTATTACTTGTAGTTTGCATTAAAGACGCTGATTTGTGGGCAAAGACTTTGTAACTAACCACCAAACAGCAGTGAATCTTAAAAAAAAAGTGCAATGCAAACCAGAAACAGAATGTTCACCTTTAATATAAAAGTTGTGCCTTACCACTAAAACCAATGTTTCAAAAGTTGCAACTTTTACTTTAAATGCAAATGATGCAAACCTCTCACCAACTAGTTGGGGAATACACATTTATCTTAGTGACCTGGGATTACCTGGGGTCAGTGACTAGTTTCTAATCCTCCATGCCTGTTTCACAGTTTTCACCACACCTCCAGCAACCAACCACTCACTAGCCAGATGGGCAATACAAATTTTTCCCTTGCAACCAGTGGTTGCCAGGTAGTTGCCAACTGGTCTCTAGGCCTATGTGACTGAGGCCTTGGAGCACAAGGCTGTTTGCAATTGTTGGTGGTGGAACAAAAGAATCTAAAAAGTAACTGTAGGCTGTGAAAGCAATAAGCACTAATACACTCTAACTTCTTGGCAAAGTAAGCCTGGCCGGAGTGCATCATTGTGCTGCGATTCTGAAGCCACCAGACAATTCTGAACACAAACTGATGGAAAAACAGTTCAATAAACTATTGTTCACAGACTTCCCTCTAGTTATTTTCTGACATGTATAATGTCTTAGAAAAATGATGTTAAATCCCTTCTGGGGTCAGAGAAGAATGGAAAAAAATCAGAGTGAAATCAAAACATTTTACTATTGACAACTGAACCACTCTAGACTATTCTGGATTTTAGGCAGAAGTGAACGAGCCAACATTGCAGCATTCACACCTCAGTGGGGGTGGGGGCTGACGAGTGGCAAACGAAAATCTGTTTTTCTATTCACTTTCTGAAATGCTGGCAGACAAACTGCATGGGCTATGAAAATTTCTGGTTTATTGATGATGGAAGGCAGAAACTGGGAGAAAGGTCTTATCATTTGCAGCATCTTTTCATGACAGCTTTATGAAAAAGTATATGAAAACCATGAACATAGCAAATACAAGCACCAGTGGACTCATTTGAAAAGTCTTGAAGACTTAAATTGTACTGATGAAGAACTTTGTAGAAACTCTAACGAAAGTAACCCCTGGTATTTGTCATACTCTGAATTGGTGTGAAGTAAAGAAGGTTCTTAACACAAAATAAGATTATTTTTTGAATTGTTTTGAAAAATATGATGAATTTGATGTTACATGTAGTCATATATAAACATCCACAGTAGTAAGAGGTTAACTGCCCTCAGTCTGGTATCAGCAGTGGCCCCTAGGTCATTCTGAAGTCGTCATTTCAATACTATTTGCCTAATCTCAGTACAAGATGGCTGTAGATGATTGCCACTGTATCCGGGAAGTACTGGCCCTTGATGGATGTGGGTCCGAAAAGACCAGCCGATAACACACACTTATGACGTACGTGGCCATGTTTGAGCTCAAATGTGACGTATCATAGTATCATAACATAGTAGTAAGTGCAGGTCATTAATCTCATTATCAGTGGAGAGCGGTGGGCCCGGCAGACTGGAGCTGTGTCTGCTCGAATTCGAGGCTTGACTTTGGTCCACGCCAGAAAAGAGAGCATTTCTTTTAACTTTTCAGGCTTTAACATTCTTGTCTGGCAGCTGTGCAAGCATGTTGTGGAACAGGGCTGAGAACCTCTTAAGCTCCAAATGAGCTGGAAAAGCCAGCTCTGGTCGAGCTCTATAGCTGAGAAGACATGAAGTCGCAGCTTCTCAAAACTCTCTGCAGCACAGCAGAGTGAGCAACATGTTATATTCTAACTGAAACTGGTGTGACCAGTCCGTTTATAAAGCTCTGTATGTGTTTCTGGAATAATTTGAATAAATGCCCTCATGAATGCATTTGTGCTTTTCATGTAAAAAGTGGCTTTGCTTTACATTTGCATGTTTGAATGAGGAGGAAAGTGTGTGCATGTTCTGGACATTAGCTGGCTGCGACTGGGGCCGATGGCTTTGTGCAGGCATAAACGCAGCTCTATTAAGTGTTCACTGTGAGCCATTCCACATGTCAGCTAGAGTCAAGCAGCTAGAGAGGGAAGATGGAGTGGCTATAACAGCCTGGGAGAGAGGCGAGACGCAGAGTGGAAGAAGGGAGGATGGAGGGGTCAGCAGAGGAGGGAGGTCCAGATAAGTCATCACTTAAGTTGTGGTTTGGGTGCTCTGTTTGTTGTAAGATGCTTTTTAGGCACTTTTGGAAAACAAGGAATGGAGTATAAGATCTGTTTTCTGCCTGAGGATTTAACACTTGTTTAGCAAAACAAAACAAAAGGTTTTACCTTTTATTCTCTGCCAGCTTGGAGATGATATTCTCTATCGGAGAATATTTTATCGACAGAGACTTTGACGGTATTGCAAATTACTACGTATATACTATTGAAAGGCAGTCAGCAGTAGCAGAGAGTCGGTGTCATAGTGGTGAGATTGCACTTTGTGACCTGTGCTCAGTACTCTGAGTCAGCAGGCTGCCTTTGGTTTAAACCAGGGATTTTCCCGCAGCTCAGTCCCTTTGGTTGTGCTCTATCTGTGTTCTATCTCACAGGAGCATATGGAAAAGATTAAATATAACACACTGTAAGAAGAAAAAAAGAAAGAAAGTCGCAGCCACGGCAGTTGAATGCTGAAGCCATGAAACTTCTACCGTATTAAGGGGACGCTGCCCTGCTGAGGTCACTGCTGAGTCGGTTAATATTGAATCAGTTATGTTTGTCTGAAGTTGCCTGAATCTGCACAAAGATATTTTGTGATTTTGTTTTAAATATATCATAGACTAACTCCATACATTGATATTTTACTTGTTAACTTTTTTTTATTGGTGTAACATTTTTCATCAGATTTTATTTTGGCATTCATGACCATTTCCAAATCAAAGTGTTTTAAGCAGGCTTTGCTTCAGTGATTCCCTGTCAGCTACAGAAGGATGGCATTTTATTATAACATGTAATATTAAACTTTGAATTCCGTTTTAAAGCATTGCATGTATAATTTTTGGTACATCTTTTACTGCAGGCCTCCAGCATGTTGGTACTATGTTGGAAAAACGTCTCTTCAGTCTATCAATCATCTTGAACACTGAGTACTGGTTTGGTTTTAAGTCTTTAATAAAAAGAAAAAGAAAAAAATAAAATTATAAATAAAAGTCAATAGATTTACTGATTCCTGAATCATATGTATGCAGAACTCTGTTTTACGAGATAAAGAAGCAAAGCAAATAAAATACAACAACAACAACAGATAAAAAAGGAAATAATTTGTGTTGATTTTTTTAAAAATGAAATTATTATAAAATTTTGCTTTAACATGCGTTATAACTCAATATGGTCATGTGAGCTACAAAATTAAAAGAAGTAAACAACGTAAATCAAAACAGGAACATGTAATTTTGGATTGCAATGTCAGTAATTATGCCATTACATTTAGTTCACTAATTACATTAGTAAACTATGCATAATATATAAGCAAAGTTACTCTCCAGAACTCTTTATATTATCCAGTTTGTTTGAAAATTTGTATTGTAGAGTATTTTAATAACTTGAAAAGCAGATCTGGCTTGTATTTTAATAATTACAGATGTCAAATTGAGTAACAATAACAACAAGAGCTGTACTGAAATCCACATTTCATATCACTTCCAACAGAAATTTATAACTCCGAGACAATAGAAAAAAAACCATTTAAACGTTGGTCAGCTCGGTTTTCCCTCGTGTGTGTCAGAATATGTTTCAGGTAAAGGGGTCCGCGGTGGTCGGTGGCTGTTTCTGAGCTGCAGTCAAGTGTGGAGTGTGTGATGGGGGTCATCCTGTGGCCATGTGAACAGGAAGGTGCGGGTTCAGTGTGAAGGGCTGAACCTCTGAGCTGTTTATCAGATAGCTAATGAAGCAGAGCGATCCTGAGGGAGGAGCGGGAGAAGGGGAAAAAAGAGGGTAAAAGGTAAAAGAAGGAAAGCGGGGTGTTGTAAAGAGGCCGAGAACGAGATGGAAATGTTGGCGTATCCGCGGAGAAGTTATCGCTGAACGGGCTGAGATGAATAAACCAATCTTCCGTTTCATTCCTCTTTATTCCCACTACAATACGTAGAAAAATACACATCAGAATATTTATTACATATCCTTGTTAAAAAAAATCAGCAGAGGCCATATCACTCAGCTCCTGCCGTAAACATTTTCTCTGGCTGCAAGAGAAGCAGGCCTACGTTTCCAATTCCCATCATC
Organism: Pelmatolapia mariae; assembly: GCF_036321145.2. Lineage (NCBI taxonomy): Eukaryota > Metazoa > Chordata > Actinopteri > Cichliformes > Cichlidae > Pelmatolapia > Pelmatolapia mariae. Next base: position 27,743,712 of record NC_086242.1, on the reverse strand, counting down.
ACAGCCATCCAGTTTACTGCAGGCTACACATCCATCAGTGTGGTTTGCAGGAAAAGGGAATGAGCCTGCTTCATTACAAGTTCAAATAATCAGCCAGTCAGATGATCAAAACAGTATTACAGTGTAGATGTCAGTGTTTGATATTCCACTGTTTCCAGTGATACTTATTCCTGCTCACGTCGAAAAGGAAAGCGCTGACATATTTTGGAAATGGCAGACTGGGAACTCACCTCTGATTAAATTCTCAGGATTGATGTCATGTCTGTATTGTTGATATAAATTTAAAATATTGTAGTGTAATATGCGGGCTACTTTTGTGGTAACACTCAATTATTTTGTATAAACTGTTTAATGTAGCAAAAACAACAAGAAAAGAAAGATCTGAATGAAATTGACATCTAAGTTTGCCTTTGCTGTCTAAAGATCTTCAATATACACTGATATAACGGATAAAAGCAAACACTTCACTCGTCTTCGCTCAAGACTCGTGTGCTTCATGTTTATGAACATGCCGTCGAACACTCGAGCTGGAGCTAAAAGAAGACTGAAGGAATATTGCACAAAAATGTCATAGCTCACTTTATATCCATGATCAATATTTATGCCATTATCCATGGAACAGTTTAGTTTTAACTCAAAAAGATTTAAAAAATGGAATTGAAACTTTTTGTTTGATGATTGAATATAAATCCGCCTGTATAGACAGTGAAAGTTTACTACAGTTTTGATCTTTATGGACTCCTGTTAAAACATCGGGGTCCTCTGCATCTGCAGTTGTTGCTGTAGTAATAAAACGTTAAAGTGGTTTACACCATTTGACCCACGGGGCTTTCTGCTTTCAAATAATGCATAATCGTGGTCAAAGCCATGGAAAAACAGCAGTTCTCACTTGGCCCAGGATGGTTAACATAAAAGGTTTAAACTGTCGGACTGCTAATGAAATATTCTGTTATCTCTTCTGCTTGTTTGTTACTTATGATTTGTCAGATGCAGCCGTTTGTAAGAGAATTAAATTTTCCTGTAAACTTCACAGGCCCAAAATGTGGCAGCAGACTAAATAACATATTCTGATGACGCCCTGGTTGCTTTGTTGTGCTGTTAGTTACATGCCAAGTTGCAATTTTTGGCTTGTGTAGCCCTGTGAGAGTCTGGTTTGTTCATCAGAGGCCAGAGGGTGAGAGGTCAGAGGTCAGGCTCAGGGGAGTCATCATTGTTGAGCGCTCAGGTGACCCTGAACGATCCTGAGGTAGAATGGCCCTCGCCTCCCTGAGGAAGTTCATTCCATCACTGCTGGTGTGTTTGCGAGAAGGCATGTGCTTAAACAATGCCACAACAGTGCACAGAAATGTGTGCATACAGTAGTTCAGCATGCAAGCTCACAGCATTACACAACATTTAGAGTAAGAGAAACGTGACTGTTTTGTTTTTTTCACTACTGGTGACATTATCATAGAATTGTAAACAAATTAGCAGTCGCTGTTACTTTGATTACTATGAAAATCTGATGCAAAGATTACTATTCCGTATCACAACTGACTTTCTTTTGACTATGTCAGTTTTTAAACTGTTGTTTGAAAAAAGTACCACGAACTGGTTTTCGGGGTACTTCTGGGGTTGTATCAGTGCATGTTGCAATCAATCGGGTACTGAACACTGAAGCTTAAACCTTTTCACAGATGTACTAAAAGGTTTTACCTTCACGAGATGTAAGGGGTTTTAGTGATCAACCAAACGTCTAGAGGCACGTTTCATTTGTTGTTTCATCAAAGCATCGTATCGAGCAGTTTAACCTTTGTCTTTGTACTGTTTGCAATCTTTTAAACTTTAATGCACAGAAATGTTTGCATCTTTCTGCACAAGTTTTACTGCAAAACAAAAAAGTTGCCAACAAACTGCTGACAGGAAGTTTTAAGTGTTAAATTTGACCTTTTACCCATAGCACTGAGAAAAAATGATGAGATGTCAGAGATTTTAATCTGCTGATATATTTTATATTTACAGGCCCAGTTGTTGAGATATTGAAGGGGAAATAATGAAGAGTCGGAGAATACGTGACATTCATGACTGTTTATAGCAACTTAATATAACAGCTGGGTTTAATTTCACAGTGTTTTTTTCATCTTCAAATAGTTCAGAATCTGAAGCAAATAAATAAATAAACTGAAATGAGTTAGCACAATAGTTAGAAATTGAGTTAGAAACAATAGAGTCTCAATTACACACTGATTTTAGACTTGTTTATATAGAAATTGCATTTAACATTAAAAAATTACGACTACGCCTTCTGTGTCATTCTCATTCTGTCTTCTTCTGTGATTTTAAAGAGTGGAGACACGAGCGTCTGTTGGTCTGTCTTTGTGTCCCTGGCGAGTTTCTTCTAATCATGCTGGATGTGCCAGGGGTCAGCAGCTCTGACCTGCTGGCTCCAGTTCACCATAAATATTATGGAACCACGCCTTTGCTAGTTGTTTAATATAGCACCGTGTCCGTTAAGGGACCTAAAGTAATAGGTTACGCTGGGGTATCTAAGCTAATAATAACGTTGCCTGCATAGTGTAATTAGGAATAGTAAACACGAGTCAGGATATAAGGTTTTGGAAAATTCATTTGTATTTGAGGAATTTCATCAGCTTCTTTACTTTCACTTTATGTATGTCTCAAAATATCTTTGAGTTGTTAGAGTATGTCAGTTGTGCAACGCTGTTGGCCTGAATGCACGTGTATTCATGGCCACGTGTGCATTTTTGTGTGCCAGCAACACAGTGGGCCTGTGGGAGTGCTCTGTCCTCCTTTCCCACAGTATGTGTCCCCTGAGCCCTTGTAGTGACGTCAGGGCAGAGGTATGGGCGAATGCCCCGCTCAGAGGTCGCAGGTTCACTTCCTGTCTGTCAGGGCTGAGTTTGGCACGGTCCAGTGTCGATCACCAAACTGTCTTTATGATCTCTCAGTAGTTTGACCTCTCTGTCTTTGTCTCTGTGTCTCTTTCAGGCTATGTGGCTGATGCTGCAACAGGAGGAGCCCGAGGATTTCATCATAGCAACAGGGGAGGTGCACAGTGTGAGGGAGTTTGTGGAGAGGGCCTTTAGACATGTGGGAAAGACCATTGTGTAAGTCAACATGTCAGTATTCTTTTTGCAGTCAAAGTCACAGATTTGCCTGAGAGCCCTCAATATAAGACACCCCCAACCCAATGTCTCTTGTCTTGGAAAGATTCCTCCCTTGTTTAACCTGTCAATCACCTCCCCTCTTATGTGCTGTGAGATACTGACATGTGGTGAAGGATGTGTTCATTTGAGGGAGGGGGGGGGGGAGGCAGGTGACATGTTTTGTCTGGATGAGACTATAAGGAAACAAACTACACAAGAAGTAATCACGGCGCTTGAATCTTGGAGCAGGTGTGGGAAACTCTTAGTTCCTGCTAAGATTTCTTTCCTTCCAGGTGGGAGGGAAAGGATGAGAAGGAGGTTGGTCGTTGCCAGGAGACAGGGGTGGTACATGTGAAGGTGGACCCAAAATACTTCCGTCCCACCGAAGTGGTAAGTCAAGTTTCTCCTACCATTTGTGTGTGTATATATTTGTCTCATCACATACAAACTAAAATGACATAAAGGTTTTCTGGCTTCATGAGGTGTAACACATACAACACCTTTGGTCTGTTTGTCCCTCCCTTTGTGTTCTGAGAACCTGGAGATGCTTGTTATACTGGTCTATATAAAGTCTATAATACACATTTGTACATTTGATCCCAGAAACCTTTTGGGATTTTTCTCTCTAACTGCACAATACTGTGGACCACACCAACCAAAGGAGGCTTCAGAATGAAAATGGTTTACTATAGTTGTGCAATCTATATAGTTGCATATAATTTATAATGCATCACGGCACATATTTATTGTTCTATATAAGAATGTTTCATGGTTTTTCTTTGTGTATGTGATTGCCGGTAATTGTGTCTGGCACTATACACTTATCAGCTACAGTAGATGCAGTCATTTGACATCCTCAGGCTGCTTATTGTATGCTTTTTTAAACAGCTGGAAACAAGCCAGATGATCTCTTTAGGAGTACTGAAGGCTATATCCTGCCACCTTATGCTAATTGCGTCCAACCTGGAAATTTTTAATACTAACAATTTGTTAGTTTGACTCAAAGGGCTAGTGAGGCAATTCTGCTGAATGAGAGGCTAGTTTGATAGCACAGGAGAGATATTGGTGCCTCTTTTGTGAGATTGTGCTTGCTGAGATGATAGTTCTAAAAATGAAACTCAGCCAGTGTATTACTCCTCCATCTCTCGAAAGGTGTCTGCTGAATTTGGGAGGTCTTTCTCTCATCACCCTGGTCAAGGGTTATTGCAGTTACTCCCTGTGGACATTCTAGGGTTACCCTGGGGTGTTGTGGCTGAGATTAGCCATCATCCTCTCAGTTTAAAGCAGGAGCTCCTCTCTCCTGGGCTTTGGCCTGGTGAGATTAGAGTTGAGATGCAGTTGAGTGATGGCAGAGGATTAGTAAGGAGCCCCTGGTGACTGACAGCTGAAGGTACGGCAGCACTGGTTACACACCTGGGCCTCTATTGTCTGTCCATGTCAGCTTATTCACTCAAGGTCCTAATCCTGTATCCACATGGACAACTACTCTAAAATATGATCAAATCAGCGTACATGTCCATTTGTGATAACCAGCTAATTTCTCTGAGCATTGCACAATCTGACCTTGGGTAAATTTTCTGGGACATCCACTCCGGGGAATATTGTGCCATTGTGTTAACACACATGTGAATGCTCCAGACTGCAAACTTCTCTCACTTGCTGATGATCAGTCAAGTGTATTTAATTATCAGCACATGGCTGCTAGTTACCCTCTTAATTCCTATGGATGCAGCAAGGGTGTGCTGTGCTGCATCCTTTCTGTGAAAAACGTCTTTTCCGCATGACTGTATGTCCTTATTGCTACCCAGCACTATAAAATTTATCATATTGACAGCTTCCTAACAAGTGTTTGAACACAAGAAAGAGAGAAGCCAGCATTGAGAACGTTATTGTTGCTGCTTTTCAGTCGAGTCACCTCACTTGACCACAATTATGGTAAACATTCAAAGAAAAACTATTCATGTAGCAAGTGTGGAATAACTCCTAACTGCTGACCCTTTGCTGCCTCCATGGTATATTGCTATGGTGCTCCATGTTATTAGCACTAGCATAGGGAACACTGCTCCTGACGTGTGGTGTTATAAACACAGAGCAATAACAAAGAATGAGCTTGCATGGATAACAAGGAGAGGATGCTTCAGTAACAGTGGGCATTTCTCTACTCTTTCCCTTTGTCCCTTCTATACGGCTTAAAGAGACTGAAGGATGTTTAACCTCTGACCCCTGCAGACAGGAAGTGACTGACACTGGGCTCATAGCTCAGCATTGTGCCTCACCTCAAGTGGAAATACCTGTCATCAAGTGTGTGTGTGTGTATATCCTAAGACTTCAGCTGACTCAGACTCTTTTGGTGTCATGTTTGCTGTTTAGCAGTACAAAAGTTTGAATGTGTGTCCGTGTGGGGCCCAAATACAAAACGAGGTAGGGGTGTGTGTGTGTGTGTATGTATGTGTGTGTTTGTGTGTGGAGCGCGGAAGGAGTGTTACCTCAGGCTGTGTGCTAATATCTGTGTAATTCATCATTAATTCTGTCAGAGTGTGTGTCTGACATGAGCTTCAATCCCTTGGGACAGGAGCCCCAGCAGGTGTGCCTCACATGTAGTGCAGTGTGTGAGTGTGAATGTGTCTTTTGTGCACATGTGTGAACTCTGCAGGGCTACCGGCTTGACAGCCCGTTTGTCTGACTGTGGAAGCAGTTTACCCAATGTGGTGCGTGCTGGTTAAAATGAAAAAAATAAAGCTACCAGCATTTTGCACCAATAGTTAACACTTGAAAGTGAAAGACATGCAGTGCAAGCTGCCAGGGCTGTTTTGAAGACAGCTACAAGTAAGTTTCACACCGCTCCAACTGTCACGGCTTTGCAGGGCTGTCAGTCACTCTTGGCACCATATGGGCTTCTGTCAGCGCTCCTAAAGTTTGGCTCAGGTGAGCAGCCTTTGCTTCAGCTTTACAAAGGTGTGTCTGCGCACTACTCTCTAATGGTTCTGATTAGTTTTGGTTGCCAGGTATAATACATATATCAAGGTGTGATCAGATGGGTTCTTCTGTCTGGCTTTCTGAGTTTCTTTTGTACCCAATTGTTTTATAAGACTGGTGATGTTAACTGTAAATGTGCATTTGTTCTATGTGATTTGTTAAAGAGGCGTACACACTCACATAAAGTGCACAAAAGAGCACAGGTAGAGGAAAAACTGGTCTATAAATGAGTGCCGTGAGTGGAATCCTTGACGTTTTATTTTTCTGACATGGGAAGTTGAGTACAGAATATGTTTGGCATGCAAGTGACGTTAAAAGGTCACATCATTTTCGAAAAAACCTTCCACTTTACTGGCATGCAAAACCAAAAGTAATAGCAGAAGCAGTTAGGATCTATTGCTGTAATTTAATGGATCTCAAAAGATGGATTTAAAAAAGAAACAGGCCAGCATATGATGATTTGTATTACAGTTTACATAGCCTCCAAAAGTATAATCGAATACATTCAGATAGCTTGAATTAAGCCTTCCCCAATCCCTACCTTACACTAAAGCCTCTCCCAATATCTCTACAGTATTACTTTTTAACATATGTCTTTACTGTATGTTAAAGTTTACTGCACAACATGTGTGCGTGTGTTTACTACCGTTTCTACATGCTGAAACATGTTACAATGTCACAGTTTTAGGTTCCCCCTAAAACTCTTCCACTGCTCTGGTTTCCAGCTCCATGTTCTTTAGTTTGGGGTTTCAGCACTTCAAATGCTCTCAAAAATACTCAACTTTGCTACTTTAAATTTGTAAATTTCCTCTATGAGCTGTGTCATCTGCTGCACCAGCTGGTGATGGGAATACTTTTGTCCTGTGCAAAAAATCAACACGGAGCAGTTTTTAACAGGTCAGATTCATGAATTTCACTGTTTAAAAATATCTGCATACTGTTAAGAAACTCTGTTATTTTAAATAACGTCTTATGCACAGGTCACCACTGTAGGTTGTTCAGTGGCCCCAGGAAGTTGAACCTGATTGACATCCATGATACAGCATCTGGAAAACTAAGTTTGATGTTAGTCCCTTGAGTTTCACATTAGAGAAGTTTAGTTTTTCCACTTAACTCTCCATAGCACAATGTATACAGTACGGTAGTACTGAGTGCATATTACCTAACAGCGTGCATTATACAGTTGACAGTAAATGTGGGGATTTTTTTAAATTCAGTTTGCCTCCTTGCCTCATTTAAACTTCAGCATGAAGTATTTATTGCAGATCACAATTTGTCTCTCTAAACAAAGTTTGGGGCCAAGACGGCTGTATTTGTCTGTGCAGAGACAAGTGTGCATGTCACTGACTTGGCGTTTAACCGCATGCATGTAGACGCTTGTGCATGTTCATACTAATGCACCCTGGCTGTCATACTTCCAAGTTCATGTGCTGCTGGAGGGCGTAAACTGCTGTGAGTTGATTGACAGCTCTGTGGTTTTTCTTCTACCTCTCATGCAGAGAAGGAAAAGTGATGATAAATGGGAAGTTGTCTCTCAGTCTGTCCTTATGTTTCTGTAACCCGTCAGTGTGTATGATGGGATGGCAACTGTAATTCTTCCACTATCAAGTTTATATATTGTAAGTGCACACTTACATCATATTCTAAATCATAGTAGTCCCAACGCTTGAACTCAATCACCAGACCCAATGATTATTCTCATTTCCGGCTTATATTTTTTAATCTTAAACTCTTGTAAAATAGCTTTGCATCAATGACAGTTCAAAGTAATCCCTATTTATCTTTTTACTCTGCCTTGGTTCAGCCCCTTGGCTCATTCTCTGTCAGAAATAAGCTATTTTAGCTTCTCTTCCTTTAAGCCAACTTTTTCTGACTGGCTGCTACCAAAGTTATGAATAGAAGGTGAATGGGGCTTTTGTGCTCATAGCCAAAGCTTTATGGCTGAGGTGACCAGATTAAGGATATGCACTCTCCTGAATGTCATACATGTCCAAGAGTACAAAAAATGTCTGAAATGGAGCATTTAGAGTCTGATACCTGTGATTTTGGCTCAGATGAATTACCTTCTATGAGTGCATGCACTGTTCACATTACTTAAAAGTTAGGCCACATTGAATATACACATCTATCATTGTGTGTGTGTGTGTGTGTATATATATATATATATATATATAGATAGATAGATAGATAGATAGATAGATATACATACATACAATATACACCTGGATTCAGGTGATTTATCTGATCCTGTTTGTAGATCTTCTCAGTTTTTGTTAGCTTGATGCATCTAGATTAGATTGAAATGTCTTGGAAAGGTTTGAATCTCTGGGTTGGCTGGGACCTTTATGTGTGGACTTTGCGTATTCCTGTTGTGAGCTCTTGGGTTTCCGTCGGGCACTCCAATTTCCTCCTGCAACCCTAAGACATGCATGATGGGTTCATTGGTAATTCTAAATTGGCCACGGATGTAAGGTAGATAAACGCTTAAGTGTATAGACTAAGTCTATGTTTGAGTATATGGGTGAATGTGGTTTCTCTAGGCTAGAAAAGTGCTATACAAATCCAGTCTTTTCCATTCTAATCTCCAGTCTTCTCTACAGACTGTAAATTTAAAGGAAGTAACCTAGGGACAGTCTGTTTTGTTCCACACCCACTTCAGTGAGACCTCAGCTCAGTGCCTTGCAAGGATGAGTATAGAATGGCATGTAAAATGTAAAAAAAAAAAAAATTAATTCTTTAATCCAGCTGTTCGACAGAAGTGAATTGCATGAATCCATTGTGTAGCGTGTCTTTTTTTGTGTAGCATGCTCCCAGCATGAAATGTTTTAGCATGGTGCATAGTAGCTCCTCACTGTTCCTTGCAATCTGTATTGATAAAATCTTGAAGTCGTCTTTGTTTATTGATAGATTAGGATGATTTCCATCTATGAGCTATCAGTTTCTTGGCAGTTGAGGAGTTGCTTGCCTAGGGCACCTCTGGTTGAGTGGTAGCTTTTATTTGTATTGTAGATGGCCAATGAGTTTAAATGAGTTCAAAGTATGGACAGGTAATCCCTGTGAGCCAAATCCTCAGGCTTTAGACTACAGTAAACACTCCGTTTTGCACAGTTTTTTTTACACTCTTGAATATGTATGATGTCAAAGGCAAAGGATGTCTATAATATGGTTGTGCACCAAAAAACAAGATTTTATAATGTCACAGAGAAATCCAGCACATCTAGAAACAAAAAGCTGGAATCAACAAATGTAGATCTGTCATTTAGGTATAATTAATGGCTAAGACTTATTGGTGTTTAATTTTCCACCAGTCATTAATCTGCTAATGAAAACACCAAAACGTTGCATGATCATTTTGCTGACAGGAGAGCAATTCAGTGGCATGACTATTTATCACTGTTGTGTGCTTTGATTGATGGAAAAGAATCACCAACTGAGGTTCCCATGTATCAAGAAGAACAGATGTAAATTGTGCTTTGTTGCAGTCACGTAGCAGCATTCCCTGCAGTGCAGTCATGTACTGTCAATACATGACCGATTGTCCTTTTGTTTTAAATTTGCAGGTTTATTCTTGTGCAGTACAGACAAGTGTGAAAAGCAGGAGTGCTTCATATCGCTGCTACAGCAAGAATTTCGTGATAGTGTCAACCTTGTGTTGCGTATGTATAAACAGACAAAGTAAAATCCACAGTTTGTTACTGCAGTTTATCTGTGTGTCCATGCAAAGAGAGGAAAGACACTGATCAAATAAATCCTGCTCTTATCTTAACTTTGATCCTGTGAAGCTTCCTTCTGCTGCATCAGATCACATTTTAGCTGGTTAGTGGTGCAGTTGTTCATTGTTTATTGGTAGCAAGCAGTGGTGGCAGGGAGTGCTGCAAAAAAGCATTCAACATCCAGTAAGATAGTCTACACCAAATGCAGAAACAAAAGAGTTCTTTAATGCTTGCATGAAATAAAAGAATGTGTGTTGCATTCGCCTATGAGATTTTGACACAGTAGTTGTTCTGCCTGTTTTCCTCTTATCCCATCTGCAGGTACAAATCAAAAACTCCCACATCAACCCCTAAAAATAGCCATGTTCACATACCACACCTCAGTATCTGTCAAGTGCTTGTCCGCAAGTGCCTGGGCAAAAGTCTGAACTTCCTTCTTACTTACTTAAGATGGCATTCCAGCTTTGAAACGTGCGTAACGAATTCACAAGAACCACACTTGCTTGCATATTCTCATACGTCATCGTCTTGTCGTCACTAGATGAGAAACCAAGACAATGGATCTAGTTATCCGCAGCAATAATGATGCTGGGTGTTGTGGTTACCTTTTATAACTGTTGGCAAGGGAGTCAACCCACCTGTTGAGGTAATTAGTGTGAGACACACCTGCCTTATGTAGTTTCTAAATAATGTTTGGTATTGTGAAGCTTTATTGAGCTCAAAGGACATTTCCACTCTTGGATACTTCGACACAGTTGGATATTATCGTTGATCTTGAATGCATTCCTCATGTCTTTGTAATGAAGTGTTGCAACCTGCCTTCGTTACTTTCATTAGTGATCTCATGAGTCTCACAGAGAGTCTTTTGACTTCTCCCACAGACCTGACCTGAACCTTTCTTAGTCAGCTGTGTGAATAGGGACAAACCAGCACAGGTTTTACATCAAAGCAGTGTGAATGCTAGGCCCTAAACCATAGTATATACATAGTCACACCATCATGCTATTAGTTAATTTAATTTAAATAATTCTGTCTTCTGTGATAAAAGTTGAAGATGAAGTTGCAAGCACCATGCATAACATTTACCAGCTTTACCAAGAAAGGCTGGAAGATGGAAAGCACCCATATCTGTATTACACACCCAGACAGAAATACAGATGCCTGAAATAGGATTGTGAGCAACCTAAATCAGATAGTGAACTCACTTACTACTATTACCAGCACACTTAAACACGCTTCTTAGGAGAAAACTGGGCAATGTGTATCTCAGCAATAATATCTTTAAATATATCAAGCATGTGTCCCATAACCTTTTTACTGAAAATGAGGATGCAAAATATTCTGGAACTATTGTGCCATAGATACTTTCAGTAAACATTCCATTTGATGAGTTAGATGACTTACGTGCAACCAGTTATGGCCTTTCAGGGCAATATTATTATTATCTTGTTTAGTGGCTTTTTTACAGATATCACAATACTTAATTTCTGAACCCTTTAATTTTTCATTATGTGCCACACTTAAGACTGTGTGACTGACTTGTGATTTTGCAGTAATATGTGTCGTATGTCAATATGGATCTTCTGTGTAAGATTTTTGGGGGTTAATGAGAATAATGCAGTTTAACAATGCGAGTTGTTAATTAGTTTCAACTACTTTGTTGTTAATGAAATGAACAAGAGATGCACTTGGTGGCAACAGTGAGACAACCCACAAAGTAGGAATGGTTTTACGTGTGGAGGCTGCTGACATTTTTTCTCCCTTGATCTTTTCTGGCTGGTTTTTCACTAGTTTTACATTTGGCTAGGGACAGAGGCACTGCTGGTAGCACCAGGTAATGCCTGGACCCTACAGAGGTTGCACAAATAGTCCATCTCCGAAGGATGGCACATCAATATGTGCCATCACCAGAAGTTTTTCTGTCTTTTGTGTGTCTTTCTTTTCCTCTTGCATACTCTCAAGAGATTCCAGGATACAAGCAGTTACTCCAGGAGAGCTAGACAGGGCCATAGAAGGCCCTCAACCCATCAGTAGCAGCAGCATCTTTTCCTTTGTGCAAAAAGAAACAGGATGAGCAATGCCAAAGCTACAAAACGACACCCAAAAAGCCACTGTTGTGAATGTCTCTGACCAAACAATCAGAAGCAGACTTCATAAGAGTGACATGAAGGTTAGAAGAGTGGGTCCCTAGTGGGCCCCGTGCTCACTGCCCAGCACAGTGGAGCCCAATTGGCATTTGCCATTACCAAAATACCAGAAATGGCAGGTCCACTATGGCACCCTGTGCTTTTCACAGATAAGACCAGTTTCATACTGAGCCCATGTGAAAGGGTCTGAAGAAGACGTGGAGAACATCACTCAGCAGGTCCACTTCTTTGGCAGGCCCATGGAGGGATGAACAGACCTCTGCGGGCTAGGAAATGGCATGACTGCCATTAGGTATCGGGATGAAATCCTTGGATGCATTTTTAGACCCTAAACTCATGCAGCAGATCCTGGTTCCTCCTGGTGCCCGGCCTTATGTGGCATTATGCAGGATGGAGGAGTCGATACCACTGACTGCCCCCCACGCCTGCTCGACCTAACTCCAATAGAACACCTCTGTGACGTTATGTTTCAATCCATCTGACTCCACCACGTTTCACCTCAGACTGTCCAGGAGCTCAGTGATGCCCTGGTCCAGCTCTGGGAGGAGATCCCTCAGGGTTTGGGTTAAAAGCAGTCATTGGAAGTATGCCCTGATATACCTGAGCACGTGGGGGCTATACAAACTATTTAGTACCATTTAGAGTTGCACCAATGAAATTTCTGCAACATACACTAACCTGCTGCATCATTTCTTTTACTTTTTGGGCTGTCTTTGAATTCAGTCCTCTGTAGGTTGATCATTTTTATTTCCATCAAACAATGTGGCACCCTTTCATTCCTAACACATTACACAGTCCATATTAGTATACATATGCAGCTGATTGATGATTTGTTTTTCTCATTGAGATCTGATGTGTTTTCAAAGTGGCTTTTTTTTGAGTAGGGTATTTTATTTTCATGTCAAACTATGTATATATTGACAAGTGCCAATATAATCACAAAAGATTCCAATCTGTTACAGTGCTGCCATAAAAACATCATGGCTGTACTCAGTGTAAGCATCATATAGTTTGAGCAGAAAGGTAATATATGTCAAGATGTTGTCAACTGGAACTTCAGTGAATATTTTTGTAACTTGAGGAATGCTTAAAAAGATTGAGCCATGTTTAAGTTATATTTCTTAATATTATATTATATATTTTCAAAAAATTAGAGAAAACCTTTTTATTCCGCTTTTCAAGATACCACTTTGTTCAAGGCATTTTCATTTGTCTCATGTAAGTGAGTAAATAATGGACAACTGGCATGACAAACTACTTTTTATAATTTGTTACCAACTAAGTCAAAAGATATTTTATAGCTGCAAATGGAAACACTTTGAGTGGATGAAAAGTCAAATTGGGATAACAGGGCATACTATCAGAAAACCTTTTCTCAAAGCCTTTCATGGTGTTGCACTCATTTGTACAGATGAAAGATGGCAGAAGTAGCAGGTTTTAAAGGCGGAGAGGGATGTCAAGACTGTTTAACCTTTGGTTGACGCATACTGACCTTTAGAGGCAATATGGTATCTCTTGTAGCTGTAGACACAGGGACTTGGTTGTTAGGCCTTGTTGAAGAAGCAGAACTGGTTTGGGGTTTCATTTTACTCCATGCAGGCAGTCCAGACCTCATAAATCCACTCCCAGGGTTAGTGTTGTTCTGTCTCCAGCACACAGAATTAGTACTACACTTTTTCTGATTTGAAGAGAATGACACACAGATGTTACTGACACTCTTCTCTTTGTTCCCACTTTATCTCCACATCAAGTAATGTTTTTACTTTTTGATCTGATCAGTGCACAATAGTGTTAGTGCCAGACAATCCATGCAAAGATGCAATAAGGAGAGATGGTAAGATTGCAGAAAGCACACAGTCAAAACCCACTATGGAGGAAATTCTTCATCGTAACAATGAGAAAAACAGGTATAGCCCCACAAACATATGTGCTCTTAACATAATGGATCCTGGCAGGCAGTAACTCATACACTGTCCCTATGCCCCAGAGAAGAGTTTAACAGTTGGCCTGTTCTGTGGTGTAATATTTGCTATTTAATGAAGCCTGAAATATGGTCGCCATTTCAGCTTCCCAGTATTAGGTTGGAATTCTCTTTACGAATTGATCCATTACAGCATTTTAATAACTATTTTAATTAAAGCGCTATATGACACTCCAGCACTGAATTCTTCATTGTAGAGCAATTTATCTACAATGAAGAATTTCTAAAAGTCGATTACATGAGTTATACATTAAATAGCCCCTGACTGGAACGGTTGGTTCTCATTCAAAGCACATTTCTCCATGGAATAATAAAGGGGAAAAACTTGTTGGAATCCGTCTCCAGCAATCCACAATGTAATAAGGACCTGCATTCATATCTGTTTACTGGTCTTTTTATTCACACTTCTGATTTAACCAGCTGTTTTACTGCTAACTCAAACCAGATTTGCACTACTTTCTGTAGTGTTGCCCTAAGTGATTGGAACCAGTTGTCAAATTTAACAATATATAATGTTAAACTGTACTGCTACATTTGAAGGACCAACTAAATTTAACTCTTAAAGTCTTCGTCCCAGTGAGAGTGTTTGTACTGTCACACCTGTTAATACACTGAAATTTAAAATTTCATTGTGTTGTGTATTTTCTTGCACATTTTTAATGACATGTAGGTTAACAGACTATACCTTCTGGTGGTTTGCACACAGTTTTCTAATACAGAAGAATAGTTTAAAACTTTTAAGATTCCTTGAGTTCTATATGCAGCACTTGTTTTTCACTACTTTTTCACCTCTAACGGTTTGCCAATGCTTTATGCAGTTAGTTTTAAATTCTGAAAAGAATCTTGCAGGTTACTAAGTACATCATAATACAGTATTCCTTTCAAAGGACCTCTCTGCTTTTGCTACAACACTGTCACCAACCCCATCAGTCAGAGTCAGTGACCTGCCAAAATTATGACCTACTAAATATGTTGGATTGGATTCATAGATCTGATTTCACTGAGGCTATAAGGTGAGGTATTCCCCTGCATTTGTCACTTATCATTCAATAAAATATAGTTTTGGACAATTTGACCCTGTCTGGTCGGCGGGGATAGAGAGGAATGAGCAGCTATTATTATCCTGCTTTACGTCTCTGGCAGTGTAGCGGTGTCAGTCAGGGGCTGGCGGTGGAAGCCAGGGGGCCGGTTAGGACTGCTGGCTCTCTGAGGTGCTTCATCTTGGGACCAAGGCAGCGAGACCTCTAACTGAACCGCAGCCATTTGGATGGAAAAGTGCTGAGGCAGCAAGCTCGGGCCGTTTCACTGGGTGGAGTTCTTATACTGTACTGCTAAGAAGATGTGGCGTTTGGCTGAGAGCCAGTTTATGACTTTATTATCATGCAAACATTGTTCCCGTGCTCAGATTCACACATCATTGTCAATTATGTTGTTTTATTCCACACTTGTTTCTCACCACCAGTAGTTACTACCAGCATCTGTGATCAATTTGTGTGATTTATATACCAGAAATGAGTCTGTGTTTTAAAAGCCACATGTGTCTGTGTTTCACCTTGTCATATTGGCTCTTGGCAAACAAACTCTAAGATTCCTGAGATTCCTCTTAGTAGAAGCCAATGATAAGGGGAAATGCGAAGTAAAGAGAGGCCTTAGTGTTCTGACAGCAGTTTGCCTCATTGATGGATTGAGGTGAATGTTTGAACACCAGACAGACAAAAAGAAGCAAATGGCTTTTATGAGCAGCGTGATTTATCCGTTGAACAAGCTTTGTCGAGCTCTGCTAGCTGAATTTATGGCACTTGACACACGAAACGGGCTATCAGTGCTGCGTTTGGATGTTTGGCAGACGCCCACCGTACTTTCACACAAAGGAAGCATGAAATATTAGCATTATTTTAAAAGGTTTCCGTATATTAGGGAGGAATTGGGTGTTCTTTTCCAAGATGGTTCACAGTAAAGCCATTCACTGTCTGGAAAGATCACTGACAGCCAGGTCTGGATGGAAAATGATTGAGAATGATATAAGACAAGGTTCCAGAAGTGGTTGTAGATTTTCACTTGGAGCTGAAAATTGTCAGTGGTCAGTTTTCATAGATATTTAAACATTCAAATATTAGTTTTAATGAACTGAGGCTCAGAAATGTTGAAAAATGAGTTTTTTAATGCTGAGTTATTCTGTGCCAAGTTACTAATTTGTTAGAACACACAAATTAATAAATTCAGTAGTGACGTTGCTGTTTTCCCCCAAC